>NC_060068.1:67030820-67377487 GCF_922984935.1 Meles meles
GCTTAGACTTGCCTTACATAGAATGTTAAAGAGAGTCCTTCAAGTTGAAACAAAAAAAATACGAAACAACAGCACAAAAAGCATATGAAAATATAAAGCTGACTGGTAAAGGTAAATTTATAGACAAATAACAGAATGCTGCACTTCTGTGTGATGACAGTATACAAATTATTTTTAATTATGGTAGAGAACTCTAAAGATAGAAATGTAAAGTATACCAATAACTATACATAACTTGGGACACCTGGGTGGCTCAGATGGTTAAGTTTCCGCCTTTAGTTCAGGTCTTGAACTAAGGGTCCTGGGACAGAGCCCCATATCAGGTTCCAGGGTGATTCAGCAGGGACTCTGATTCTCCTTTCTCCTTTGCCTCTCCCTCTGCTTGTGTGCTCTCTCCATCTCTCTAATGAATCATCATAGCTCTAATGAATATATAAAATTTTAAAAAAACTATATATAAGTCTATGATGCCATCAAAAAAAAAAAGTGTGTTTGTGCTTGTGGGCAAGAAATAAAAGCATAGAGTTAATGTAATAAGCTTAAGTTTTTTTTATCGCTTTAAGGTAGACTGCTGTCCTAAAAGATGTTTTATGTAAGCCCCCATTATAGCCACAAAGAAAATATCTGTTAAAAAATATGTCCCATCCAAAATATCAATATAACAAAAAGAAGACAACAAAAGAGGAAAAGGACAAAAGAGCTCCAAGACAGAAAGAAAACAATAAACAAAACAGCAAGAGTCCTTCTCTGCCAATAATTAATTTAAATGTAAATAGATTAAATTCCTCCATCAAGGGACACCTGGGTGGCTCAGTTGAGTAAGGGTAAGCATCTGCCTTTGTCTCAGGTCATGATCCCAGGGTCCTGGGATCAAGTCCTGTGTCAGGATCCTTGTTCAGTGGGGAGCCTGCTTCTCTCTCTGCCTGCCATCCCCCTGCTTGTTCTCTTTCTTTCTGACAAATAAATAAAATCTTAAAAAAAAATCCTCAAAATCAAAATACATGGTGTGCTAAGTGGATTAAAAAATCAGCCAAATACGTGCTGTCTCTAAGAGACTTACTCGCATTAGATTTAGGATATACACAGGTTGAAAGTGAAAGGTTAAAGAAAGATATTTCATGCAAATGGTAACCAAGAGTACAGGGTACTTTTACCTGCATCAGACAAAACAGACTTTAAGCCAAAACCATCACAAGAGACAAAGAAGGATATCATATAACATTAAAAGGGTCATTTCACCAGGAAAGTATAACAATTATAAATTAAAATGCACACAACATCAGAGTACCTAAGTATATAAAGCAAACACTGACGAACTACAGAGAGAAATAAACAACTCAATGATAGTAGGGTATTTCAATGATCTGCTTTCAAAAATGAATAAAACATCCCCACAGAAGATCATTAAGAAGAGAATATATGAAAAATACTAGAGAGCAAATGGACCTAACAGCTATATACAGAGCATTTTCCCAACATCAGTAGAATAAATCTTGTCTACACATGGAACATTCTCAAGAATAGATCACAAAACAAGTCTTAACATATTTAAGAAGACTGAAATCATATCAAGTATTTTTTTTCCTGACCAAGATAGAATAAAACTAGAAATCAATAGACCGAAAATGGGAAAATGTATGTATATGTGGAAACTAAACAATACACACATGACCAACAATAAGTCAAAGACTAAACCAAAATAGAAAAGTAAATATCTAGAAACAAAAAAAAGAGAGAACATAATGCACCAAAATATTAACAGAAATAGTACTAAAAGGGAAGTTCACAGAAATAAAAACCTACATTTAAAAAGAAACCATATAAAATAAACACCCTAACTCTACACATCAAGAATGCTAGAAAAAGAAGAAATCTAATCCCAAAGTTACCAGGAAGAAGGAAGTGATAAAGATTAGAACCAAAATAAACAAAATAAAAAAAATCAATAGAAAAAATATAAAACTGAGTTGTTTTTAAATTTATTTTATATCATGCTTAGTGAAATAAGTCAATCCGAGAAAGACAACTATCATATGATCTCCCTGATATGAGGGCATGGAGATGCAACATGGGGGTTTAGGGGGATAGGAGAAGAATAAATGAAACAAGATGGGATTGGGAGGGAGACAAACCATAAATGACTCTTACTCTCACAAAACAAACTGAGGGTTGCTGGGGGGAGGTGGGGTTGGAGAGGGGGAGGGGGTTATGGACATTGGGGAGGGTATGTGCTATGGTGATTGCTGTGAAGTGTGTAAACCTGGCGATTCACAGACCTGTACACCTGGGGATAAAAATACATTATATGTTTATAAAAAAAAAAATTGGAAGGGGAGGCGAAACATAAGAGACTATGGACTCTGAAAAACAACCCGAGGGTTTTGAAGGGGAGGGGGTGGGAGGTTGGGGGAACCAGGTGGTGGGTAATAGGGAGGGCACGTATTGCATGGAGCACTGGGTGTTGTGCAAAAACAATGAATACTGTTACGCTGAAAAAAATTAATTAAATTTATTTTAAAGCTCAACAAAACTAACAAATCTTTAGCCAGATTCAAGAGGGAAAAAAAAGATAGAAGACTCGAAATTAAGAATGAAACAGGAAACATTATATCACCACAAAAACAAAAATAATCATAAGAGACTACTATGAACAATTAATTACATGCCAAAAGAAGTGACTAACACAGAAAAAAATGGATAAATTTGTAAAAATATAACATCTGTAAAGACGGAATCATAAGAAATAGAAAACCTGAACTGACCACTGAAGAGTAAAAAGATTGAAACAATAATAAAAAACTTCCCAATAAAGAAAGTCCTAAATCAGATGCTTTCACCAGTAAATTCTACCAAACATTTAAATCAGAATACAAATCACCTCAAGCTTTTCCAAAAATTGTAGAGAAAGGAGCAAACCCTAACTCCACTTATGAGGCCAGCATTACGGTGATACCAACACCAGAAAAAGAAAGAAAAAAAACTAAAGTCTAATATCTCTGATGAATATAAGTGTAAAAAGCCTCTATAAAATACTAGCAAACCAAATTCAACAGCAATTTAAAAGGCTCACACATGATCAAGTGGGATTTATCCTCCTGGAAGGCAATGGTGGTTCAACAGATGAAAATCAATCTATGTGACACACCACACTCATAAAGGATAAAAATAAATCATCTCAATAGATAAAAGACCTGACAAGCATCAACATGAACATAATCAATGGTAAAATGACCAGAAACAAGGCAAGGATACCCAATCCTGCAGCTTATATTGAACATGATACTGGAAGTCCTACCTATGGCCATTAAACAACAAAAAGACAAAAGAAGGATCCAAATCAGAAAGGGAAAAATAAATTTACATCTATTTGTTGCTGACATGATCTTATATACAGAAAACCCTAAAGCTCCCACCCCCACAAACATAAACTGCTAGAATTAATAACCAAATTCAGTAAGTAAACTCTACATCCAAAAATCAGTTGTGTTTCTATACACTAACAATAAACTATGTGAGAAGGAAATTAAGAAAATAATCCCATTGACAATAGTATTGTAAGAAATAAAATAATGAGTAATTAACCCAACCAAGAAGATGAAAGACTTGTACAATGAACACTATATAACACTATTAAAAGAAATGAAAGAAGGCATAAATGAATGGAAAGACATCCCACATGCATGGATTGGAGGAAACATTATTAAAATGTCCATCCTACCAGTTACATACATATTCAATACAATACATATCAAAATTCCAATGTCATTTTTACAGAAACAGAAAAAAAAAATTCAAATTCACATAGAGCCCAAAGGACACTGAATAGCCAAAATAATCTTGAAAAAAAAATAACAAACCTGGAGGCTTCCATTTCTTAATTTTAAAGCATATTACAACACAGTATGGTACTAAATAAAGATACACTTACTGACGGAACAGAATAGAGAGCCCAGAAATAGTTACTTAATCTTTGACAACAGTGCCAAGAGAATACATATTAGGAATAGTCTCCTCAAAATATGGTGCTGGGAAAACTGGCTATCTACATGCCAAAAAATGAAATGGTACCCTAATCCTACTTCATACACAAAAATCAACTCAAAAGAAATTAAACACTTAAACATAAGACTGAAAATTATAAAGCTTCTAGAAAAAAACAAATAGGAGAAAGTAATAACATTGACATTACTACTGGCAATGATTTTCTGGATAGAACCCCTCTCCCTGGGTTTAAAAGAAAAACATGTAAGTAGGACTCTATCAGACTGAAAAGCTTCTGCACAGTAAAGTAATCAACAGAATAAAAGGCAACCTATGGAATCATATCTTTGATATGTGGTTAATATTGGTAATATAAAAGGAACTTATGTAACTCAATAGCATAAAGACAAATAACCTGATTTTTAAAGTAAGTAATTGGAACATACATTTCTCAAAAAAAAGACATACGAATGGTGAACACGCTTTATGTCACTAACCATGAGGGAAACACAAATTAAAACCATAATGAGATATCACCTCACACTCGTGAGGGTAACTACTCATGAGGGTAACTATATTAATAAACAAAAACAAAACAAAAAGAAAACCACAAATGTTAGCAAGAGTATGGAGAAACTGTGCATTGCTGATGGAAATGTAAAATATTGCAGCTGGTACGGAAAACATTGTGGAGGTTCTTCAAAACACTTAAAATGAAACTAACATATCATCCAGTAATCTCCCTTCTGTGTAATACAAAATAACTAACATCAGAATTTTGAAGAAATACTTACACTCCGGAGATTCCTGAAGAAATTAAGAATAGAGCTTCCCTATGACCCTGCAATTGCACTGCTGGGTATTTACCCCAAAGATACAGATGTAGTGAAAAGAAGGGCCATTTGTACCCCAATGTTTATTGCAGCAATGGCTACGGTCGCCAAACTGGAAAGAACCAAGATGCCCTTCAACGGATGAATGGATAAGGAAGATGTGGTCCATATACACAATGGAGTATTATGCCCCCATCAGAAAGGACGAATACCCAACTTTTGTAGCAACATGGACGGGACTGGAAGAAATTATGCTGAGCGAAATAAGTCAAGCAGAGAGAGTCAAGTATCATATGGTCTCACTTATTTGTGGAGCATAACAAATAACATGGAGGACATGGGGAGATGGAGAGGAGAGGGAGTTGAGGGAAACTGGAAGGGGAGATGAACCATGAGAGACTATGGACTCTGAAAAACAACCAGAGGGTTATGAAGGGGCGGCGGGGGGGTGGGGGGGGGTGGGGGGGTGGGAGGTTGAGGAACCAGGTGGTGGGTAATAGGGAGGGCACGTACTGCATGGAGCACTGGGTGTGATGCCAAAACAATGAACACTGTTATGCTGTAAATAAACAAATAAAAATAAATTTTAAAAAAATTAAAAAAATTTAAAAAAAAAGAAATACTTACACTCCCATGTTCATTCAAGATTTATTCACAATAACCAAGAGGTAGAAACAAACTAAATGTCAACTATTTTATGAATGAATAAAGGAAATATGGTATATACCTAAAATAGAATATTACTCAACTATATAAAAAATGTAAATTCTATAAGATGCTATATGAATGAAACTTGAGGACACTGCAAAGTTAAATAAGCCAGTCAAAAAAGGACAAATACTGCATGATTCCATTTATATGAGGTATTGAAAGTACTTGAACTTATCAAAGCAGAAAATAGAATGGCAGTTTCCTGACAAAGTTGATAGTAATGGGAGGTGCTCAAGTGCTATAAAGCTTTAGTAATGCAAGGTGAAACATTTCTTGATCTGCTCTTCAACACTGTGTTTATAGTTAATACTGTATCTTACACTTACAAATTTAAGAAAGTAGATCTGTTACATGTTTCTTTTTTTAGCAGAATTATAAGAAAAAAAATTCCCCATTCCTTCTAACCATACTGAAGAACATTAGATGCAATTTAAAAGGGAAAGATCCCATTGCAAAAAAAGTGCTTTACCTACTTTCTTTATAACTCTTTCTGTGTGAAGGTTGAAGTCACAAAGAAAATGAGGTAGAATGAATATCCAGGATTTTGTGGGCTATCTGTTAACTCCTGAGGACACCAAAATGATTGCATACATTGGGAACTCAGTAATAAAGATTTTTCTGTTATCATCCAAAATTGACACACTCTTTTGCACTCATGCTCCTCCCACAATGGCTATTTTCAGATCAAGGTGCCAACTTCTGGTTTTCAGATGTTTGCATATGATCTACTTGTCTGGAAAGCCTTTACCTCCCATTCCTGGCTTCTGAGCCTTCATGTCTGGTCTCAGGTTTAGTGTAATAGATAAGATAAGACTGTCTAGACTATCCACTCTGCATTGTCTTCCATGTTACCGTCTTTTATTTCACTTTATTGTTTCCTTTATTACAACTTGTAGTTATTTCTGTGCTTATTAATGTATTGATTTTTATTATCTCAACCAGGATATAAGTTTCATGAAGATCAGAAACTGGTTCTTTGTTGTTGTTGTTGTTGTTTTCTTTTCATCATCTCTGAATTTCCAGCATGTGAGATAAAGCAGTGCTTGACAAACTTCAATATGTGTCAGAATTTCCTAGAGTTCTCTTTTCTTTCAGCTTTATTGCAGTATAACTGATTAATAAAATAATAAGATGTTTAAAGTATAAATTGTGAGGACTCAATCTATATTGTGGAAGGATTCACCCAATCTAGTTAATGAACACATCCATCACCTCCTTCCTTCCTTCCCTCCTTCTTTCTTGTGAGAACTAAGTTATATTCTCTTAACAAATTTCAATCATACAATCCATGTTAATCAATTATAGTGACCATGTCATATATTAGACCCTCAGATCTTCATCCTATAGCTACAAGAACCTGGGTTTCTTGTTACAATGCATATTCTTTTTCAGGAAGTTTGGGTGAGCTATCAAATTATGGATTACTCAGAAGCTCCAGGCAGATGCTTACTGGTCTGCTGGTGCAAGGACCACAAACTGAACAGCAAGAATCTAGTGCACTGAAGAGATTAAATAAATGCATATTGACTGGATTCATGAGTAAATAAATCTAAAAAAATACAACAAATATCCCAATTCAAGAACATAATCAAGAAATTGATGGTTTTAACTATGACATTTACTAATTGCTCATTAGTAACCATATCATGGCCATTAATTTTTTCAGTTAATAGCATGGGTATTATGCAGCTCCCAGGAAGCAATAATGCTTCAGTCAACAAATGATTCAGCAGAAGTTATTTTTATAGTACCTTCAATAGAAGAACAACTGAGAGTATTATATGCTGTTTGTGTTATTCTCTTATATGAGAGCATACCATTACCTGAACTAAATTTTGGCAACAACTAAAATCTAATTTAAAAATTTTAAGGAGTTGCAAATGGCAAGATTTCATTTCTTTTGATGGCTGCATAGTATTCCATTGTGTATATATACCACCTTTTCTTTATCCATTCATCTGTTGATGGACATCTAGGTTCTTTCCATAGTTTGGCTATTGTAGACATTGCTGCTATAAACATTCGGGTACACGTGCCCCTTCGTATCACTATGTTTGTATCTTTAGGGTAAATACCCAGTAGTGCAATTGCTGGGTCATAGGGTAGTTCTATTTTCAACATTTTGAGGAACCTCCATGCTGTTTTCCAGAGTGGTTGCACCAGCTTGCATTCCCACCAACAGGAGTTAACCCCTTATTTAGCTTTACAATAAGATGGTGTGTCAAAATGAAGATTGCCTATTTTAACTTAAAAGTTGCTTGAGTGAATAAATGATTGAGTGCCTATTATGTGCCAGAAAATGTTAGTAGTTAAAAATTTATGGATTAATATAGCACAGTTTGTAACTTTTATAAGATTTCACAATCAAAAGAGGGGAGGCATAAAATAATGCAATTACAACCTTTTATAGCAGTATGAATAAGGCACCCGGGAACCAGAGGGAGAGAAGAATTTACCTAAGACTAGAGAGATCAAGAACTTGGTGAGAGCAATTATTTTAACTTGAGTTTTTAAGAATGACGCAGAGTCATTTTTAAGAATGACAGTTAAGAATGACTCAGAATTCTTAAAAATGACTAGCCATGGTTATGCAAATGCTATGACACTGAAGGAAAAAAAATGTACTGAAAGAGAAAATAAGGCCACAAAAATCAGGGTGTGTTGTGTAAGTAAAGAGCCTGGGTCCTGTAAGAGCAGAGTTCTTGAAAAGACTGGTAAGGTTCAGATCACAGAAACTTCTTTGGTTCACATGAATGGTTTTGGACGTTATCTTGCAAGTGAGCAGTTTTCAACATGTGTTTCCCTGCAGCACATAGGACAGATGATATTTACATATACAACTCAACGATATGGGCAGAGCCAAGGTTAGTGTAATTCCTTACATTCCATCTATGTTGATACTTTACCATGTAAGAAATCACACCAAAAAAGAAATATATATATATATAGTGAAAATGTGGGATTATCATAGTTTCATTCTACCTAAACTGATATGGTGAAGTAAATCATTCTCAAAATGATACACCTCTACAATAAAAATCTCAAATAAGCAACTTGTTGTTACACCTAAAGAAGCTAGACTAAGAAAAAACAAAACCCCAAAGGAGTAAGAGAAAGAAATAACAAAGATTAGAGCACAAATAAGTGATATAAAAACAAAACAAAAATAATAGAACAAATCTGTAGAACCAGGAGCTGGTTCTTTGAAAAGATCAACAAAATTGATAAACCTCTAGCCAGATTCATTAAAAAGGTTGGGGGGACATGAGGAAGGGAGAGATGGAGAGAGAGAGAGCACAAATAAAGTCATTAATGAAGAGGAGAACTAATAACCAACACTACAGAAACACAAACAAATATAAGAGAATATTATTAAAATTATATGCCAACAGATTGGAAAAATCAGAAGAAATAGATACATTCCTAGAAACATAACTGCCCAAAACTGAAGCATGGAGAAATAGAAAATTTGGACAGATTACCAGCAATGAAATTGAATCAGTAATCAGAAAACTCCCAACAAATGAAAGTCCAGGACCAGAGAGCTATACAGAAAAACTCTACCAAATACTAGAGAAAAGTTACTATCCATTAGTCTCAAATTATTTAAAAAAAAAAAAAGAAGTGAAAGAAAACTTCCAAATTCAGTCTATGAGGCCAGCATTACCCTAATATCAAAACCAGATAAAAACACCACACACACACACACACACACACACACACACACACACACAACTATAGGCCAATATCTCTGTTGAACATAGACACACACACACACACACACACAAACCCCAAAAGTACTAGCAAACTGAATCTAACAATACATTTTTAAAAATCATTCAGCACAATCAAGTGAGATTTATTTCTGGGATGCAAGCATGGTTCAATATTCACAAATAAATCCATATGATACATAACATCCATAAACCGTATGATCATTTCAACAGATTCAGAAAACACATTAACGAAGTACAACATCCATTCATGACAAAAATTTTCAGCAAAGTTGGTTTAGTGGGAATATACTTCAACATCATAAAGGTCATATATGAAAAACACACAGTGAACATCACACCAGATAGAGAAAACTGAGAGCTGTCCCCTAACTTCAGGAGTAAGACGAGGATGTCCACTCTCACCACTTTTATTCAACACAAAAGCGGAAGTCCCAGCCACAATAATCAGAAAACAAAAGGAAATAAAATGTATCCATACTGGGAAAGAAGAAGTAAAACTTTCACTATTTGCAGATGACATGATACTATATATATAAAAAGCCCTAAAGCCTCCACCAAAGAACTGTTAGAACTGAAATGAATTCAGTAAAGGCACAGGATAAAAAAAATCAATACACACAAAAGAATTGCATTTCTATAAACTAGTAATGATGCAGCAGAAAGAGAAATTAAGAAAACAATCCCACTTAAAATTACATCCCAAAATAATAAAGTACTTAGGAATAAACCACAAAGGTGAAAAACCTGAGGTCTGAAAACTATAAAACACTGATGAAAGAAGTTGAAGACAACAGAAAGAATGCAACATTTATGCTCATGAATTGAAAGAACAAATACTATTCAAATGACTCTATTACCCAAAGCAGCCTACACATTTAATGCAATCCCTCTCAAAACATCAGCAACATTTTTCACAGAACTAAAAAAAAAAAAAAAAAATCCCCAAATTTCTATAGAACCACAAAGACCCTGAATAGCCAAAGGAATCCTGGAAAACAAAACAAAACAAAACAAAACAAAACAAAACAAAACAAATAGAACTGGAGGTATCACAATTCCAGACATGAAATTCTATTAAAAACATAGTGATCAAAATAATACGGTACTGGTACAAAAATAGAGACACAGATTAAGGGAACAGAACAGAGCAACCAAAAATAAACCTATATTTATTTGGTCCATTAATCTTTGGCAAGAGGGTCAAGAATATACAATGGGAAAAAGGCATTTCAACAAATCATGTTAGGAAAACTAGAGAGAAACATGCAAAAGAATGAAACTGGACAGTTTTCTTTCACCATACACAAAAATAAACTCAAAATGGATTAAGGACCTAGATGTGAGATGTAAAGAGAACAAACACAGTAATTTCTCTGACATTATCCTCAGCAACATTTTTTCTAGGTAAGTATCCCAAGTCAAGGAAATTTAAAAACAAAAAAACAAAAAACTACTGGGACTACATCAAAATAAAAAGCTTCTGTGCAGTGAAGGAAACAAAACAATTTAAAAGACAACATACTGAATGGGAGAAGGTATTTTCAAATGACATATCCAATAAAGTATTAGTATCCAAAATAGATAAAGAACTGATACAACTCAACACCCAAAAAACAAATTATTCAATTAAAAAATAGGAAGAAGACATGAAAAGACATTTCTCCAAAGAAGACATCTAGATAGTCAATAGATCATGAAAAGATGCTCAACATCACTGATTATCAGGGAAATGCAAATCAAAACTACAATGACATATCACCTCACACTGGTCCAAAAGGCTAAAATTAAAAAGCATGAGAAGTTAAGAAGTGTTGGTAAGGATGTGGAGAGAAAGGAACCCTCTTTCACTGTTGGTAGGAAAGCAAATGGCTGCAGCCACTGTAGTAAAAAGTATGGAGTTTACTCGAACATTTAAAAACAGACTTACCCTATGATCCAGTAATCACACTACTAGGTATTTACCCCCCAAATACAAGAATGCTAATTCAAAGGGATACATGCACTCCTTGTTTATAGCAGCATTATTTACAACACACAAACTATTGAAGGAGCCCAACTGTCCATCTAAAGATGAATGGATATAGAAGAAGTATGTGTACACACACACACACACACACACACACAAACAGGACCATTATTCAGTCATGAAAAGAATAAAATCCTGCTATTTGCAACAACATGAATACAGCTAGAGAGTACAATGATAAGATAAATAAGTCAATCAGAGAAAGACAAATACCATATGATTTCACTCATATGTGGAAACTAAGGGAAAAAATCAGCAAAGGAGAGACACAAACCAAAAAACAGTTTCTTAACTATAGAGAATAAACTATGGTTACCAGAGAGGAGGCAGTTGGGGGGGGGGTTGGACAGGGGGGTGTGGAGATCAGGGAAATAGGTGATGGAGATGAAAGAGTACATATATCATGTTGAGCACTGAGTAATATATATAACTGTTGAATCATTATATTATATACCTGAAACTAATATAACTCTATATGTTAACTACAGTGGAATTAAAATAATTTTCTTAAATGGTACACCGTTGAGTCTAACATGTATTATTGTGCCTTTAACAGCACAACTTTCTAAATTATTGCTACACTGAAAACAGACACTATATATTTTAGGTAGAATGAACATGATCATTATTTTAAGGAAAGCCCACTTTGTTGGCAATGAGAATGAATTGGTGAGTATAAGGAGAGGAGTGAGGACTATCACACAGTGATTCTCAATATATATGAGACACATCTATAGCGGTGTAGATTGACGTGAAGGACTCCAGGAATTGGTCAACTCAACCCCTATTTCCAATCACTTTTTTCCTATCTTCATAACAGTAGATAAGAAAATAACACCCACTTAACTTGTCTTTCCTGAAACAAGGGGTATGCATGTGACAATTCAGGTCAATAAGCATAAATATCAGTCTGCCTAAAACTTCCGGGAGAGATTTCTTTATTCAAGGTACATACTGCCAATGTTTCTCTCTACCCCATTCTACCCGTCTCGAATATGAGATAATTCCTGAAGTGCCATGACCACTGTGTGTCCATAATTTCCAAGAAAATTGCTAAGAGCTGACTGCCTTGGATTTTCTATAGCAGCCCTCTTCCAGGATTCTCATGTTAAAAACAAATGAAAACTCCTATTTATTTAACTTATTGCATGTTGAACTTATTGTTCCTTGCATGTAACAGGAGATGTTTCTGAATATAAAAGTGGGACATTAAGTTATATGAAATTCCCATGTGTGGGTATTCTGATACATTCCTTCCCATTCCAGTGAGGCATCCCTTATTGTATGTAAATCATTGCTTTAGTAATCCACTGTTATTGATGGGAGCATGTTATATCTTTCAGTAGTGAAGGGATGGGGGAGGGGTGGCTCAGCAATAACATTTTGCAAGATTATTAGAATAGTTCAGGTAAAATAGAAAAGGACAACTCTACAGCATTAGTTGTGAGGATATAAAGAAGCAATAAATATCAGGAGTACAAAAATAAATACATTTTTGTTTGGGAATTATGGAATTAAGGTATTTGTGGGATATCAACAGATGATGTTCAGCCGTATTTGGGAAATAAAATTCTGATGCTCATGAAAGATAATATACATTCAATGCTGATATGAAAATTCTTATTATTTAGGTAAGGAAAGTTTAGCTTATAGTCTGTGGTCCAAATAACTTCCAAATAATTCCACAATTTAAACTTATTTTTTTAAAATTAAATAGGTTGGCACTTATAAACCGTCATCTACCAATACTGAGTTTTAGAACTGGGTATAAACATGGAAACACCCAGTTTACTGGCCATGTATACAACATTTATAATAAAATGGGAGTTATCTCACTAATCTGTTTGGGTAAAAGAGATATTGTTTGTTCACACTAGTACTGTGTTTGATCTATGGAAGGTATAAATTAGTTTCACACATCTATTCTTACATCTGTTTAACAAATAAGCTTATAGTCAAATAGTAAATACAAATACCAAATAATCACCTAACATAAAATTACAACTGTGTTAATCATGAAGGAGGCAATTTAAGAAGACAATGCTTTAAGTCTGTACTATAATTAAGTAATTTGACCTCTGAAGGAAATGAGATAGTACATCATTGAGAAATCCTAAAAATATGGCCAAGATCTGAAAGTTAGGTAAGAGTTACAGAGCTGGGGTGGGGTGTGGAGAGTTTCGGGCATAGAAAACACACTTGCAAATAACTTGTAGTGGGAAGGAAAAGGGAAATAAGAGAAATACAGAAAACCACTAGGATTGCTATGCAATTAAGGCTGGAAAAGTTAGTAATGACCATGACGACTGGTTCAGGGTTTGGGGGCCTATGAGAGAAATTGTGCTTATCCTATAGCATTGGAAAAAGCACTAAAGGTTATACACAGGATATGCTGGATAAGCTAATCAGGATTGAATTCCTTTGTGTTCCTGCCCTTCATTATTCTGAATTTGTGAAAAACAACTCTATCAGAAATACTATTAAGAGCTACTGGGCGCCTAGGTGGCTCAGCTGGTTGAGCAACTGCCTTTGGCTCAGGTCATGATCTCAGAGTCCTGGGATCGAGTCCTGGGATCGAGTCCTGCATCAGGCTCCCTGCTCAGCAAGGAGTCTGCTTCTCCCTCTGACCCTCCCCTCTCATGCTCTCTCTCGCGCTCTCTCTCTCTCTCAAATAAATAAATAAAATCTTTAAAAAAAAGGAGCTACTACTATTTATAAACTGTGTATATATTATTTTCAAGAGGATATAAGTAGGAATAAAAATAATTGTTTATTTTAACGATCATATTGACAAATCACAGAAATCAAGCATCTAAATTGTCAGCAATATTTAAGAGTTAACATAAAATTAAAAAGAAATAACAACAAAAGATGTCCACACCCAAATTCAAATGAAGAATAAAGTCGAGATTATCATACCAACACATCAGAAGATATGTATGGGTAAAGGCAGAGTGAATTAATTGAGGAAATATATATACCTACTTCTATAGTTGGAGCCTGAACAGCACAAGCACTGCTTCTTTGCACCTATGGTTTGGTGAGCTACAAATTTAAAAGATGATAAATATGCATTAAATTTTAACAAAATGACTTGAAAATGTTGTATCACGACATCTCAGTGAGCTCCAGTCTAAGAAGGAAATACTACAAATGCCTGACTTATAAACAAGTTCAAGTTCAATGGAAGATAAGATTTTGGAAAAAGATAAAGAAAAGGGAAAGAAATGAAGTCACAGTTATAGCAGATGTATCATGACCATAAATCACTCCTTAAGTAACGGTGTCTTTATTCACGAAACATTATTTCAGAATGAATGTGCATTACTAGGTATCTCTTTCATCGGTAGATCTCAATTTTAAGAAGTAATAGATCATGTCCTTACCAAAGCCACACATGGAATTTGGGTGAGAAAATGTACGAAATATCTGATTGGTTGTCTAAATACTGGCAGTGTTTGGCCATATTCTCTTTCATGAAAATGGTAAGAAATGATACTGAAAACAATGATAGCCTATAGGTAGAGTCTGATTTTAAGATACATCTAAATCAAGATACATCCCACAGTTCTTAAGGTTAAGCCTATCCATTCAAATATTGCAAATTGTATCAAATTGCTTACTGACTCCCAGAAGACTATATATATATCTCTATACATGCACAGAAAAAAAAATAGCTCAGTTTATTTACTCTTTTCTATGTGACATCTCCTATAATATTCACAACGACACTTTAAAGTATTATTTCTACTCTACAGAAGGAAATGAGACTCGGAAAAGTGAAATATTTGCCCAAATTCATAGACCTGGAAAGCAGATGATACAACTGAATTTGCTTAAAGCTTATTTTCTAAATTGTTTTTGAACTGTTGCTTTAAAAGAGCCACAATTTGAAAATGACCTAAATCATAAGGAGCAAAATTCTCTGTAAGTACCAGCTACTACTGTAAATCAAAAATGATATTCAGGGGGGAGGAGTCAAGATGGCAGAGAAGTAGCAGGCTGAGACTACATCAGGTAGCAGGAGATCAGCTCGATAGCTTATCTAAACATTGCAAACACCTACAAATCCAACGGGAGATCGAAGAGAAGAAGAACAGCAATTCTAGAAACATAAAATCAACTTTCTGAAAGGTAGGACTGGCGGAGAAGCGAATCTAAAATCATGGGAAGATAGACCACGGGGGGAGGGGCCGGCTCCCAGCAAGCGGCGTAGGAACGGAGCACAAAATCAGGACTTTTAAAAGTCTGTCCCACTGAGGGACATTGCTCCAGAGGCTAAACCAGGGTGAAGCCCACGCGGGGTCAGCGTGGCCCCAGGTCCCGCAGGGTCACAGAAGGATCGGGGGTGTCAGAGTGTCGCAGAGCTCACAGGTGTTAGAACTGAGAAGCCGGCTACAGAGACAGTGCCGAGGACTGAACTCTCAGCTCGGGGTTACCTTGAACTGGTCGCGGGCTGGGTGAGCTCGGAGCGCAGCTAGAGGCTTGGGATACGGGAGTGATTGGGTGCTATCCTCTGGGGGTGCACTGAGGAGTGGGGCCCCGGGTTCTTGGCTCCTCCGGGCCGGAGACCGGGAGGCCACCATTTTCATTCCCATCCTCCGGAACTCTACGGAAAGCGTTCAGGGAACAGAAGCTCCCAAAAGCGAACCCGAGCCGATTACTTAGTCCGGCCCCGGTAAGGGCGGTACAATCCCGTCTCGGGCAAAGACACTTGAGAGTCACTACAACAGGCCCCTCCCCCAGAAGATCAACAAAATATCCAGCCAGGACGAAGTTCATCTATCAAGGAAAGCAGGTTCAATTCCTAAGACAGCAGCGCAATTCCAGAGGAGGAGAAAGCAAAGCACGGAACTCATGGCTTTCTCCCCATGATTCTTTAGTCTTGCGGCTAATTCCATTTTCTTTTTCTTTTTTCAATTTTTTTTCTTTTTTTCTTTTTTCTTCTTCTGTTAAATTTTTTAAAACGTTTACCCGTTTCTTTTTTAACGTTTTTTGACTAGTTTATCTAAATATATATATTTTTTCTTTCTTTTTTATATTTTTTCTTTATTTGTTTTATTTTTTAAATTTTTTTCTTTTTTTTTTCTGAACCTCTTTTTATCCCCTTTCTTCCCCCCACAATTTGGGGTCTCTTCTCATTTGGTTACAGCATATATTTCTGGGGTCTTTGCCACCCTTTTAGTATTTTATTTGATCCTTCATATCCTCTTAGCTGGAAAAAATGACAAGGCGGAAAAAAACACCACAAACAAAAGAACAAGAGACAGTACCGAAGGCTAGGGACCTAATCAACACAGACATTGGTAATATGTCAGATCAAGAGTTCAGATTGACGATTCTGAACATTCTAGCCGGGCTTGAAAAAGGCATGGAAGAAAATAGAGAAACCCTCTCTGGAGATATAAAAGCCCTTTCTGGAGAAATAAAAGAACTAAAATCTAACCAAGTAGAAATCAAAAAAGCTATTAATGAGGTGCAATAAAAAATGGAGCCTCTCACTGCTAGGATCAATGAGGCAGAAGAAAGAATTAGTGATATAGAAGACCAAGTGACAGAGAATAAAGAAGCCGAGCAAAAGAGGACAAACAGCTATTGGACCATGAGAGGAGAATTCGAGAGATAAGTGACACCATAAGACGAAACAACATTAGAATAATTGGGATTCCAGAAGAAGAAGAAACAGAGAGGGGAGCAGAAGGTCTATTGGAGAGAATTATTGGAGAGAATTTCCCTAATATGGCAAAGGGAACAAGCATCAAAATCCAGGAGATGCAGAGAACCCCCCTCAAAGTCAACAAGAATAGGTCCACACCCCGTCACCTAATAGTAAAATTGACAAGTCTTAGTGACAAAGAGAAAGTCCTAAAAGCAGCCCGGGACAAGAAGTCTGTAACATACAATGGTAAAAATATTAGATTGGCAGCAGACTTATCCACAGAGACCTGGCAGGCCAGAAAGAGCTGGCATGATATATTCAGAGCACTAAACGAGAAAAACATGCAGCCAAGAATACTCTATCCAGCTAGGCTATCATTGAAAATAGAAGGAGAGATAAAAAGCTTCCAGGACAAACAAAAACTGAAAGAATTTGCAAACACCAAACCAGCTCTACAGGAAATATTGAAAGGGTCCTCTAAGCAAAGAGAGAGCCTAAAAGTAGTAGATCAGAAAGGTACAGAGACAATATACAGTAATAGTCATCTTACAGGCTAATAATGGCACTAAATTCATATCTCTCAATAGTTACCCTGAATGATAATGGGCTAAATGCCCCAATCAAAAGACACAGGGTATCAAAATGGATAAAAAAACAAAACCCATCAGTATGTTGCCTACAAGAAACTCATTTTAGACGCGAAGACACCTCCAGATTTAAAGTGAGGGGGTGGAAAACAATTTACCATGCTAATGGGCATCCGAAGAAAGCTGGGGTGGCAATCCTTATATCAGATCAATTAGATTTTAAGCCAAAGACTATAATAAGAGATGAAGAAGGACACTATATCCTACTCAAAGGGTCTGTCCAACAAGAAGATCTAACAATTTTAAATATCTATGCCCCTCACGTGGGAGCAGCCAACTATATCAACCAATTAATAACAAAATCAAAAAAACACATCAATAATAATACAATAATAGTAGGGGACTTGAACACTCCCCTCACTGAAATGGACAGATCATCCAAGCAAAAGATCAACAAGGAAATAAGGGCCTTAAATGACATACTGGACCAGATGGACATCACAGATATATTCAGAACATTTCATCCCAGAGCAACAGAATACACATTCTTCTCTAGTGCACATGGAACCTTCTCCAGAATAGATCACATCCTGGGTCACAAATCAGGTCTCAACCGGTATCAAAAGATTAGGATCATTCCCTGCATATTTTCAGACCACAATGCTCTGAAGCTAGAACTCAATCACAAGAGGAAATTTGGAAAGAACCCAAATACATGGAGACTAAACAGCATCCTTCTAAAGAATGAATGGGTCAACCAGGAAATTAAAGAAGAATTGAAAAAATTCATGGAAACAAATGATAATGAAAACACAACGGTTCAAAATCTGTGGGACACAGCAAAGGCAGTCCCGAGAGGAAAATATATAGTGGTACAAGCCTTTCTCAAGAAACAAGAAAGGTGTCAAGTACACAACCTAACCCTACACGTAAAGGAGCTGGAGAAAGAACAAGAAAGAAACCCTAAACCCAGCAGGAGAAGAGAAATCATAAAGATCAGAGCAGAAATCAATGAAATAGAAACCAAAAAAACAATAGAAAAAATCAATGAAACTAGGAGCTGGTTCTTTGAAAGAATCAATAAGATTGATAAACCCCTGGCCAGACTCATCAAAAAGAAAAGAGAAAGGACCCAAATAAATAAAATCATGAATGAAAGAGGAGAGATCACAACTAACACCAGAGAAATACAGACAATTATAAGAACATACTATGAGCAACCCCTCGCCAACAAATTTGACAATCTGGAAGAAATGGATGCATTCCTAGAGACATATAAACTACCACAACTGAACCAGGAAGAAATAGAAAACCTGAACAGGCCCATTACCAGTAAGGAGATTGAATCAGTCATCAAAAATCTCAAAACAAACAAAAGCCCAGGGCCAGACGTCTTCCCAGGGGAATTCTACCAAACATTTAGAGAAGAACGAATTCCTATTCTCCTGAAACAGTTCCAAAAAATAGAAATGGAAGGAAAACTTCCAAACTCATTTTATGAGGCCAGCATCACCTTGATCCCAAAACCAGACAAGGATCCCACCAAAAAAGAGAACTACAGACCAATATCCTTGATGAACACAGATGCAAAAATTCTCGCCAAAATACTAGCCAATAGGATTCAACAGTACATTAAAAGGATCATTCACCATGACCAAGTGGGTTTTATTCCAGGGCTGCAGGGTTGGTTCAACACCCGCAAATCAATCAATGTGATACAACACATTAATAAAAGAAAGAACAAGAACCATATGATACTCTCAATAGACTCTGAAAAAGTATTTGACAGAGTGCAGCATCCCTTCCTGATCAAAACTCTTCAAAGTGTAGGGATAGAGGGCACATACCTCAATATTATCAAAGCCATCTATGAAAAACCCACCGCGAATATCATTCTCAATGGAGAAAAACTGAAAGCTTTTCCACTAAGGTCAGGAACATGGCAGGGATGTCCATTATCACCACTGCTATTCAACATAGTACTAGAAGTCCTAGCCTCAGCAATCAGACAACAAAAAGAAATTAAAGGCATCCAAATTGGCAAAGAAGAAGTCAAACTATCACTCTTTGCAAATGATATGATACTATATGTGGAGAACCCAAAAGACTCCACTCCAAAACTGCTAGAACTTGTACAGGAATTCAGTAAAGTGTCAGGATATAAAATCAATGCACAGAAATCAGTTGCATTTCTGTACACCAACAACAAGACTGAAGAAAGAGAAATTAAGGAGTCAATCCCATTTACAATTGCACCCAAAACTATAAGATACCTAGGAATAAACCTAACCAAGGAGGCTAAGAATCTATATGCAGGAAATTATAAAGTACTCATGAAAGAAATTGAGGAAGACACAAAGAAATGGAAAAATGTTCCATGCTCCTGGATTGGAAGAATAAATATTGTGAAAATGTCTATGCTACCTAATGCAATCTACACATTTAATGCAATCCCTATCAAAATACCATCCATTTTTTTTCAAAGAAATGGAACAAATAATCCTAAAATTTATATGGAATCAGAAAAGACCTCGAATAGCCAAAGGAATATTGAAAAAGAAAGCCAAAGTTGGTGGCATCACAATTCCGGACTTCAAGCTCTATTACAAAGCTGTCATCCTCAAGACAGCATGCTACTGGCACAAAAACAGACAATAGATCAATGAAACAGAATAGAGAACCCAGAAATAAACCCTCAACTCTATGGTCAACTAATCTTCGACAAAGCAGGAAAGAATGTCCAATGGAAAAAAGACAGCCTCTTCAATAAATGGTGCTGGGAAAATTGGACAGCCACATGCAGAAAAATGAAATTGGACCTCTTCCTTACACCACACATGAAAACAGACTCAAAATGGATGAAGGACCTCAATGTGAGAAAGGAATCCATCAAAATCCTTGAGGAGAACACAGGCAGCAACCTCTTCGACCTCAGCCGCAGCAACATCTTCCTAGGAACAACGGCAAAGGCAAGGGAAGCAAGGGCAAAAATGAACTATTGGGATTTCATCAAGATCAAAAGCTTCTGCACAGCAAAGGAAACAGTTAACAAAACCAAAAGACAACTGACAGAATGGGAGAAGATATTTGCAAACGACATATCAGATAAAGGGCTAGTATCCAAAATCTATAAGGAACGTAGCAAACTCAACACCCAAAGAACAAACAATCCAATCAAGAAATGGGCAGAGGACATGAACAGACATTTCTGCAAAGAAGACATCCAGATGGCCAACAGACATATGAAAAAGTGCTCCACATCACTCGGCATCAGAGAAATACAAATCAAAACCAGAATGAGATATCACCTCACACCAGTCAGAATGGCTAAAATTAACAAGTCAGGAAATAACAGATGCTGGCGAGGATGTGGAGAAAGGGGAACCCTCTTATACTGTTGGTGGGAATGCAAGCTGGCGCAACCACTCTGGAAAACAGCATGGAGGTTCCTCAAAATGTTGAAAATAGAACTACCCTATGACCCAGCAATTGCACTACTGGGTATTTACCCTAAAGATACAAACATAGTGATCCAAAGGGGCACGTGTACCCGAATGTGTATAGCAGCAATGTCTACAATAGCCAAACTATGGAAAGAAACTAGATGTCTAACAACAGATGAATGGATAAAGAAAAGGTGGTATATATACACAATGGAATACTATGCAGCCATCAAAAGAAATGAAATCTTGCCATTTGCGACGATTTGGATGGAACTAGAGGGTATCATGCTTAGTTAAATAAGTCAATCGGAGAAAGACAACTATCATATGTTCTCCCTGATATGAGGACATGGAGAAGCAACATGGGGGGTTAGGGTGATAGGAGAAGAATAAATGAAACAAGATGGGATTGGGAGGGAGACAAACTATAAATGACTCTTAATCTCACAAAACAAACTGGGGGTTGCTGGGGGGAGGTGGGGTTGGGAGAGGGGGAGGGGGTTATGGACATTGGGGAGGGTATGTGCTATCGTGAGTGCTGTGAAGTGTGTAAACCTGGCGATTCACAGACCTGTACCCCTGGGGATAAAAATACATTATATGTTTATAAAAAAAAAAAAAATGGAAGGGGAGGCGAACCATAAGAGACTATGGACTCTGAAAAACAACCAGAGGGTTTTGAAGGGTCAGGGGTGGGAGGTTGGGGGAGCAGGTGGTGGGTAATGGGGAGGGCACGTTTTGCATGGAGCACTGGGTGTTGTGCAAAAACAATGAATACTGTTACGCTGAAAAAATAAATTTAAAAAAAATGATATTCAGAATATGATAATTTATTTAATATTTTCTAAGATTTTACATATCTGAGAGATAGAACAAGAACATCAGGATGGGGAGAGTCAGAGGGACAAGCAGACTCCCTGCTGAGCTAGAAGCCTGATGACTCAGGGATGGTCACAACCATCAGGACCATTAGGACTACCAGGACCCTGAGATCAAGACCTGAGCTGAAATCAGGTGCTCAACATACTGAGCCACCCAGGTGTCCCTCAGAATATGGTCATTTAAAAGAAAGTCCTGTTTATAACCAAATACTTCCCCTAAAATTAAGATTACAATTAAAATCTGCAATATTTTATTAATATTAGAAGACTGGATACATACAGAAGTAATCATTGAAATATGATTTTTAAAAAGTACCCTATGTTGAAATTAAGGTTTTCAAATAAGTGTATCATAATGGAAGTTGTCTCAAAGACATAAAACACAAATTTGCCAAGAGAGCTCTAAAGGTATAAATGCTAGACATCCTCAAACTATTGGGACAAATTCAAACAGAAGACAGAACTTAACTAGCTAGTTATTCCTTGGCTGGCACCTAATACATTATGAAATTAAATACATATCTACTGAGTATAGGTAGAAGGCTCCATGTCCCTAAGTACATCCAGATATGACCAAGTGTTGCAAAGAAAACCTTGTGTAAACTCCGAACTGCTCAACTATTAGCAGTCTTAATCTCTCTGAACTAGCACATACATTAACACCCACAAGTACACATACAGAGGCATGCCTACACATGCACACACACACCTCTGCCCTCCGACTCTGTTTCCTTCACCTCTTTCCTCGTCTCCTTGTAGGTCTGTATGTCCAGGTGATATCTGTCTCTCACAAAAGAAACTCAAATTCTATTCCCACAACAAGGGAGTGACTGAGACCACAAGTAGTCACATTTTAAATTCTAGGGAAGCAGCAGTGATAACTAACCCCACTTGCCTCAGTTTCTTATAGCAATAATAAGCCAGTAGCACAAATGTGGGAATCCCTTGAGCAAATGTTCTCTTCATTGTTCATCAAAATGTATGAGATTTCATTGAGAGGTTCAGGTAACTGAGAGACTAGTTTATTTGAATAAGCTAGTTTATTTCAATAAGTTATCTATATTAAGAGCACTTCAAATTGAATAAAAATTGAACAAAAATACCAAGAGCAGTTTTAATAGTCATTGGTTTAACTTGCAGAGGGATGGAGAATTTGTTTTGTAAGTTAAGTTGCTTTGCATTTTCTTACCTATCTTCAGCATCTGCCAAATAGCTCTGAATATCTGGTGTTGTATGAAATTTTTTTAGAGTCTTTAGAGTAGGTTTAGAACTTTTAACTGAAATACTGTCCCCTGGATCAGCAACATTAACTTAAAATTAAAATTTTCTAATAAAGAAATAAAAAGTGAAACTAGTTTTACCAGGTTAATCATACAATATAATATGACTAGAATTTGGAAGACTTATACTAGGAGTGTAATACTGTTTGTTGATACTGTTTGTTGATACTCTAAAATACTGTAATTCACAAGGCTGTCACAGACTTTAGGGCATATAATGCTGCCTGAAGTTCACTGCTATCTAAAATATTAAAAACCATACACTCGGGCACCTGGGTGGCTCAGTGGGTTAAAGCCTCTGCCTTTGGCTCAGGTCATGATCCCATGGTCCTGGGATTGAGCCCTGCATCAGGCTCTCTGCTCAGCGGGGAGCCTGCTTCCTCCTCTCCCTCTGCCTGCCTCTCTGCCTACTTGTGATATCTGTCTGTGAAATAAATAAATAAAATCTTTAAAAAAAATACACTCTAGTGGATAAATTAACAAAACTAGTCATGGTTATACTTCTTATTGAAATGGTCAATAGATAAGAAAATATTGTAGTTATTTTCATAGATATCCCCCTCTCTAATTCTAAAACTGATTTAATTGGGCAGAGAAAAAGCTGTCAACAAAGAATGCCCATCAAAAAAATTTCTAACACTGAAAATTCATAGTGTTTAAGCTTATAAACACTTAACTTCAACACAAATATCTAAGTGAAAATAAATTCATAATCCTTCAATTTCTCTAATCAAAACTGAAGGGTTTTATTCTTTGCTGATAGTAGCTACAGCTTACAGATATAAAATTTTATTCAGGTGAAAAAAATACTTAATTCTATAGTTCCTGGATTTTTCATTGCACTTTACTATATATGCAGAATATTTTTCCCAAGTTTACCAACTTCCATACTTTTGCATATATTGCTAAATGAATTATTAAACTCCTTTTATGAGGTTATAAAAACCTTGATATCAAAGCCTAAAAAGGATAGTACAAATCAAAAATATACTTTTTTAAATTTTGCGTTTACTTTTATTTAAGTATATATAAGTCATGAAATTAGAAAACTGCTGTAACTAAATTCATGTCTATCAATATGGAAAAAGCATGTGATAAAATTCATATCCATACTAAAAATAATTAACAAACTCAGAAAAGATAGCATTCTTAATATGTGAAAATGTGCCTGTAGAAATACCCACAGAAAACATTTTACTTACATGACATTATTGTCTTAAAATTAGGTGAAATAATATTATGGTCCTTGAATATCTAAGTGAAGTTTAAATTTTTACTTATGAGTAGCTAAATGTATATAATATGATATTTTTAGCCAGGGTTAATATATATGTCTTCATATACATACATTACGTACATACATAAAAACATATAGTATATTATAGGTTATGTATATATATTTATTGAACTATATCATTATAAATGATAGATTAAGTATATAGTATACTTATACTGATAAGTATTTGTTATATACTACAACCTATAAATTATCATTCACACAGCAAATTAAAATCCCCACATATGAGATAATGAACAACTACTTAAATATTGATAATGAGCAATTGTGCTAAAAGGGGTAGATGATATAACTTGAAAGTTCAAAGTTGTTGAACTTTCATGGAATAAATACTGATCAAGGGGAAACAAAAGGCAAGTGATAGATGGAAGATACATTCATTTTATTTTTATTTATCTCTCTTGTGATTTGTTCTGATATATGGTTTATGTACTACCTGCCCAAGATTTCCTGGAAAACTAACAAACTGTTTTGTGTCTTTATGCCTTATAAAGTAGCGCCTTTACCAAAAACTCATCACCTTATTTTTTTTTTTTTCATCTCACTCTGGACCCTCTTGCCTTAGTTGCATTGCCTTGGGTCATACCTCCCAGGAAAATATTAGTGCTTAAATTTTACTTCATGCTCAGTTAGGAAGCCCAACTACCTCAGTTAGTACCAGAAGTGGCCTGACTCCTTTTGATGATTCTGGATGCTCTGGACAAAAGAAAAAGAAGTAAGCTATAAATTGTTACTTTAATCTGTAGTCTCAAAAGCAAAGGTCATCAAGAGCAGTTTTAAACAGACTCTTTCACAGCAATGGGGACCAAGATGTTAAAATCAAGCACAGAATCTGCTTTTGAATTTAAGTGAATTGCACAGGAGACTAAACACTCACCCTAAGACAGTCCTATGTCCACATAAGAGCTTGAGAAAAAAATAGGTAAACCTGAGACTAGGTATTACACATGTGGGTAAATAAGCCCAAGAATCCTGAGTGTTAAGATCCTCCTAAATTTTCCTGGTTAACACAGGAAATTTTATTTTCTCTACTAGAGCAGAAATGTCTTTCCTCACAGGAAGACATTTTACATATCTCAACTCATACTGTTTCCTGGAACATGTCTTCATAATCTGCTTGTTCCTTCCTCATTATCATCACTAGATGTACGATAACTAGCTTTATATAACAACATAATCTAAGTAGAGAAATACAGTTACCATGTAAGAATAAATAGCATCTGTACCCAAATAATTGAAATATCTGGCTGATATAAACCAGCAATCCTAAGAACTGAATGTCTACATTAGTACCTTGAAGGTTTGGGACCTAGGAAGGTAAAATAAAACAAAGAGTTTACTGACATGGAGAACTCTTCCATAATTTGCAGCAAAAATACCAAGAGCAGGTTTTATTATACTACTAAGATGGTTTCTTGAACGATGAACGCAATAACTCCATCAGATAGAAGTGAATTCACTTCATGCAGTAACTACTAGTAACTTGAAGGTACATGGAAAGTAAAGAATACGTATAAAGATAAAGATAACTACATATGTGAATATATAAGATAGCATAAATTTGTTTGTAATGCATTTTTTCTCCCAAATGATTTTTTAAAACAACTAGGTACATAGTAAGTACAAATCTGTGTTGATGGGTTTACCATTAATAAATAAATAATCTCATTCATACATAATAACAGCAAATAGATGGAAGAGAGAATGGAAATGTATATGTACATTTTTTCTGTTACCATGATTCCGTAGGTTTTAACATGAACTAGACTATAATATATTTAAACTAATAAACTTTATTTTTAAAACAGTTTGATTTAGCCAACAAGTGAGCAGAAAGTAAGAGAGTTTCTCTTACCACTTCCACATAGTTTCCCGTTTTACTAACATCTTGTATTAGTGTACTGCATCTGCTACAAGTGATGAACCAATATCAATATATTACTACAGTCTATAGTTATTTTAGGGTTCACACTTTGTGTCATACAGATCTATGAGTTTTGACAAACACACAATACCATGGATCCACCATTATAGTATCACACAAAATAGTTTTACTGTCCTAACGTTCCCTCAAATTTATCCTTCCATCTCTGAACCTCAGCAACCACTGATCTTCTTACCGTCTTTATAGTTTTTCCTCTTTCACAGTGTCATATAATTAGAATGGTGAGTCTAAAGCCTTTTCTAGTCTGGCTTCTTAAATTCAATATTCATTTAAGTGTCCTCCATGCCTTTTCATGACTTGATACCTTATCTCCTTTTATAGGTAAATAATATTCCATTATATGAGTGTACCACAGAATGTTTATCCATTCCCCTACTGAAAAACATTTTGGCTATTTCTGATTCTGGGCTATTATAAATAAAGTTAGTATAAACATCTGTAAGCAAAAAGCAAAAGATGAGTATTTCATAATTCTTTCTATGAAACCAAAATTACCCAAATACCAAAGCCAAACCAAGAGAGCACAAGAAAACTATAGGGCAACACCTTCCTCCAATAAATAAAAGGTAAAAATATTTAACAGCATTCTAGCTAACTTTATTGACCAACATATAAAAAATATTTTTATATCATGTCTCAGGGAGCTTTATACAAGAAATGCAAGTTTATTTAATATATAAAATCCACCAATGTAATATACCATAGTGATAAAGAAAACATTTCACATGGTCATCTGCATAGAGAAGAACCATTTTACAAAATACAGCCTATCTTTAGGATAAAACCACTCACCAGGTAGGAATACAAACAACAACAACAACAAAAGAAGAAGAAGAAAAACAAACAAACAAACAAAACACCTCTCTCAACATAGTAAGATACATTTTCTGCTGTAACTACTACTACTTCTACCACTACTACTACTACTACTATTACTAATGACTGAATGAATGAATAAAAACCTCATAGATAAGATCAGATTAAATGGTCAAAGCCTTCACTCTAAGATAAGGGACTAGACAAGGATGTCTACTCTCACTGCTTTTTATTCCACATTGTACTGAAGGTTCTAGCCTGGGATATTTGAAAAGGAAAACAAATAAAAATCATCAAGATTAGAAAGAAAGTAATTCTATCTTTATTTATAAGTGCCATAATTTTATGTAGAGAAATCCCAAGGAAACAACAACAACAATAACAAATCACTGTAGTTCAGCAAGCTTGCAGGATACAAAATAATACAAAAATTAATTGTATTTATATACACTACAAATGAAAAGGCCAATCTCTTTATATAAGTATTAAAAATAATAAAATACTTAGGTTATAAATTTAACAAAAGAAGCTAAAGACTTGTGCACTGAAAACTACAAAATATTTTTGAAAGAAATTTAAAAATACTTAAACAAATGAGAAGATATCTCATGTTCATATAGTGGGAGACTTATTAAAATGGCAATATGCCCTAAATTCATGTACAGATTCAACAGAACCCTGTCAAAATTCTAGATACTATTTTTTCCTTTCTTTTCCTCCTTCCTTCTTTCCTTTCTTTTTCTTTCTCTTTTTTTTAGAAACTGAAAGGCTAATATAAAAATTCATGTGGAAATGCAGGGGACTAAACAAGAGAATTTTGAAAAGGAAGAATAAAGTTTGAAGATTCAGCCTTCTCAACTTCAAATCTTCCTATAAGTCTACAGTAATGAAGTCTGTGTGGTACTGGCATAGGGGAAGATATAAAGATGAATGGAACAGAAATGTGAGTGAAGTAATCAACCTTTGTATTTATGGCAAACTAAATTTTGACAAGGGTGGGGCCAGAGTCCAAGATGGAGTTGTAAGAAGACCCTGAACACATATGCTCCAGGGATACACCAAGTCTACACTATTTACAGAGCAATGCCACCTGAACTGAAACCTAACTGAACAGTTTCTGCAAAAGAAGTGAGATCACAGCAAGAAAAATAAGAGAGGTAGACATGGTTTTGAATAGAAGTAATATTTACATCACACAATATAGACATTAAACAGGGACTGAAATAATAAACAAAAGGGGAATTATATAATGATAAAGGGGTTAATCTGATAAAAGGATATTAAAAATTATAAATATCTATGCATCCAACGTAGGAGCACCAAAATATACACGTAAATATTAACAAACACAGAAGGAGAAAGTGAAGGTGATACAATAATAGTATTATATTATTGCTTACATCCTACTTACATCAATGGATAAATCATCCAGGGAGAAAATCAATAAGGAAACAGTGTCTCTGAATGACACATTAAATCAGACAGTCTTAAGAGTTTATATAAAAGATTCTATTGAAAAACAACAGAATACACATTTTTCAAGTGCACATAGAACATTCTCTAAGATACATCACATTTTAGGCTGCAGAACAAGTCTCAATAAATTTAACAATACTAAAGTCATATCAAGCACTTTTTCTGACCACAGTAGTATGAAACTATAAAATAATTATAAAAAAAAATCAGGAAAAAACATAAATATGTGGAAGTTAAACAACATGCTACTAAAAACCAAATGACTCAGTCAAGAAATCAAATAGAAAATAACAAAATACATGGAGACAAATTAAAATGAAAATATGATAGTCCCAAATCTTTGGAACACAGCAAAAGCAGTTTTAAAAGGAAAATCTATAGCAATACAGGCCTACCTCAAAAAATAAGAAAAATCTCAAGCAACTTAAGCTTACACCTAAGAGAACTAGAAAATAAAAGCAAAGGCCAAGGTGAGAAAAAAGAAGGAAATAATAAAGATCAAGGTGAAAATAAATGAAATAGAGACCAAAAAAGGCAATGATTAATAAAACAAAAGCTGATTATTTGGAAAGATAAACAAAATTAGTAAATCTGTAGCCAGACTCATTAAGAAAAAGAGAGGCTCTTGTTACCCCCCTCCCCCTATCCTTCTCCCCTCTGAAACCCTCAGTTTGTTTCCTGTGGTCCATAGTCTTTCATGGTTCATTTCCCTCTCTGATTTCTCCCCCTTCAGATTTTCCTCCCTTCCACTATGGTCCTCTGTGTTACTGCTTATGTTCAACATATGAGTGATGAGCACAGATTGTCATATGTAACTAATGAATCATTGAACACTACATTGAAAACCAATGATGTACTATACAGTGGCTAAGTGTACATAATAAAAAAATAAAATTCCATTTATATCTCAGTTAAATAAAAAGAAAAAGAGAGAAGAGAGGATCCAATAAATAAAATCAGAAAGTAAAGAGGAGACACAAAAGAAATGAAAAGATTTTAGAAAGTTTAAAAAATTCATACACTAACAGATTCAACAAACTAAATGAAATATACAATCTTCCCAAACTAAATCTGGACAAAATAGAAAATCTAATCAGACCGATTACTTGTAACAAAATTGAACCAATGACCAAAAAACTCCTAACAGACACCAAACCAAACCAATTCACAAGCAAATTCAATCAAACATATAAATAAGAGTTAATACCCAATCTCCTCAAACTATTCCAAACAATGTAAGAGGTAGGAAAACTTCAAAATTTATTCTATGAAACCAGCATTACTCTGGTACCCAAATCAAACAAAATCACTTCCAAAAAAAAGAGAGTTACAGACCAATATTCCATATGAAGACAGATGCACAAATCCTCAACAAAATATTAGCAAACTGCATTCAACAGTACATGAAAAGGATCAGTCACCAAGATCAAGTGCAAGGGAATGCAAGGATGGTTCAATATTTGCAAATCAATAAATGTGAAACATCACATCAACAAAATGCAAGATAAAAATAATCATCTCAGGGCACCTGGGTAGCTCAGTCATTAAGCATCTGCCTTCAGCTCAGGTTATGATACCAGCATCCTGGGATCGAGCTCTATAATGGACTCTTCTCCCTCTCTAGCTCCTGCTTGTTCATGTTCCCTCTCTATCTCTCTCTGTCATAAATAAATAAAATCTTTTAAAAATGTATAATTTAATATGCTCAATAGACGGAGAAAAAGCATTCGACAAAGTACACTATCCATTCATAATAAAAAATCTCAACAAAGTGGGGCTAGAGGAAATATACCTCTACATAATAAAGCCTATATATAACAAAGCCACAACTAACATCATACACACTGGTGAAAACTGAGAGCTTTTCCTCTAAAATCAGGAACAAGTCAAGGATGTCCATTCTTGCCACTTTTATTCAACAAACTATTGGAAGTCCTAGCTACAGCAATCAGACAACAAAAGAAATAAAAGCATCCAAATCCAAATTGGTAAGGAAAAAGTAAAACTTAGATCATTTGCAGATGACATAATATAATATATGAAAAACCCAAAGTATTTTAAAAAGTAATAAATGAATTCAATAAAGTTCCACAATACACAATTAATACACAGAAATCTGTTGCACTTTATCCACTAAAGATAATCAAGTAAGAGAAAGAGAAATTAAGAAAACAATTTCATTTAGAATTGCATCCAAAAGAATAAAATACCTAAGAATAAACTAAACCAAGAGAGTGCAATACCTGTACTCTGAAAACAATAAAACACGATGAAAGAAAGTGAGGATGACACAAATGATGATATTCCATACTTATGGATGGAAAAATTAATGTTATCAAAATCCCATACTACCCAAAGCAATCTACAGGTTCAATGCAATCCCTATCAAAATACCGACAGCATTTTTCACAGAACTAGAGCAAATAATCTTAAAGTTTGTGTGGAATAACAAAATAACCTGAATAGCCAAAGCAATCTTAAAAAGAACAAAGCTGGAAATGCAATCTTAGATTTCAAGATACTTCACAAAACTATAGTAATTAACACAATATGGTACTGGCACAAAAATAGACCATAGATAAAGAGAACGGAATAGAGAACCCAGAAGGAGTTCTACACTTTTATGGTCAATTAGTCTATGACAGAAGAGGCAAGAATACACAATGGGGAAAAGACAGTCTCTTCAATAAGTAGTTATGGGAAAACTAAATGAAACTGAACCACTGTCTTGTGACATATAGAAAATGAACTCAAAAATTGTTTAAAGACCTAAATTTGAGACAAGAAACCATAAAACTCCTAGAAGAAATTGTAGGTCATAATCTCTTTGACATTAGTCTTATCAACAAATTTTCTAGATGTGCCTTCGGAGGCAAGGGGAAAAAAAAGCAAAAGTAAACTATTGGAACTATGCCAAACTAAAAGATGCTTTTTGCACAGTCAAGGAAACCAATAAAAATGAAAAGGCTATCTGCTGAGCAGGAGAAGATAATCACAAATGATATTTCCCAAAAGGGGAAATATCCAAAATATCCAAAGTGGTTAATATCCAAAATATATAAAGAACTTATACAATGCAAACACCCACAACCCACCCACCCACACACACACACAATCTGATTTTAAAATCGGCAGAGGACCTAAATACACATCTTTCCAAAGAAGACATACAGATAGCCAACACACACATGAAAAGATGCTCAACATCACTCATTATTAGGGAAACGCAAATCAAAACCACAATGATATATCACCTGTCAGAATGCATCAAAAAGACAAGAAATAACAAGAGTTGGCAGGATATGCATAAAAAGAAACCCTCATGCACTGTCATTGGGAATGTGAATTGGTATAGTTATTGTGAAAAAACAATATGGGTGTCCCTCAAAAAACTAAAAATATAAATACTATATGATCCAGTAATTTTACTGCTGACTACTGAAAACATATATGCATTCCTAGGTTTATTGCAGCAATATTTACAAAAGCCAAGATAGGGAAGCAACCCAAGTATCCAATGATAAGTGGATAAAGATGTGGTGTACATACATACATACGTACATGCATACAATGGAATGTTACTCGACTATTAAAAAAGAATGAGATCTTGACATTTTTAACAACATGGATGAACATAGAGAATATTATACTAAGGGAAGTAAACAAAGAAAGTCAAATACTATATGATTTCATTTACAGGTACAATCTGAAAAAAAATGAGTAGACAAACAATGAACAGAAATAGACATATAAATACAAAGAAAAACTGATGGTTGCCAGAGGAAAGAGAAGGAGAATGAGTAAAATGGGTCAAAGGGAGTGGGAGGTACAGGCTTTGAGATATGGAATGATTAAGTCCAAGGGATGAAAATTATAGCATAGGGAATACAGTCCATAGTATTGCAATAATGTTCCATGGTGACAGATGATAGATACACTTGTGGTAAGCATAGCACAATGTATAGATTTGCCAATCACTATGTTACACATCTGAAAATAATATACATTGTGTGTCAAACAAATTTCAATTAAAAATTTTTTGACAAATGAGCCAAGATAATTCAATCAAAAAAGAACAGTTTTTTCAATTTACACTGGGAAGCCAACTGGATATTCACATGTAAAAGAAGATGTAATCTTTCATCAGAGTATATACAAAAATTAATTCAAAATGGATCAAAGATCTAAATATAAAAGGTTAAAATTATAAAACTCAAAATAAAACATCAGTATAAACGTCCGTAAGCTTGGATCATGCAATGGATTCTTAAACAGGATACCGAAAACAAAAGCAAACAAAGAAAAAAAAAGATGAATTTGGCTTCATCAGATTTTTATATTTTTGTGCTTCAGAGTACACCATGCAGAAAGTGAAAAGAAAATTCCCAGAAGGAGAGAAAATATTTTCTAATTCCTTATCTTCTCAGGGGTCTAATATCTAAAATATATAAATAACTATTAGAACTAAACAGTAAAAAGTCCAATAACCCTATTACAAAATGGACAAAACATGTGAATAGAATCTTTTTTTCAAAGAAGACGTGCACATGGATGATAGATATATTCACCATCATTAGGGAAATGTAAATCAAAATCATAGCAATATATCACTTTACAAATACTAGGATGTTTACAAAGGGACAAAGAATAACAAGTGTTGTCAATCATGTGGAAAAATAGGAAATTTCATATACTGCTGGTCAGAAAATAAAATAGTGTAGCTACTTTGGAAAACAGTCTGGCAGTTCCTCAAAAAGTTAAACATAAAATTACCGTATGATCCAGAAATTCTACTCTTACATATGTATCTAAGAGAATTGAAAACACATGTCCACACAAACTAGTTAAATGTTTTTAACACTACTATTCAAAAAAGTCAGAAAAGTGAACCTGATGAAGGGATAACAGAACATTACTTAGCCAAAAGAAAAAATGAGAATCCACCCTACAATATGGATTAACAATTAAAACATTATTCTAAGTGAAAGGATCTAGATATAAAAGACCACATATCGCGTACTTGTTTTTGTATGAAATGTTTAGAATAAACAAACCCATAAATATAGAAAAGAGATTATCAGTTCAAAGGCCTGGAAGGATAAGAAGTAAATGCTAATAGGTATGAGATTTATTTTTCAGGTGATAAAAATATTCTGGACGTTCATAGTTGTGACAACTATACCACTTTGTGAATATACTATAATCCACTGAATTGTATGCTTTTTTCAGTTTAAAAATAACTCCAATTACTGGAGTCATTACTAAAGAAGTCAGTAAGTGTGCAGTTATGGGGATTGTGGGGGACAATGTACATAAGCCATCACTGGCCCTGGACTGTTTTGAAGTTAACTCAATTGGGGGGCAGCATGTGATGACAAGCTGGAGGAAAATTATAGCTAACAGTCATTCCCTTCTCTTGGCTAAGCTAGTGGAGTCATTCTTGAGTGAGAAAAATTAATCCTCTTTGCCTACTCTATATAATTCTGCATTAAAACATTGAAATATTTAAAAAAACAACATGTCTTAAATGCTGAGTGACAAGAATACAGCTTGATTCTATGTTTCAAAAATCTTATGGGTTAAAAGGTAAAGTAGATTGTGTTTAACACAAACATTCCACATACTTGTAACGTTTATCACTACTTTGCAATTTATAGCAAAGGTCCTAATACTGTCAAAAAGTAATTGGAGTTGAAGTTGATGTGCACCTTGCATTAATGAGTTTCCATAACAGTGTATAACTGGAAACCTCAGGATGAAAGAGAAATTATCAAAAGAATTTGGCAATCACTAATGTTTAGATGGTTTGTGAAGGTTACTTAATATAAAGAATGTAATATTGCAGAAAAGTCTCACCGTGAATTGTGAGGATCAGGAGCCAAAGTCCAGCCGTGAAGAGCATTTGAAAGAAAACATGTTCAAAATGATCCCTCAGATAAGGAAGCAAGGCAAGAGATAGGCCAGCAAGTGGGTGACAGAGATACTTGAATCTGCATATGAGGTCAAAATGAGCCCAGTGTTACATCTGATTCTCTTAAGCTACTAATATTGAGCTACATGAATAATCATGTCTTATCCCTAATTGTTATGCGTTCATCAGCTGTGAATCTGGTCACAGAGAGACCAGTCAGTAACTATTTACTGAATGACCTCAGCAGTGACAGAGAGATACAGGGGCAAAACACTAAGTCTACCATTAAACTTAACTATCTTCATGCAGCCAGTCCTTTTAATGATATTAATAGCTTTCATGAGGTCAATAAATACAGTGTCAAAAATTATTCCTTAATTTCTGCAATTTACTAGGAAGAATCAAGTCATTCAGTGACCCTTCAGTGTGGCCTCAAGCTTCACTATAATTCTAGAATAGTTAACAAAGAGGTTCCAAAGCCAAAGCAAGCAATGTGGCCAAGATTCCTCCTTCCGCAGAGCATTCTAAATGCAGCCTACCTGCAGGCATAGGCTATTAAAAGATGGCATCGAAGTAAATAATGTTATGTTAAATTCCCTATATTTTGTTATGTTAAATTCCCTATATTTCCAAAATTCTATCAATCATCAGGAGCCAAATACTTACTTGGGTGTTTAAAGTATATTGGGCATATTGATGCTGTTATTGATGTTTTGAAAACCTAAAACCTGGTATATTGTGATTTTGATAGATGAACATTTGTTGAGTAGAGTTTCCAAAGATGGAGGTGTTGGATAGTGAGCCATAGTTCAAAAAGACAATAAGGCAATGTGAGATAGAGAATTTTGTTTGTTTGTTTTCTTTATTTTACTCACAATTTCTAGAGATGTTCCAGGGCATGCCTGAGAGACCACACAGGGAGATCAAGGCAAGGTACAGGCAGAGAGTGAGGTACAGGACCGGGGATGCATGCCTTTATGAGACTGCAGTGGAGTGCTTTTGAGGTTGTTCCTGGGCTAGGGCCAGATTGCTCAATTCAATCCAAAAAGTGCTGGGTTTTTTGGTAGGTTTCACATGGATCTTATTTAAGAGGTGCATAAAGGGGAGGAGATGGGGGATAATTAATGCAGAAGAAACTTTATTTTCAGGGTATTACAGAAGTCATACCAGGAATTTATACTTCCCTGTGATTCTGCTGATCTAGGACATGAACTTGACAGAGGAGCTAGTCAGTCTGAAGCCCCTACAGGCTCTGTAGCCATAAGAAATGGATGCCAAGGCACCAGTATTATGGAGTAGTATAGCTAGACTCTCAACAATGCAGATGCTTTCTCAGTTGGGGCAGCTGCTGAACAGACAAGAGAGGATGATCTGTGTGAGAGGGTAGTTGGCAGTTTATCCAGATTTTACTATCTTAACATAAGCTTATTAGTATTTTTTTGTTTTAATCACAAGGGGCGAGGAGACAATTAAAATACATTGCTTGAACATTGGTAAGAAACTCCTTGATATTTCGATCAAACTTCTTTGAGTAAGTGATTAAACTGATGGGAGAAAACCCGTGGAAGTTATGGTTACCAAGCAAATGATACCCTTGTTTCTCCTTGCTGTGTAACATCCATAATAAATAGGAGATAATAAAGTTATGATTGCTATAGTTCTTGGTAAGAATTTATTCCTCTAATAAAATGTTTAAAGACCAGGAAATTAAATAATTCTCTTTGATATATTAAAATTATTCCTACACCAAAAATTACCATGTATTTATGTATTCACTCAACAAATTTGTATTACATGTCTACTAAGTGGCAGGCACTTAGTGGCATGTATAGGAGAGAAGAAACAGTGAGTGTATTATCCATAATGGCGTATTTTCAACAATGTTTAAGATCTTTTGACTATCGTGGATGTTAGGAAATGATTAGCAGATTTTAGACAAAGCACTGTATAAGAAAATCTCAGATTTTGCCTGTTTTTCAAACAGCAGTCATATTTTATAAAGCATGTGAACAAGACAATCAAAAATCTTAATCTTTTCCTTTTGAATGTCTTATTTGCTCACTAACCAACAGTGTCAGACACTTAAACACCTTTGTCCCAATCTTGCCCTAGATTTGCTCCTCCTCATGTTAGAACTTGGGTGATAGTTTTCAAGAAGTTTTTCTATATCCCCACTCAAAATTAAGTACTATAAATACTGGAATTTTTTTTTTTTTTAACAACATGGCATGTTAGTTGAGGTATAGTTACAATCTCATCTCTTACCAGGGCATTAATCAAGTTTTCTTTTTGCATTACCTATCTATTAATACATTCAAAATCTATCAGAACAAAGATAACTCAAAATTCAAAGGCAGTTTATGAGTTGATATATTTTATGCTATAAATGTATCGTGTCATGAGTATAGTACAAACCAATAAAAATCTTGAAAAAAATGAAGGTTTACTTAAAGATTTCAGTGAATCCTTTTGCAAAGATAAAAACCACTGACATTGAATCAAGTATATAAATATGGGCTTCCATATATTAGGTTTGCTTAATATGATATATGCTCACAAGTTTCCCAAAACGTTTTGACTCTGTATATACTGTTTATATTACATAACAAGTCATCAGGGTGCATAAGAAAGAGCATTAGACCAATAGTCAGGACTTCAGGCTTGTGTGAACTTGAACATGTATTTTAAGTCTCTGATTCTAATCTTTGATGGCTATTTTTGTGTGTCGACTTGCCTAGGCTAATAGACACCTAGATAGCTGGTAAAACATCATTTCTGGGTGTGTCTGTGAGGGAATTTTTGAAGAGATTAACATTTGAATTAGAGAGCTAAGTAAAGCAAAATAAAGCCCTTCTCAATATTTGTGGGCATCACTGAATTCCCTGAGGGCTCAAATAGAATACGAAGGGAGAGGAATGGTGAATTCTCTCACCATCTCTCTGCTTGAACTAGGACATCCATCTTCTGCTGCCCTTGGACATCAGTGATTTTCAAGCCTTTGGACTCAGACTAAATTTAACCAGCAACTCCACCTCACTTAATTCCCAGACCTTCAAACTCAGACTGAATTACAACACGTGCCTTCCCAGTTCCCAGCTTGGAAAAGGCACATTGGGGGACTTCTCAGCCTCCATAATCACATAAACCAATTATATGGTAAATCTCTCTCTTTCACCATGGTATATACTGGCATACCTCAATTTATTGGGCTTCTTTTTATAGCACTTTGCAGATACTGTGTTTTTAACAAATTGAAGGTGAGTGGCAGCCCTGAATCAAACAAGTCTATTGGCACCATTTTTCTAACAGCATTTGCTCACTTCATGTCTCTGTGTCACATTTTGATAATTCTCACAATATTTCAAACTATTTTACTACTATTTTATTAGTTATGACCTGAGATTGAGATTAGGACTCACTCAGTGCTCAGATAATGCTTAGTATTTGGGGCAGTATTTTTAAATTAAGATATGTAGATTGTTTTTAGACATAATGCTATTGCACATTTAAGACACTACAGTATATAGTATGTACTGGGAAACTTAAAATTTATGTGACTTGCTTTATTATGATATTTGCCTTATTGCAGTGGTCTGGAACTGAGCCCATAATATCTCGTATTCCTATGCATCCTGTTGGCTCCATTTCTCTGGAGAACCCAGAATAATTCACAGTCTGAAGGAATTAACCAGGAGCATGCTCAAATGCCTTCCAGTTCTAAAATTTGATGATATGGCATGATGCGACAGCTACTTCCTTCCTGCTAGAAGTTTCTAGTCAGGGGCGTCTGGGTGGCTCAGTGGGTTAAGCCTCTGCCTTCAGCTCAGGTCATGATCTCAGGGTCCTGGGATCGAGCCCCGCATGGAGCCCCGCATCAGGCTCCCTGCTCTGCAGGGAGCCTGCTTCCCCCCACCTCCCGCCTGCCTCTCTGCCTACTTGTGATCTTTTTCTCTCCCTGTCGAATAAGTAAATAAAATCTTTTAAAAAAGAAGAAGAAGAAGTTTCTAATCAGTTCCTACAGCATAAAGGTATTGTTTTCTCAAGGTAATCTAGCTCTTTCTTGATGTGATGTAAGCTATTTGTAGGATTCATTTTTAGTCTCTGTCACATGCACACTGTTGAGTTTTTCTAAGTGTTTAGATATTCAGAGAGCTTCCGTAACATGAAGGCTTTCAATGTTACCTGGACTGCAATTTTGTGATCAATATTCCAGCTTGCTTTTTAAGGATTTCATGATAAACCTAAGCTACTTTCTCTTGTCTCATTAAAAGGGATTATAAAACCGAAGTTCAAATTGAAGGGTAAATATACTCTCTTTTAAACAGAGAGTAATATTATATTCTAATTATTGAGACACTTATCATGTTAGCCTATCCCTATTGATTTTTTTTAACATCATTATGTTGAAAAATCTTTCCAGCCATGACCCACTGGAAGATGAAGTCTAAACATGAAATTTCAAAGTTCATAGGTACTTTGGGGATGTTATAGCACTTAGCCTGATATAGACTAAGAGCCTCAGATAACTGAAAGGGCATTTACATTAGGAAGTTTCTCAAGGATTCTGAACTGTCAAATTACATGGGAAGTTACAGCAAAAACTAACTCTACATGGCTCAGGACAATTACCTGATTCCTATCAATGGAGGTAGCATGGAATCACAATTGTAACCATTGTTTGCACTGAAATCATAATGTGCACCTCCTACTCCAAAGATTGCCATGATTATTGACTATCTCAATACGAATATCGATTTCCCTCAAATACCTTGACATTTCAGATTTTATCATTGAATTGCTTGCTATTGCTTATCTTCCTGCCTTTGTCATACTCCGTCAAAGTACTTTATGTTCCTGGAACCCTCCCTCAGCCTAAAATCTTCTGCTGTCTGCATATTCCTCACATGTACCTACTTATTTTACTTCTCTGTCCCCACCTGCAAATGAGATTGGATACTTGTATTTGTCTCCCCCTTTTCCATCACCAGAAGCAAAATCATAGCACTAGAAGTGCCTCACAGTGCTTACTGGGCACTTGCCTTCTTCCTCTTTAATTGGTAGTCTCACAATCCAGAAAAGGAACAAGGGCTGTCTTTCTTAGTATCCCAAACCTAGCTCACAAGATGGCACATGGGAGATATTCAACTAATGTATCTGAATCACTTTATGCTATAAATGGGAAAACTGAGGCTCAGAGAGATATCAAATAGCTTTTCAAAGCCCTTCAACTGATTTGTTGGTAGAAGTAGGAGTTCCCCTTCTTGTAAGTTTATTACCTTCTATAGAACTATTTACCCATTAGGCAATGCTCTTGGCCTATGTATATCCCAGTTATTGTACTTAATCATTTTTCTTTAATTTTTACAAAATAACATCCTGGACAGGCTTGCTCCTTAAATTCCTGAAAACCAAAACCTGCAACCATCTGTAAATCTACCACCTTTGCCCCACTGTTCAGTTTGTGCATTTTGCACAGTTTGGAATCTTGGCTATGCTCTCAGAGCTAAGGAATCTCTCTGTTCTAATTGCCTGAGTATCTGCCCCACTGCCATTAACCATATAATCCCAAAGCAGCCAGAAAGCAAAATTTCACTTACTACGTATTTTATCTTTATTGATACACAGTGTGATTATACCTCTGAAGAGGTAATGCTCCAGAAATATTAGGCATGTTCATTTGAGATCCATGAGCCATTTCAGATGATAAAAAAAAAGTACCACTTTATGGAATTTGAACCAGCCCATTAACTTTGCATTGCATAGAACTATCAGGTTAGGATTTTTAATTGAACAGGCTTGAACTTTCTTAGTGGCTATTTCTTCCTTTCTATATTAAAATCTCATCCTTATTGCCTCTGAGTATACAAACATACATATACATATACAAACACTGCACTTAATTAAAACCAGAAAGCTCATTTACTTAATTAGTTAGTGTGAATAAAGCACCCTTTGGAAAAGATACTACCAACTTTTGCCCCTTTAGGAAAGCTATAAAACAAATAGTGAATCTCTGACTTTCTCTGAGTCTCTATAAATTGTGTTCCAAAAAGGGGCCAACATTTACATGCATACATACTTTAGATGCCATGATAGGATTTTTAAACAAGTTCAGAGCATATTAAGCAGGAAAATTTCATTTTCAGGAATATAAAAACAAGTTAAAATATATAATATATACTTCTATAGGATATTATCTAACATGTCTAAACTGTTTAGTCTGTGATCTATTGATTAATACACGCTCATCTACAGTAAGGTAAACTTCTTCCTAAAATTGCTCTGATAATCTCTTCTATGGCTCATTTATTTGCCTGATTTTTTAAAGATTTATTTTAATTCCAGTTAGTTAATATACAGTGTTGTATTAGTTTATGGTATACAATATAGTGATTCAACATTTCCATACATCACTCAGCGCTCATCACGACAAGTGCACTCCTTAATCCCATCACCTATTTCACCCATCTCCCAAACCTCTCCTGATTGATAACCATCAGTTTGTTCTTTATAGTTGAGACTCTTGTTTCTTGGTTTGTCTCTCTCTCTATCTCCTTCTCACTCTTCTTTATTTTTTTTTTCATTTGCTTGTTTGTTTTATTCCTTTAATTCCACAAATGATTGAAATCATACAGTATTTGTCTTTCTCTGACTGGCTTATTTTGCTTAGCATTATACTCTCCAGCTCTGTCTGTGCCCTTGCAAATGACAAGATTTCATCCTTTATTATGGCTGACTAATATTCCATAGTATTTACATACCACATCTTCTTTATCCATTCATCAATTAATGGTCACTTGGGCTGCTTCCACATCCTGGCTATTGTAAACAATGCTGCAATAAACATATGGGTGTATGTATCCCTTTGAATTAGTGTTTCTGTATTCTTTGAGTAAATAGTACAACTACAGAATCCATTATTTTTTATAATTGTCAATGCTTTAATACCATGAAAGTTTGGAAATCTTCAAATTGGAAATTAGTACAGTAGATATATGAGAAAACCAAATAAAGGGATCCCATGAGCTGAAGCTATACATTAAATTTGTTATCACCACTCTTAAGAGATTTATTAACTACTAAATCATTCAAAGTTTAAGCAGGATAGTGATCTGACTTTCTAGTTATCATGCATTAGCAACAGAAACAAAAAAGAAAAGGAAAGGAAAGCAAAAGTGACCACTCAGTGCTAAAGAAGAAAGCTTGGACACACAAAAACTTAAGTGGGTTGTGTTTATGTTTTATATTAAATGTTTAATGGTAAATATTCCAAAAAATGACCTGTTAATAAAAGGCTAAAATGTGTTCAATCTCAAAATAATATATGATGTAAAACTTTTTAAATGATTAAACCTTTAAAAATAAATATTTTAACCATGAAGAGAAAGTTATTTGTAAAAAAAACATATATGACACATTTAAAATACATTTATCTAGATGAAACATGTCTATAGTTTCCTATGGTCAGATAAGTGGTTACTTGTTTTCCGTGTTACATATTGATTATAAACAAATTTTATAAAGACAGCACTCTGCCTTTTAATTATTTTTATTTCCTTCATCGACTGTAGAATAATTTGCTGTATATAAGCACAGCTAACACAACTGTTTTGGCCTTCTCATCTATTACCATGACTTTCATCTATTCTATCACCTGAAGCCAAATTGATGACTTCTAAGTCATTTATTTGGAACACTTTTTTGATAAGTTCTTAAATACTACACTCTTTTTCCCTCATTACCCTGACTGGTTTTGATTACTTTACTGATGTCTTCAGGAGTGTTGTCATAAATACTAGGTGTAAAAGGAGGAGACAAATTCTAATGGATAGGAATTAAGTGTCTACTTAAATTAAAAGAAATTAAGTATCTACTCTGATAAAACTTTCCTAGGTACTGTCACATATTGTGACAATATGTGACATATCATATATTGTGATAACACCTTAGGTATTAGAAATACGTGAAAGTGGCACAAGCAACCCACTGTGACATCATTTTCCTCTGCAACTGAATAATTTCTATTGGATAAAAATCGGATGCTCTTATTAACTATGACAAAGTTAGCATTCAATCTTTGGAAATAGACATTTAGTTAATTTGTAGCATGTTATTAAAATATAGACACATAAATAAATATTTCAGTCAATTTAATTGTTAATGTAGAAACGCTTTAAAAGTACAAAGATACTTCCCAAATGTGCAGGAAATACAAAGGCAGGGGGATGATAAAAGGCAAGACAAAGAGGAAAGAAGATCAGCTTAGAAATTGAGTGGAAAATCTGAGAAAGGAGAAGGAGAATAGAATGAATCAAAGAAAATCAGAGTAGAGAGGAGATATTAGCTTTAGAAAAGGTAAATTCCAAGATATTCATTTTGACTATTTACAATTCCATTTTGGATAGGTTTAAACAAATGACAAATGTCCATTATAGAGCTTTGAATATTTAATATTTTAGATCTAATAAGGTCAGGGAATAGTAAACTTATCTTAATTTTTGTTTGTTTTAAAAATTTGTATTAAAATACAAAGAAGGGTAACTTAGATGTATACTGTTTTTTCACATGCACTTTCATGTACATAACCTTCCCTTTGTTATCTAAAATCACCTGAGTGTTAGGAGGATACATTTTTTTAAGACTTTAATGTAAATAATAGCAACAGTAGCAAATCTAAAATAAACCACTTTAAATATTTTTTGGAATTATTCTATGCCAGGAACTGCCTTTAATGCTTTGCATGCGTAATAGATACTATAAATGGGAACATTCAATATCCATTCCACTTTCTTCTTGTGTGCTTTCCTGTATGCTGAGAACTTAAAAATTAAATTTTCAGTTTCTCTTGCAGTCAGGATTCCAGATTTGATTTAGCATCCATCCATCATATGTTGTCATACATGATTTGAATTTGGAACTGTGCAAAGTGGGAAGAGATGCAGAGTAGAGGCTCCATTTTGTTGATGTCAACAGCAATATGGCCCTATGTTTAATGACCATTTGATTTGGAGACTCCCTTAGTAATACTAGCAGTTTCCTGCTCTGGCATTGGAGAATTGACTTGGGGTTACCAATGCCCAGATTTGAGCTCTGGAGCTGAATTCTGCAGTGCGATTCTAAAGATTAAGAGTTGTTCTGAACATTGGCCAGATGCCCAAAGATATTTTTAACCATTAAATATCTAGCAACAAGTCATTTTCTTTTTAGGTTTGGGAAAGTTGTTTGTGTTGTCTGCAACTAACCCCTACCCAAATACATCATATTGAGAAGGCAAGAGTTAAGACATATTCTCTGACAATCAAAGCAGGATTTTCAAGTTCAAATCAAAATAGTAGGCTTGACAGCTAGGCTTTCTGAAAAGAAAAAAAAAACTACTATTCAAATTTCTTCAGCTCTCCAATGTAAAATGGGGTTTAAAACATACTATTCATAAATATGGCACCTTGATATGTTGAAAATCTTAAACTGATGGAGTCTGAGAAAATGGCAGAACCATTTTCTGACCTCTGACCTCCCCCAATTCACCCTTCGTCCCTGAAAGCAAGAGATAAATCTCCCCCATGAAAGGAACACTCCCTGTACCAGGAGGAAAGAAAACATTCTTATGATTGAAGACAGAGATTGGAGAGGGGGGTGCAAAAAATCTGTACAGACAAATCTTGTTAAATTAACCCTTCTCTTCTTCACCATTTACTACCACTAACTGAATATCTTTTGTTTTCTCAATTTTTCACTAATTTATTCTTGTTTCCTCATCTACAAGGTTTAAAAGCTTCTTGCTCCAATGACTATTTTGGTTCTTTATTCTCTTGTGAAGGCTTCCATGTAGATGTAAAAATTCAATAAAACTTATATGCTTTTCTCCTGTTAACCTGTTTTTCTCAGCTTAATTTTCAGACCCAGCCAGAAAGTCAAGGAAAAATGTTTTCCTCCCTTATATGAACAAGAAGTAAATTAGACCATTTCTTGAGAGAAAAAGTACTGAAGAAAGGAAAAATCTAGTGTCTACAACATCACTATGATTGATGGAACAAGAAAAAAGACTCAAATGAGAAACAAAGGCTGTAGTGTGTGTTTTGATCTCCTGTGTCCACATTTGGTCCCAGAGTGGAGAGGCAGGTAAGATCATGAGATGTAAAGGAGAAGCTTTGTCTCACCACTAGAGGGAGATTCCTTGATGGGTGCCCCCAAAATAGAATGTTGAAAGTGGCCATATCAAAGGGATTCTCAATGAAAAGCTAAATAAAGGAGAAGGAAGCCAGGAGTGTTTCTTTCCTGAGCACATGTGATTTGTGATTTATAATTTAAAAAAAAAAATGGTTTTGGTCCTTGTCCCTGTGTCTTGCACGAATCTAAAACTCTTGGAATTTCCTAAGTGATAAAAACAATAAAGATGTCTATTATTAAAGAATCCCCTTTCAACCACACTAGAGTTTATGTTAATGAGGTGACTTTTAGAAATCTCCTAAGAATGGGAGCTGGTTGCCAGGGGAACAAAACACTTGATTAGAGGGTTGGAACTTTCAGCTCCAACTCCTGCAACCCCCACATCCAGGGAGAGAAGAGAAGCTGAAGGTTGATTCAATCACCAACTGCCAATAATTTAATCAGCCATGCCTATATAATGAAGCCACCTTAATGACCCTAAAAGACAAGGTTAAGAGAGTTTAGTGAGTGAACAAGTGGACATGAAGGAAGAGCAGCACACCCTGTAGTGGACATGGAAGCTTCTTGCTTCTTTCTCCTATAGCTTATCCTATACATCTCTTCCATCTGGCTGTTCTTGAGCTATATACTTTGTAATCAAGCAACAATGTAGTAAATTAAATTTTTTTTTTGAGTTTTTAAGCTGTGGCAGTAAATTAATGAAACCTACGTTTGGGGATAAGGGAATCTCCAATTAGTTGCTAGTTAGGCAGAAGCACAGGTAACACCCTGAAGGTTGTGATATTTGGTGATCAGAATTGGAATATTGAGAGTAGAGAAGGTGTACAGAAGAGAGTTTTTCCTTATGCCTTAAGAATGACCTTAAGCCCTTGCATGGTATGTATTAGACCAAATATTTCTGTGTATCACAAAGTGGGACCGTATAAACGAACTGAGCTGAGAACCAGGAAGCATGCCTTGAGGGCTACCATAGCAAATCGCTGAGGTTAGACTACAGCAGAAGCTATGGTATGGACTAGATAAGCCAGGAGCTAGATGAAGGAACATGGCAAATGTTCAAGGGAATATCATATCCAGTGAGATTCTAACTGAAATGAGTCATCCCGCAACACAATGGTGTCCTAGCCAAACTAATAAACAGCAGATAAGGTTAAGCTGGGAGCACAATCACATTAGCATCAGATACCAGAGGTATCTACGGATAATCAGAGATAAATTTATTTATTTTTTTTTGAATTTTGTTTATTCATTTGAGAGGGAGCACAAGCAGAGGGAGAGAGGCAGAGGGAGAGGGAGAATCAGACTCCCCAGTAAGTTGGAGCCTGATGTGGTTTTCAATCCCAGGACCTGGAGATGGTGACGTGAGCCGAAGGCAGTAGCTTAACCATCTGAGCTACCCAGGCATCCCTAGTCAGGGTTATATTTAGATCTGAGATCTTACCAGTCTAAAGAGAAACCCTTAGCAATTATTCTACATGAGAAATGTGATGACCCAAAGGATACAAGAGGGCATCAAAAATACTATTTCCTTCAACCCCCACAAGGTCATGAAAAACACACACCATCCCTATACAGCCAGATACCAGTACAGAAAAAAAGGGGAAAAAAAAAACAAAACGATAATCAAACCTTTCTTTAACCCATTCACGCCTCACTGAGCTCATGAGACAACTTTCCTTTGTAAAAGTATAAGAAACCAACTCAATTTAGCAAAAGGAAAAAAATTTGAAAAATGTGGGTTTAAACAAACAATGACCTCAGGAATCAGTGTCTTACAAACTCAGTACTCATATATTTTTTTAAGATTTTATTTATTTATTTGACAGAGAGAGAGAGATCACTAGTGGCCAGAGAGGCAGGCAGAGAGAGAGGGGAAGCAGGCTCCCTGCTGAGCAAGGAGCCTGATGCAGGGCTCAATCCAGGACCCTGGGATCATGACCTGAGCTGAAGGCAGAGGCTTAACCCACTGAGCCACCCAGGCACCCCAGTTATCATATTTTTGATACAGCTTATTCTTAACCAGGATAGCCCCAGTGATGAAAATTTGGCTCCTGAAACTCTCAGGTAAAATGTTACCAGTGGGACAGAAAAAGTATTCTTCTTTTACAAGACTGAAAAAGTCTAGGGCCTCTTTTTACCAGTCACTCTTAACCAAGTTGGTCAAGTTTGGGTCATGTGATCATGTATAGATAAGGGTTGTCTTTTTTTTTTTTTTTTTAAGATTTTATTTATTTATTTGACAGAGAGAGAGATCACAAGTAGGCAGAGAGGCAGGCAGAGAGAGAGGAGGAAGCAGGCTCCCCGTGGAGCAGAGAGCCTGATGCGGGGCTCGATCCCAGGACCCTGAGATCATGACCTGAGCCGAAGGCAGCGGCTTAATCCACTGAGCCACCCAGGCGCCCCTAGATAAGGGTTGTCTTAAAGAAATTCATATGATGTTACTAGAGGCTGCTGACAAAAACAGATGTCTACCACGTTATCTTTCTCCACGATACTGCTAGATTTCTTCTAGCTCTCTCACTTTTGTTACTATATTTTTAGTTTCTTTCACCAGCTCTTCTTTCCATTCCATTCTGCATACTTGATCATGTGTGATGCTCTTAAACCCACTTTTTAAATAATATTAGACTTTTTCCCTAGAATATCTTGGTCCTTCACTCTGATAGTCTTCATGTTGAAACTTTGACTCGAAATCCATATTACCTAATCATAGTCCTGGCTCTAGACTTGCATTCCTAGCTTCCCTCTGGCCTTTCTGTTTACCTTCATCACATTCTATTATTTCAGTTATTGAGTACATATCAGTGCACACACTTAAGCTAGAAACTTATCACCTATTGAATCTGTTGCTCATTTTTTTTCTTAAACATTTAATTTTTTAGAGCAGTTTTGGGTTCACAGCAAAATTAAGAAGAAGGTACAGACATCTCCCACATAAATCTCCTGCTCATACACGCACAAGAGCCTCCTTTACCATCAACATCTTCTACCAGAGAAGTACATTTGCATTTGTTACAACTAAGGGACACACACTGACACATCATAATTGTATAATGTCTGTAAGTTATGTTGGTGTACATTTTATGAGTTTGGACAAATATATTCATCATTATAGTTCCCAGTATGGTATTTTCATTGTCCTGAAAATCCTTTGCTCTACCTATTCATCCCACCCGCTCCCTCTACCCCGTCATCCAGTGATCTTTTTGCTGTCTCTACAGTTCTAGCTTTTCAAGAAAGTCATGTAATTGGAATTATACCATATATAGCCTTTTCATATTGGCTTCTTTCATTTAGTAATATGCACTAAGCTTCTTCCATGTCTTTTCATGGCTTGATAGCTCATTTCTTTTTAGCTCTAAATAGTATTCCAATGTCTGGATGTACCACAGTTATCTATCCATTTAACCACTGAAGGACATCTTGGGTGCTTCCAAGTGTGACAATTATGAATAAAACTGCTGTAAACATCCATATGCAGGTTTCTGATTGGACATAAGTTTTCAACTCCTTTGAGTAAACAGCAGAAAGTGGAATGGTGGGATCATATGGTAAGAGTATGTTCAGTTTTTCAAGAAACTGACAAACTGTCTTCCAAAGTGGGTGTGCCATTTTTCATTCTTAACAGCCATGACTGAGAGTACTGTTGCTCCACATGCTCACCAGCATTTGGTGTTTTTAGTGTTTGAGATTTTGATCATCCTAATAGGTGTGTAGTGGGTATCTTGTTGTTTTAATTTGCAGTACCTGATGACACATGACATGGAGCATCTCTTCACATGCTTATTTGCCATCTGTATCTCTTCTTTGTGGAGATGGTTTTTTTTTTTCCCATTTTATTTATTTTTTTAGCGTAACAGTATTCATTTTTTTTTAAGGTCTTTGGCCAGTTTTTTCATTGAGCTGTTTGTTTTCTTATTGCTGAATTTTAAGTGTTCTTTGTAAATATTTAGTAACAGTCTTTGATCAAAAAGGAAAAAGTATTTCTTCTGCAAATATTTTGCAAATATCTGTGACTTGTTTTCTTATTCTTTGAACATTTTTGTGTCTTAAATTTAAGTCTGTGATCTATTTGAGTTAATGTTTATGGTGTCTGTAAGGTTTGTGTCTACATTTATTTATTTATTTTTGCATGTAGATGTATAGTTATTCTTGGTATCATTTTCTGAAAAGACTATCTTGGCTCGATTGTATTGCCTTTGCTACTTTCTTACAAAAGCTATATTTCTACTTCTGAGCTTTCTAATCTCTTCCATTTTTTTATTTACTTATTCTTTCACTAATGCCTCACTCTTTTGATTACTGTGGTTTTATAGTAAGTCTTGAAGTCAGATAGTATCAGTCTTCAAACTTTGCTCTCTTTCAATTCTGTGTTGGCTATTCTAGGTCTTTTTTGTTTTCATATAAATTCTAGAATCAGTTGTGATAACCACAGAATAGCTTGCTGTGATTTTGACTGGGATTGCATTGACTCTGTAAATCAATTTGAGATGTTGTGACAACAGTGAGTCTTCCTATCCATGAACCTGGAATATTTCTACATTATTCAGCTCTTTGACTTTGTTCATCAGAGTTTTGTAGTTTTCCTCACACAACTCTTATACCTGTTTTGTTAGATTTATAGCTCTTTCAATTTGGGGGGTGTTAATATAAATTGATTTTAAATTCCATCTCTTGACTCCCAGTATATGAGAAAGAAATAAACTTCTGTATATCAATCTTTATCTTGCAACCTTGTTGTAATTGCTTATTAATTCTATGAAGATTTTCTTTTCTTTCATTTTTTTTTTGAAGATTTTTATTTATTTGAGAGAGAGAGAGCACAAGATGGGGAGAGGCAAAGGAAGAGGAAGCAGGCTTCCCGCCAAGCAGGGAACCCAATGCTGGCCTTGATTCAAGGACCTGAGGATCATGACCAGAGTGTAATCCAGCCACTTAATTGACTGAGCCAACCAGGTGCCCTTTATGAAGATTTTCTTATCAACTCTTGGATTTTCTATATAGATGATCATATCATCTGTGAACAAAGAGTTTATTTTTTCTTACCAATCCATGTACTTTATTTTTTTAAAGATTTTATTTATTTATTTGACAGAGATCACAAGCAGGCAGAGAGAGAGGAGAAAGCAGGCTCCCTGTGGAGCAGAGAGCCCTATGTGGGGCTCAATCCCAGGACCCTGGGATCATGACCTGAGCTGAAGGCAGAGGCTTGTAACCCACTGAGCCATCCAGGCGCCCCCCAATCCATGTACTTTTTATTTCCTCCGCTTGTCTTACTGAATTAGCTACATCTTATAGTATGATGTTCAATTAGAGTGGTGAGACAGATGTCCTTGTCACTCCTCTAAGCAAAAAGATGCCATGTTTTCATCATTAAGTTTGATACTAGCTGTAGGTTTTTGTTCATGTTTTTTATCCATTTAAAGAAGTTTCCCTCTATTCCTAGTTTCCCAACAGTTTTTACTAAGAATGGGTGTTGGATATCATCAGTTGCTTTTTCTGCATCTATCAATATTAGCATGGGGCTTGTTTTTATTTTTGCCTAATGATAAGGTGAATACATCAATTGATTTTTGAATGTTCCAACAGTTTTTGATACCTGAGATAACCCCACTTAGTTGTAAGATATAGTTCTTTTTATATACTATTGGATTCAAGTTGCTAATATTTTGTTGAGAATATCTGCATCTACATTCATTAGCAATACTGGTGTAGTTTTCTTTTCTTGTTATTTCTTTGCCAGTTTTTGTATTACAGTAATGCTGGCTTTATAGAATGAGTTAAGGAGTATTCCCACTGCTTCTACCCTCTGGAAGATATTGTGGAAAATTCATATAATTTCTTTATTAAATGGCAAAATTTGGTATAATTCACCAATGAACCCATTTGGCCCTGGTGTTTTTTGTTTTAGAAAGATATTAGTCACTCATTCAATCAATCTTTCAACAGATATAATCCTATTCAGGTGGTCTGTTTCTTCTTTTTTTATTTAAATTCAATAGCCAACATATGGTACATCATTAGTTTTTGATATAGTGCCCAATGATTCATCAGTTCCATATAGCACCAGTGTTTATCTATTCACATGCCCTCTTTAGTGCCCATCATCCAGTTACCCCATCCCCCAACTCACCTCCCTTTTCACAATCCTGTTTGTTTCCCAGAGTCTCTCATGATTTGTCTCTGTCTCTGCTTTCTTCCCATTCAGTTTTCCCTCCCTTCCTCTATGATCCTCTATGATCCTTCTTATATTCCACAAGAGTAAAACCATATGATAATTGTCTTTCGCTAACTGACTCATTTCACTTAGCATAGTACCCTCCAGTTCCATCCACATTGACGTAAATCATAGGTATTCATCCTTTCTGGTGGTTTATTTCTTCTTGTGTGACTTTGTTTGTATCTGTCAAGAAATTGGTCCATTTCATATAAGTTATCAAATTTGTGAGTACAGAGTTGTTCTGAGTATTCTTTTACATTCTTTCAGTGTCCACAAAATCTTTAGTGATGCCTCCTCTTGCATTTTGTGTCTGCTCTCTTTTCTTCTTAGTTAACCTGGCTACTGGCTTATTTATTATATTAATATTTTTTAAGAACTAGCTTTTGGTTTCACTGATTTTCTTTATTGATTACTTATTTTTAATTTTATTGTATTCTTCTCTAATTTGTATTATTTCTTTTGTTCTCCTTAGTGTAGATTTAAATTGTTCTTTCTATAGTTTCCTTAGGTAAAGACCTGGATTGTTGATTTCCAATCTTTCTTCTTTTCTAATATATGTATCAATAGTATAAATTTCTCTCTAAAAATTGTTTCCACAACATCCCACAAACTTTGGTAAGTTGTGTTTTCATTTTTACTTAGTTCAAAGTATTTTAAAATTTGTCTTCAGATTTTCTTTGCCCTATGTATTATTTACAAGTGTGCATTTCAGCATATTTCAGTTATCTTTGTTATTTTTATATAGATTAATTGTATTATTGTCTGAGAGCACCACTGTATAATTTTTAAAGTCTTTAAATTTCTTAAAGTGAATTTTATGATCCAGAATGTGGTTTATCTTAGTGAATGTTACATATGTGTCTAGGAAGGTTGTATATTCTGCAGGTGTTGGATGAAATAGTCAGAAGACAATTATATCTGGATGATTGATGATGTTGTTGACATTAACTATGTCCTTACTAATTTTCTTCCTGCTGATAGTGGGGTCTCAATTCTCTAACTATGAGAGTAGAGTCATCTGTTTCCCTTTTCAGTTGCATTAGTTTTTGCCTCAATATCTTGACACTCTGTTAGGCACATACATATTAAAATTTGTTATGTCTTCTTATCATTTTGTACTGATCTAATTTATTCATGATCATTTCCCTTGTTTTGAAATCTGTTCTGTCTGAAATTAATAAAGCTAATCCTGCTTTCTTCTCATTAATTTTAACATGGTTATTTTTCTCCATCCATTTACATTTGTTCTATATACAGCATGATATTTAAAGTGGGCTTCTTGTAAACAACATATATTCGGGTCCTGTTTTTGATCCTGTGAAAATCTGACTTGAGTTGATGTTTAGACTATTTGACATTCAAAGTGACTACTGAAAAGTTTGAATTTATATCTACTATAATTGTTACTTTTCCTCTTTCTTCCTTTGTTCTTTGTTCCCACTTCTGTCATTTTTTTTTTCTTTTTTGGTCTTTTGTGTTTGTTTGGTTTTTTTTTAATTTTTATTTTAAATCCAGTTAGTTAACATAATGTTCTATTAGTTTCAGGTATATGATAATAGTAATTTAGCACTTCCACACATCACACTGTACTCATCACAACAGGTGCATTCCTTAATACCCACCACCTATTTAACTCACATCCCAGCCACTTCCCCTCTGGTTACCATCAGTTTATTCTGTATAGTTAAGAGTGTTTTCTTAAAAAAAAAAAAAAGTGTGTTATTTTGTGGTTTTGAACACTGCATGAAAAACTAAAGTACTATATGCTGCCTAACTGAACATAATAATAAAAAAGTCTGTTTCTTGGTTTGCCTCTCTTTTTTTCTCCTATTGCTCCTTTGTTTTTTAAATGCCACATAAGAGTGAAATTGTATGGTATTTGTCTTTTTATGACTGACTTATTTGCTTCACATAATAGTCACTAACTCTATCCACATTGTTGCAAATGGCAAGATTTTATTTTTTTTGTGGCTGAATAATATTCTATGATATATATCAGGCCTTTTAGTTTTGTTGATTGTTTCCTTTGCCATATAGCAGGTTTTTTTTAAAGATTTTATTTATTTGATATATAGAGAGAGATCACAAGTAGATAGAGAGGCAAGTAGAGAGAGAGGGGGAAGCAGGCTTCCTGCTGAGCAGAGAGCCCGATGTGGGGCTGAGGACCTTGAGATCATGACCTGAGCGGAAGGCAGAGGCGTAACCCACTGAGCCACCCAGGCACCCCGCCATATAGCAGTATTTATCCTGATGTGGTCCCAATAGTTTATTTTTGCTTTTTGTTTCTCTTGCCTCAGGAGACACATTTAGAAAGAAGTTTCTATGGCTGATGTCAGGGGGTTACTGCTTGTGTTCTCCTCTAAAATTTTTAGGTTTCTAGTCTCACTTTTAGGACTTTCTTCCATTTTGAATTTGTTTTTGTATATAGTGTAAGAAAGTGGTCCAGTTTCACTCTTGCAAGTTGCCGTACAGTTTTCCCAACACCATTTTTTTTTTAAAGATTTTATTTTTATTTATTTGACAGACAGAGATCACAAGTAGGCAGAGAGAGAGAGAGAGAGAGGAAGGGAAGCAGCCTCCCTGCTGAGCAGAGAGCCCGATGCGGGGCTCAATCCCAGGTACCTGAGACCATGACCTGAGCCGAAGGCAGAGGCTTTAACCCACTGAGCCACCCAGGCGCCCCCACCCCCCAACACCACTTCTTGAAGACACTTTTTCCCATTGGATATTCTGTCCTTCTTTGCTGAAGATTAGTTGGCCATATAATTGTTGGGTCCCTTTTGGGTTTTCCATTCTGTTCTATTGATCCTTGTGTACATTATCTGACAGTATCATACTGTTTTGATCACTACAGCTTTGTAATATAACTTGAAGTCTAGAATTGTGATGTCTCCAAGCTTTCCCTACCCATCCCCCGCAAGATTGCTTTGGCTGTTTAGGTTCCTTTGTGGTTCCATACTTTTTTTTTTTTTTGGAATTTTTTGTTCTAGTTCTGTGAAAAATATTGTTGGTATTTTCATAGGAATTACATTGAATGTGTAGATTTCTTTGGGCAGTAGAAATATTTTAAGAATATTTGTTCTTCCAATTCATGAGCATGAAATGTCTTTCCACTTCCTTGTGCTCTTCAATTTCTTTCATTAGTGTTTTCTAGTTTTCAGAGTACAGGTCTCTGGTTTAGGTTTATTCCTAGGTATCTTGTGCTTTTTGGTACAATTATAAATAGGGTTGATTCTTTAATTTCTCTTTCTGCAGCTTCATTTTTAGTGTATAGACATGCAATGGATTTGTATACCTTGATTTTGTATCCTGTGACTTTACTGAATTTGTTTATCAGTTCTAGTAGTTTTTTTGTGGAGACTTTTAGATTTTCTACATAAACTATCATGCCATCTACAAATAGTGAAAGTGTAACTTCTTCCTTGTTGATTTAGATGCCTTTTATTTCTTTTTGTTGTCTGATTGCTATGCCTGAGACTTTAAGTACTACATTAAATAATGGTGATGAGAGTGAACATCTCTGTCTTGTTCCTGACCATAGAGGAAAGGCTCTGTTTTTCCCCATTGAGTATCTCTGCTATGGGTTTTTCATATACAGATCTTATCATGTTGATAAAAGATATTCACTCTAAACTTTCTTTGTTGAGGATTTTTATTATGAGTGAATCAAATATTTTTTCTTTATCTGTTAACATGACCATATAGTTTCTATCCTTTCTTTTATTAATGTAGTGTATCATGTTGTTCAGTTGGGAGTATTGAACCACACTTGCAACCAGGAATAAATTCCACTTGATTGTTGTGAATGTGTCTCTCTGGTTTTCATGTTAAAGTAATGCTGGCCTTATAGAATTAATTTGGAAGTTTTTCTTCCTTTTCTATTTTTTTTTTTTTTTTGGACTACTTTGAGAAGAATAGGTATTAACTGTGTTTTATAAAATTCACCTGTGAAGCCATCTGGCCCTGGACTTTTGTTTGATTACTTTGGTTACTGATTTAATTTCCATGCTGATTATGGGTCTGTTCAAATTTTCTATTTTTTCCTGTTTCAGTTTTTGTGATTTGTATGTTTCTAGGAATTTAGCCATTTCTTTCAGGCTAATTTGTTGGCAGTAGAAATAATTTTTCATAATATTCTCTTATACTTGTTTATATTTCTGTGGGGTTGTTACTTCTCCTCTCTCATTTGTTATTTCATTGAATCTTTTTTCTTTTCTTTTTGATAAGTATCAATTTTAGTAATTTTTTTCAAGAAACCTAACTCCTGATTTCATTGATCTGTGATCTGTTCTTTTCTTTTTTTAAGTTTATCATTTATTTCTTCTTTAATCTTTATTATTCCCTTTCTCCTGCTGGCCTCTTAGGACAGTTTTTGTTGCATCTCAAAGGTTTTGGAGTGTTGTGTTCATTTTCATTTGTTTCCATATATTTTAAAATTTCTTATTATTTCCTGATTGACTCATTGTTTATCAGCATGCTGTTTAATCTTCATGTATTAGTGGTCTTTCCATTTTTTTTTTTTTTTTTTTATGTGGCTGACTTCTAGTTTCATAGCACTGGTCAGAAGAGATGCACAGTATGATTTCAATCTTTTGTTATTTGTTGAGGCCTGCTTTGTGACCTATTATGTGATCCATTCTGGAGAATGTTCCATGTGCATTTGAAAAGAATGTGTATTCTGCTGTGTTAGGATGGAATGTTCTGCATATATCTGTTAAGTCCATCTGGTCTAGTGTGTCACTCAAAGCCATTGTTTCCTTGTTTATTTTCTGTTTAGATGATCTGTCTAATGATGAAAGTGGGGTGTTAAAGTTTCCTACTATTATTGTGTTATCAATCAGTTCTTTTATGTTTGCTATTGATTGTTTTATATAATTAGGTGCTCCCATGTTGGGTGCATAAATATTTACAATTGTTCTATCTTCTTGTTGGATTGTCCCTTCTATGCTTACAAAATGCCCTTCTTTGTCTTTTTTTTTTTTTTATCTTTGTTTTAAAGTCTAGTTTGTCCAATAGAAGTATTGCTACACCAGCCTTCTTTCAAAATCCATTTGCATACAGGGGAGAGAAAAAGACTCACACCAGGGAGCCTTCATGGGGAAGAAAAATCCCCATAGCATTTGGCTTTGAAATCTAGAGGGACCAAATTTCATGAGCTATTAAAATCAGCATGGCTTAAAATCGGCAAGTCTAGGAGAGCTAAAAGGGTGAAAGGAAACTGAGTCCTATCCCTAAAGAGACAGCACGACAAACACCCCTGCAGAGATACAGTATAAAAGGGTAGTTTGAAAAATTCCTGGCTTATAAGGGAGATTTATTTACTAATCTCAGAGCACATGTGGGAGGATCAGGGGCCCCTGGGAGACTTCTCAAGGAACAAGAGTTGGCAGATGGCATTTTCCTCCTTGCCTCCAGCATAAATAAAAGGATACCTGTGGGAACCAGCACAACACTGGTTGTCTACCTTGCTAACAGGATACCCCAGCCACAGGTTCTCCTTTGTAATGTCCTTTGTAATGTCTCTAGCTAGGCCTCAGCTCCAGGTGTACCCCCAAATAAGACCTGCCTAAACCTTGCTACAGCTAATATCCTGTCTCCACCTGCTTCTACAAACCCAATCCCTCCATCCTGGCCTGCCTGAGTCTGGCAGCTGCAGGTCCCTTAGTCAAGCAGGAACCTTGCTGGCATCATATGCCACACCACCACATTCTCCTTTAGTCGGTGCTACTGCATCTCTAGCAAATGCCTGGTCTAACTCAACTTAAGCCCAAGGAGTACCTGAGTGGCAAACTAATAACACAAGGACCAAACAAGTTCACAATAGGCAAAGAGAGCCATTGCAGATGATGGGATGAAAATAAAAGAAGCTTACCCACAACAGGAGGGCATACACAACACATATAGGAGACAACCCTGCAGTGCAAGAATCTGGTGAACAAAGAAAACTGCACTTCAGGGCACTACAGACCTCTTCTACATGAAGCCACTGCTTTCAAGAGCAGTTTCATTTTCTAACACATAGAAACAGACACAGAGAGTTAAGGCAATATGAGGAGACAGAGAAATATGTCCCAAATGAAAGAATAGGACAAACTCATAGCCAGATACATAAACAAAATGGATAAGTAATGGGCCTGGTAGAGAATTTAAAATAATGGTCATGGAGATACTCGCTGGACTTGAGAAAAGAATGGAAGACCAGAATGAGACCTTAATGGAGAGATAAAAATCATGAAAAAGAAACAATCAGAAACTCAAGAAACACAAACCCAGCAAGAAACTCAAAATGAAAATAAAAATACATGAGACAGACTCAATAATACACTAGAGAAAGTGTAAGAATGGATCAGTGACCTGAAGAACAGAATAATAGGAAGGTATCAAGCTGGAAAAGAGAGAAAAATAATAATAATAAATGAAAATAAACTTAGTGAACTCATTGACACCATCAGTGTAATTCTGTGTAATTCACATTATATGTATCCCAGAAGGAAAAGAGAGAGAAAGGGCGAGGGGCAGAAATTTTATTTGAAGAAGTAATAGCTGAAAATTTTACAAATTTTTGAGAAGAGACAGAACTCCAGAGCCAGGAGGCACAGATAGCCCCCCAAAAAATCAACCCAAGGATGTCCACACCAAGACACATAATAATTAAAATGGCAAAGAGTAGTGATAAAGAGAGAATTTTAAAAGCAAAAAGAAAATAAAAATTTTAAATTTTAAAAGCAAAAGAAAATAAAAAGTTACATACAAGGGAAAACCCACAAAGCTATCAGCTGAGTTTTCAGCAGAAACTTCTAGGCCAGAAGGGAGTGGTATGATTTATTCAAACTGCTGAAAGAAGAAACAACAACAACAACAACAATAAAAATAAATAAATAAAAAATAAACCTGGTTCCAAGAATATTCTATCCAACAGGCTATCTTTCAGAATAGAAGTAAGGTTAAGAGTTTTCCAGACAACAAAACTTAAAGGAACTCACTACCATTAAACCAGCCTTACAGCAAATGTTAAAGGGGACTCAGAATGGAAAGCAAAGACCATAAGTAGGAGTAAAAAAAAAAAAACTAGGAAACACAAAAGCAGCAAAAATAGTTTATCTGTAAAAATCAGTCTAGGTATTCACAAAATAGATGGATAGAAAGTATGACACTGTATACCTAAACTGTGGTAGAGGGAAGAGTAAAGAATGGGTTCAAACTTAAGTGATCATCAACTTAATATAGACTGAAATATGCAAGATGTTAAATACAAACCTTATGGTAACCACAAATCAAAAACTGCTGATAGATATGCAAAAAAAGAGAGAGGAAGGAATCTAAATATATCACTAAAGAAATCAACAATGCATGAGAAAAGAGACAAGATTTAAAAAAAAAACTATAAAACAACCATAAAACAAGTAACAAAATGCCAATAAATATATACCTATGAATAATGACTTTACCTACTTTACCTACATACATACTATGAATAATTTACTTCCCTACAAAAGAAATAATTCAGGCCTAAATACACATGCAGATTGTAAGTGAAGAGATAGAAAGGTATTTATTATGCAAATGGTCATGAAAAAAGCTAGATAGCAATACAGATATAGAAAAAAATAGACTTTAAAACAAAGTGTATCACAAGAGACAAAGAAGAACACTATATATCATAAAGAGAAGAACTTAACAAGATGTAACAACTATAAATATTTACTCAACCCATATGGGGACATTCAAATACATAAAACGGCTAATAACAAACATAAAGAAAGTAATCAATAGTGATGCAATATTAGTAAAACTTCAACATCCCACTCACATCAATGGATAAATTATTCAAACAGACAATCAGCCAGGAAATAGTGACTTTGAAACCCACATTGGACTAGATATATCTATTAATTATATTTACAACATTCCATTCTAAAAGACCAGAATACACTTTTTTTTCAAGTGCACATGGAACATATTAGGTCACATATTAGGGCACAAAACAAGTCTCAATAAATTCAAAGAGATAAAAGTCATACCATGAATATTTTCTGACCACTATACTATGAAACTAGAAATTAATCATAAGAAAAAAAATCTAGAAAGACCGTAAATACATGGAAGTTAAACAACAAGCTTCTCAACAATGACCAGGTCAATCAAAAAAGCAGAAAGGAAGCCAAAAAATACATGGAGACAAATGAAAATGGAAACACAATTGCTGAAAATCTTTGGAATGCAGCAAAAGCTGTTCTAGAGGGAAGTTTGTAGCGATATAGGCAAGGAAAGTCTCAAAAACAAAACAAAACAAAACAACCCACAACCTAATCTTATACCTAAAAGAGATTAAAAAAGAAAAAAAAAGATCAAACCCCAAACCAGTAGAAGGAAATAATATATGTTATGGCAGAAATAAATGAAATTAAAACTAAAAAAGCAGTAGAACAGATTAACGAAACCAGGAGCTGGTTTCTCTGAGAGGATCAACAAAATTGACAAATCTTTGGCCAGAATCATAAAAAAAAGGAAAGCAAAGCAAAAATACTCAAAATCACAAATGAGAGGAGAAATAAAACCAACACCACAGAAATGCAAAGGATAAGAGAATATTATGAAAAATTATATGTTAACAAATTGGAAAATCTAGATGAAATGTATAAATAACTAGAAATATGTAGTCTCCCCAGACTGTTTCAGGAATAAACAGAATATCTGAATAGACTGATTACAGTGATGAAATTGAATCAGTAATGAATTCCCAACAAACAAAAATCCAGGACGAGATGGTTTAATTGGTGAATTTTATCAAATATTAAAGAACAGTTAATGCCTATTCTCAAACTATTCCAAAAAAAAAAAAAAATAGAAAAGGAAAGAAAACTTCCAAGTTCATAGTATGAGGTCTTATTATCCTGATACCAAAACCAAATAAAGACACCCCAAAAAAGAGTATAGGCCACTATCTCTGATGAACATAAATACAATTAGCAATAATCATCAATAATCAGCAATAATCACGCCTCGGATAAACCTCACTGGCTATGATACTGCCATTGCGCAAAGCTGATGAACATAAATACAAAACAACAAAATATCAGCAAACTCAATTCAGCAATACATTAAAAAAAAAAATCACTCACCATGATCAAGTGGGACTTATTCCCAAGGTGGTTCAATATTCACAAATCAATCAACATGATACATCACATCCATAAGAGAGAGGATAAAAATCATATGATCATTTTAATACATGCAGAAAAAACAATAAAATACAACTTCCATTTATGACTAAAAACAAACAAACAAAAATAAAAAACCTCAACAAAGTAGATTTGGAGGGAATTTACTTCAATATCATTAAAGGCCATACATGAAAAACCTGTAGCAAACATCATGCCGACTCAATTTTCCCCTAAGTTCAAGAATAAGGCCAGGATATCCACTCTCATCACCTTTATTCAACACAGTGCTAGAAATACTAGTCATAGCAATCAGACAACGAAAAGAAATAAAAGGTATCCAAATCAATAAAGAAGAAGTCAAACTTTTAATATTTACAGATGACATGATACTCCATATAAAACCCTAAAGAGTCTACCAAAAAAACTACTAGAATTGATAAACAAATTCAGTAAATTCACAAGAGGCAAAATCAATGTATAGAAATCTGTTGCATTACTATGCAAAAAATATGCTGCGTTTCTATACACTAATAATAAAGCAGCAAAAAAAGAAATTAAGACAATCCCATTTACAACTGCATCAAAAAGAATAAAATGCCTAGGAAAAAACCTGTAAGAGAAGGTCTAATACTTGTACCCTGAAAACTACAGAACATTGATGAAAGAAACTGAAGATGAAACAAACAAATGGAAAGATGTTCCAAGCTCGGGGCACCTGGGTGGCTCAGTCAGGTAAGTGTCTGCCTTCAGCTCAGGTCATGATCCCAGTGCTCTGGGACTGAACTCTGTGTCAGGCTCGCTTCTCAGTGAGGAGTCTGCTTCTCCCTCTTCCTCTGCCACCACACCCCACTCATGCTCTTTCACGTGGGCTTGCTCTCTCCATTTCAAGGGCTGCAGGGTTGGTTCAACATCCGCAAATCAATCAATGTGATAGAACACATTAATAAAAGAAAGAACAAGAACCATATGATACTCTCAATAGATGCTGAAAAAGCATTTGACAAAGTACAGCATCCCTTCCTGATCAAAACTCTTCAAAGTGTGGGGATAGAGGGCACATACCTCAATATTATCAAAGCCATCTATGAAAAACCCACCGCAAATATCATTCTCAATGGAGAAAAACTGAAAGCTTTTCCGTTAAGGTCAGGAACACGGCAGGGATGTCCATTATCACCACTGCTATTCAACATAGTACTAGAAGTCCTAGCCTCAGCAATCAGACAACAAAAAGAAATTAAAGGCATCCAAATTGGTAAAGAAGAAGTCAAACTATCACTCTTCGCAGATGATATGATACTATATGTGGAAAACCCAAAAGACTCCACTCCAAAACTGCTAGAACTTGTACAGGAATTCAGTAAAGTGTCAGGATATAAAATCAATGCACAGAAATCAGTTGCATTTCTGTACACCAACAACAAGACTGAAGAAAGAGAAATTAAGGAGTCAATCCCATTTACAATTGTACCCAAAACTATAAGATACCTAGGAATAAACCTAACCAAAGAGACGAAGAATCTATACACAGAAAATTATAAAGTACTCATGAAAGAAATTGAGGAAGACACAAAAAAATGGAAAAATGTTCCATGCTCCTGGATTGGAAGAATAAATATTGTGAAAATGTCTATGCTACCTAAAGCAATCTACACATTTAATGCAATCCCTATCAAAATACCATCCATTTTTTTCAAAGAAATGGAACAAATAATCCTAAAATTTATATGGAACCAGAAAAGACCTCGAATAGCCAAAGGAATATTGAAGAACAAAGTCAAAGTTGGTGGCATCACAATTCCGGACTTCAAGCTCTATTACAAAGCTGTCATCATCAAGACAGCATGGTACTGGCACAAAAACAGACACATAGACCAGTGGAACAGAATAGAGAGCCCAGAAATCGACCCTCAACTCTATGGTCAACTCATCTTTGACAAAGCAGGAAAGAATGTCCAATGGAAAAAAGACAGCCTCTTCAATAAATGGTGCTGGGAAAATTGGACAGCCACATGCAGAAAAATGAAATTGGACCACTTCCTTACACCACACACGAAAATAGACTCCAAATGGATGAAGGACCTCAATGTGAGAAAGGAATCCATCAAAATCCTTGAGGAGAATGCAGGCAGCAACCTCTTCGACCTCAGCCGCAGCAACATCTTCCTAGGAACAACGGCAAAGGCAAGGGAAGCAAGGGCGAAAATGAACTATTGGGATTTCATCAAGATCAAAAGCTTTTGCACAGCAAAGGAAACAGTTAACAAAACCAAAAGACAGCTGACAGAATGGGAGAAGATATTTGCAAACGACATATCAGATAAAGGGCTAGTATCCAAAATCTATAAGGAACTTAGCAAACTCAACACCCAAAGAACAAACAATCCAATCAAGAAATGGTCAAATAAATAACATCTTAAAAAAAATTCCAATTTCATGGGTTAGAAGAATAAATATAATTAGAACGTCTGTGCTACCCAAAATAATCTGCAGATTTAATGCAATCCCTATCAAAATGCCAACAGCATTTTTCACGGAACTAGTACAAATAATCCGAAATTTGTAAATCCAAACCATGAAAGATCCTGAATAGTCAAAGTAACCTTAAAAAAACAAGAACAGTATTCCATGCAAAACGTGCCCTCCCCATCACCCACCACCTGTTCCCCCAACCTCCCACCCCTGACCCTTCAAAACCCTCAGGTTGTTTTTCAGAGTCCATAGTCTCTTATGGTTCGCCTCCACTGTTACGCTGAAAAAATTAATAAAAAGGGAAAAAAAAATCTAAAAAAAAAAAAAAAAAAAAAAAAACAAGAACAAATCTGGAGATATCACAATCCTACAAGATACACTCCCAAGTTAGAGTAATGAAAACAGTATGATACTGGCACAAAGAGAGAACATAGATCAAGGGAACAGAATAAAGAATCCAGAAATAAATCCATGATTGTACAATTAATTAATCTTCTGAAAAGGAGGAAAGAATACGCTTTGGGAAAAATAGAGTTGCTTCATCAAATGGTGCTGAGAAAACTGGACAGCTACATACAAAAGAATGAAACCTAACAACTTTCTTATGCCATATACAAACTAAACTCAAAATGGATTAAGGTTGTAAATATGAGACCTGAAACCATATATATGTGTGTGTGTGTGTGTGTGTGTATGTATGTATGTAGGTATATACTTACACAGACACACACACACTATGGAATATTACATCCACAAAAAGGAATGAATTCCTGCCATGTGCAACAACATGGATGAATTAGAAAATACAGTGTTAGGGGCGCCTGGGAGGTTCAGTGGGTTAAAGCCCCTGACTTCGGCTCAGGTCATGATCCTAGGGTCCTGGTTTTGAGTCCCGCATAGGGCTCTCTGCTCAGCGGGGAGCCTGCTTCCTCCTCTCTCTGCCTGCCTCTCTGCCTACTTGTGATCTCTGTCTGTCAAATAAAGAAATAAAATCTTGGGGCACCTGGGTGGCTCAGTGGGTTAAAGCCTCTGCCTTCGGCTCAGGTCATGATCCCAGCGTTCTGGGATCCAGCCCCGCATCAGGCTCTCTGCTCAGCAGGGAGCCTGCTTCTCCCTCTCTCTGCCTCTCTGCCTACTTGTGATCTCTGTCTCTCAAATAAACAAAAATATTTAAAAAAAAAAAGAAATAAAATCTTAAAAAAATACAATATTAAATGAAATGTCAGAGAAAAGAGAAATGTCATATGATTTTACTCATATGTGGGATTTAGGAAAATAAACAAATGAACAAAAGAAAATAAGTCACGTAGTAAGAAGCAAACTTTTAACTATAGAGAACAAACTGATGGTTACCTGCTGATGATGGGTGGATGGGGTTGTGTGAAATAAGTGAAGGTGATTTGGAACACACATCATAATGAGCACTGAGCCACGTGTAGAATTGCTGAATTGCTATCTTGTACACCTGAAACTAATACAACACTGCACTGTCGGTCAATCATACTGGAATTAAAATTTTAAAAATTTGCAAAGAGTGTCTTTGGTTAGTTGTAAGTGATGGCATTTATGTTAAGGTAGGAATTCCAGAAAAAGTAAAGCAAATAAGAAACTACGAATGGTGAAAATAAGAAAATATTTAACTGAGAATTAAGGCTCCTTTTTGTTGTTAGGTTTAATAACTAATACAAATCTGAAAATCAGTAAAGTGATGAGAAAAATGTAACATGTGAAATAATAAATTCATATTTTAAAATGGACATGAAGAAATTCCCTACAATTTCTCAAAATCAAATGATTAAAATATTTATTACAATATCACATTAACCAAAGCTAACTGATTTATGTCCACCATAAAATAACATTTAGCTTTTTCTCTTCTGCCTCTCTGCTCTCTTCCTCTGCATATATCTATGCATTCGCAGGCCCTGAGTGAAACATCAGGAAACAAGATTATCAACTACTTCTCTCAGCCAGACATGTGTCTTCTTCTTAATATCATGCTCCCTGTTTCATACTGCAATTGTGGGATTAGGAAATGTTCAATAACAAGAAAAATAATTTATGTGTTCACTAATTACCATCTTAGACTGAGCTGCCAATATTTTCATATTTATTTTCACCAATCTTACAAAAAGTAAAATGTTTTTCCATGAATTGAAATGTATATTTACCAATGGGATGGGAGAGATGCATAGATAAATCTGGTTAGGAAATGATCATGTGAGTTCAGTTTACATGTGGAATATTCTGGATTTGTAGTTCAAACAGAGGGAACTATGAAGGTTTCTCAAGTATGATTATCTGAATTCCAGAGTTATCCATGAAAGGAAATCTCTTACAAGCAGAAAGTGTCAGCCAGGCACTAACTACCTCTTCCCACCTTCATCCCTCTTCCTACGTCTTATGTTTTTTGTGCATATTCATGTTTTAGTTAAATCACTGACAGGGAAACTACCAGCCTTATGTTTCCACTAATGTTAAGAACAGCACATAGAATTTGTAATGTTAAGCATAACAGCTGATCATACTATAGAGGAGTAGAAAAGGAGAAAAAAATGGTGCCATTAACCATGCAAATGTGTACCACATCTGTACTAAATTGTCATTTGCATGAATACGGCTAAGGCAAGCAGGATTACTGTCATTAGAGCAATGCTGTTTGCATTGCTATATTGTACTTAAGGTTGTGTGGGTGTTTCCATTTATAATGCCCCCCTTCTTTTTAGGAGTTCATAATTTGGTTATAATAATCTGCTTTTGCATGAAACATTACTACAAGTTCACAGAGGGAGAGCAATTTTTAATTACAAAATTGGATTCAAATTGGTTCAGTCATATTTTAGTTGGAAAAAGACATTTAAACATACTAACAAAAAATTATGTTTCTTTTTAAAATACATGACTTTTGAATTGAATTTGCAAGAATGTGTTGATGTTTTCAGCTTAAGAGAGAGAAATGGTTTATCATAGCATTTTATGTTTGCTGATTTTGGGTGGTCACCTACAAGAGACCAATACGATATATCTAATTTGTTCATTTCAATTCTTGACAAACTTCCAAAAATATTTACTGCACATACATGTTTTATTAATTATTTTACCATACCAGCTAAAACTACATACTGCTTATTAATATCAGGTCTCTTTATCCTCTAACAAGACACTAGACATCATACGTATACATTTATACGTATTAGAGAACAATTTTTACAATCAATGTTGCTTCCTTATGGATGAATAATACCTCAAATTAGCAAGCAGTTTAAATGATATGAAAGCTTTTTTTTTTTTAAGATTTTATTGATTTATTTGACACAGAGAGAGAGATCACAAGTAGGCAGAGAGGCAGGTAGAGGTAGAAGCAGGCTCCCTGCTGAGCATTGAGCCCAGTGAGGGACTCGACCCCAGGACCCTGAGATCATGACCTGAGTTGAAGGCAGAGGCTTAACCGATGGAGCCACCCAAGTGTCCCTGTCTTATATTTATTTTTTAATCAAAGACACAAGTATGACTCGCAAGTATGAATTTGCATAACTAGTGTCTTGACTTTATATAGGCATTGATTGGAAATAGATGTTGGCTGTACATAGGTTATGAATATTTCTAGTAACTCTGTATTCTGAAAAGGACAAATATTTGTATGTACCTGTTTTCTTTGTTGTGTAATAATGGCTAAAAGCCAACCTAAACTAATGCTTACCCATATAATGGATTTATTGGTGACTGAATTAATTCAGATTGTTTCTACAACACTCTTGGCAAAAGATAGTCACTTGTCAGTCCCCATGTCTGTTGAGAATTATTTTGTAGATACGCAATGTGCAATGTGTATGTCCCCAAAATACATGCACATTTGTAGACCTATCAGTCAGAATCCTTTCAAGAAACAGATCACACCATTCAATAGGAAAATTTGAAGATAGTTTACTTAAAGGACTATCTATGGCATGAGTGGGCTGGGGAGAGGCGGCAAGATACACCGTGGCCTCTTAGTATTAGTAACAGAGGAGATTTAGTGTCACACCTAAGACTGAAGGGCAAGAGGAAGGGACAGAGGAGAGAGGGCTTGGGAGAGGCCCTCCTGATGAGAGACATGACCTCTGGCCAAAAGAAACATCTAAGCAATTAACTACTTGATTCAAACACTGACTAATTCACCTCATCAATTCAAAAGAACTTTTGTGGCATATTTTGTCTATCAAATAGGTAGTTTTGTAAGGTAAAGTTGGAAAGAAAGAAAGAAAGAAAAATGGATGAAGGAGGAAGGGGAAGGGAGGGAGAGCGGGAGGGAGGGAAAGACTGCTGTCTTCTAGGAGGGGAACCTAACTGTCAATATATAAAATCTATTTTTTGTTTATTGTGAAAGGAAAGTTTCTAAGTTTCATAATAAGAAAGTAACACAAGCGGGGCGCCTGGGTGGCTCAGTGGGTTAAAGCCTCTGCCTTCGGCTCAGGTCATGATCCCAGAGTCCTGGGATCGAGCCCCGCATCGGGCTCTCTGCTCTGCGGGGAGCATGCTTCCTCCTCTCTCTCTGCCTGCCTCTCTGCCTACTTGTGATTTCTCTCTGTCAAATAAATAAAATATTAAAAAAAAAAAAGAAAGTAACACAAGCATAACAGCCCATTAGAAAGATCAGTCTGACTTCCCCAATTTGGACTATTTTGGAGAGGCCATGAGTGTTAGACAATCACTTAGGAAACATTATCAGTATACCAGTATTTACTAAGATGCCAAGAATTGAAAAAGAATGAAGACAAGAAATTAGAAAAAAGAAGGCACCCATATGAAGAGACTTAACAATGTACTTTAATACTATATTTAAATTTGAAATCACTATCTCAGATCAACTTAAAAAAAGGAAATATTTATATTAAGTGTATCACTGTCCAGTATCATGTCCTCCTGAATGTAAGTTTCTTCCCAATATGTTTTTTCAAAGCCAAGGGAGGCCGATCACTTTCTCCTCTGCCTCCCTGCCGTTCCAACAAGTATCATTATCTCTAATCCCAGCCTTTCTCATCCTGCTGAGCATCCAATAGCTATTAAAGATAGCTTTTTGCAGTATTAACTGAAGCCCTCAGTCCAGTAAAAGCATGTGGATATTTTGGCATATTTTAAACCATGCTTTTTTGAACAGCTTATTGTTTATCTAAGATATTTGGATCTAAAAAACTTATTCACCTTATCTGACTTGGAACTCAGAGCTAGGAAGCTATTCTTATTTGGGGATTCACCTTAATTGAGGAAATATCTTTATTGTGTTTGTATGTAAATTTCATTGTGAAATCAAAATTTACTGATGTAATCAAGATAACAAAGCCATCAAAAGCACTGGTAATATTTAACACTTATCAGTAAAGTCAAACCAAGACATTATTCGAAAGAATAACATATGACCCCTTCTTAGAAGTTGATATACACATGAAATTCCTAGTGGACTTCTTTAGGCTGAAATCCTTTTCCTTTTCTGTCAGGATACCATCCTACCAGGTAAAGATGTTAAGTTAAGAATTTGTGACTTAGACCTAACTTTGAAAGAGCTGGATGCTGACAACTGTTAAATTTAAGAGTTGGGCTTATTGATCTTTAAGCTTGCTTTCAGATGATTGATGTGATTCCAAATTCACCTTTAGAAATGCATAGATTGATAGTGTGAGAGACCTACCAAAAAATAAAATGTTCAAAAAGTAAACGTGTTGTATCATTATGAGGTGAATTTAGGACATCATTATGCTTTATAATGACAATATGTGAAGATAGAGGCTTTATCTTCATGATACCAAGTAGTGACACAAAAGATTACACATACACACACACACATGCACACGCACATGCACATACACAAATACACATCATTCAGTGAGCATATTTTCAAACATCTGGATCTTTTACATTATGGAGACCAAAACACCCAGATGTTTTCTCTGAGTTTTAGTGCTAGGCATATTGTCAATACGTCCCTTGAGGATCTCAGTATTACTAACCCCAAAGAAGGGTATAGGCCGGGTGTGTGTATGAGAGAGGCAGAGAGGGAAGGAAGAGGAAAAAATCCTACTTCCTACTCCAGAGTGTAACATAATATGTCTTCTAACCACTTGCTAAAAAAAATAAGCAAGATATTTTCATTTCTCCAGCTTAATGTCATCTTGACTTTGATCTAAGATTGAAAGGAAGCGATTATTATGACTTCATCTCTACGCTAACAAAGAATATCCATTTCAAACATATTTCTGTCTATAATTTGTATGTATGTGTCTTCACAGTGTCTTGTGAACTTATTGGGTATTTTATGCTCCTTGAATTCTTATTTCTGAATACATGTAAACTTGCACCATCCTTTCATTCCTCACTGTGTTTGTGTTGGAAACAGGTGGGGAAAACTCATTCAGTGAGCTGCATGACTACTTGGGTCACCAAAGAAGTCTGCTTTCCTGACTTGTCAGTTCAAGTTACTGTAAAAAGAACAGCTCTTAAAAATGCATGACTTCATGTGGCCAAATGTGTCAAAAATGGTTTAAAATAATACAATCGCAAGAACCATAGGGGGTGGGAGGGAACAGCAAGAAGAATTACTGGTATTTTCTTTCCTCATATCCCGTGTTTACAGCTAGTGCCATAAAAGCACACCAGGAAGACATGCGAGACGCAGTCATTTTCTCCAAATAAGTTTTGCCAAAATTACTGCATTTACTCCTGAAGCACTTATTAATTATCTCAATACGTATTGCTGGGATGTCTATCTCTAAATGTCCATGTGTTCTGACCTGGAGGCAATTCTTGCTTTAATCATAAGATGAGGAAGGACACTGTTGAACAACACAACTTCTGGATTCTGTAGTGTAATACTTTGGAAATCATCAAAATAGAAATCACATTGCTGGTGGAATCATTTGCGAGTTTTAAAACAATCTTACTGTTTCACTCCACGTGAAAAGAAGCATGAAACAGTACTGAATAACAGCATTTTCTAATAATGCTGATACTTTTTCAACGTTGTATCAGTGCATATTTTACTGGGATGCCCTGAGTCACATGTAATTTTAAGCCAAATTGTTATGATGCAGGGAATATTTTTAGTTCTCTAACATATGGTTGAGTTACTGTGTGTATTGTGCACCTAATCATGAAGAAAATAGCCTTTACTTATAGACTAAGGACTTCAGTAGTTAAAACATTTTTTCTCTTTAAAGAGGTTAATTGAATTTTGTATTTTGAAAGTCACATGCCACATCCTATACTCTATTCATTGATGCTACAAAATTCAGCAAAAATGCATGCATAAATTTATGTTGACAAAGCTATCTTTACTCACACAAAATCAGTAAATTGGTGTACAGTACCATAATCTCTGCCCTCAAAGGCACCTCTGTGTGTCAATGTGGATTTTGTTCACAAACTGGTGCACTCTAATTTTGCAGGTGCAAATTTGGAAGCACTTTCAAAAACATGACAGTTTGTTTCCTTCCTAAAAAATGCTTAGTGTATTAGCCTGAGAATTTCACTGCACAAATTATATTTCATTCTGAAATTCATGAATGCCTAAGTCTACGTAGATTGTCATTATTTTCTTAGCCTAAAAGCACTGGAGAGACTAAACATAGTTTAAGGTATTTTTCTTTGTGAATACAGGCCTGTAATATCCACAGAGGATAAACAAACAGTTGGCAAGGAACTCCCTCTTGTGGTCAAACATTTTCAATTTAAAAAAAAAAAAAAAGATCTGTACTCAACTGATGGTCTAGATCATTAAAATGTGGATTGCTTGTAATCATTAAGATTAACAATAGTGATATAAATGGTTTTACTGAAGCAATTCGTTGCAAATTGGAGCTGAATTCTGGAACACATGCTCTTAATTCTTCCTAAAAACAGCACTTTGCACTGTTGTTCAGGATAAACCCACTTAGAATTTCATTTTCCAAGGTTTCTTATCACTTCTAAAATATTATGACATTCTTTTAAAATTATATGCCCACACACTTATATCTGCACATACATGTATGTGTGTGTATATATGTGTGTGTGTGTGTTGTCACAGAGTGGAAGACATGTAAGAATTGAGCATTGTAAGAAGTTTACACCCTCTTTGTTTTGATCTCAGCACTTCGATTTCTCATAGTTTCTAAAAGTGTAGTACTGCTAAAAGTTTCTTCAAGGAGGAGAAACAGTTCCCATATGCTGTTAACCAGTGCTTTCCCAGAGGACACAGTCAATAGAGTCTGGTGTCAGAGACAATAAATGCCTGACATCCAATCAAAAATGTCCTGAACACTTATCATGAGGGAGGCAAAGTACCAGACACATCATGAAGCTGACAAATTATAATCTTCTCCCTGATTGTTCAACTTAAGCAATGCTTCCAACCACTGCACGAGATCAGTAATAAACACTCTCCGTCCTAGTAGTGAGTATGCAATTCATTTCCACGGTATCAAATTAAAACCTGATGCCAAGAAGCCTGGGATTTAACTTATCTTCTGACAGCACATCAAAGGTCGGGAAGAAGGCCCCGTGCTCAGATCAGGTCACTGCTGTCAGTTCAAATACTAACAATACAATCTGAACCAACTTCTTTTGGGGATGACTTTCAATATGAGCAAAAGAAGGCTTCAAAGTTCAATCAAGTCATTATTTAGGGAGAAGGTTGGGGGTAGGGGGAGAAAGGGAGATGCTGATCAGATTGTGCAAGGAATGTTTCCACATAGAGAGAGCTATTTTTGTACATATGCTGGTTCCAACGTCCCTTTGCCTGCCTAAAGTTAAGCACTCAATTAATCATCAGCCAAATGATGCACTTAGAAACCTCCTTCGTACAGGCTAGGGAAGAACACGCATGACAGAATTAAATTCTTTGTCTTTATATTTTCGTTCTTATTGCTGCTCTTATTGTTAAATTTTGCTGACTGGTGTCTTTTTTATTTTCATTGTTTTCTTTAAACAAAACCAAGTATGTTATTCACTACCTGAGAGAAAAATCGGAAGTGTACTAATTTTTTTAAATGTTAGAAATATAAAAGCATTTGTATTTCCTCAAATATGGGTAACTCTCTAGCAGTTTACTACCATTTAAGCTAGAATGAATGATTTCTATTTCACGTATAAGGTTTGTTTTCTAATAACCTCATTTTTAACATCAGCATGCTCTCTACTCTCCATTATATGAATGAACTATAAAGTATGTACTGAAAGCACCACAGCTGAAGACATCAAATTTCTTTCTAACTTTCTTAGTATGAAGAAAACAGAATGTTCACATAGTTATATAATTATATACATGCTTAATCATTTCACAATACAGTGTATTCCCAAATTAGTAAATTATAACAGATAAATGCCATTTTTGACTGTTTTTACTTTTATTTTTAAATGTATATTTTAATTAAAATGTAAATACATTTCATAATTCATTTTCAATTAAATAAAATTTGAAATTTATAAATACTTTTAAAAATATAATTTAATACTTTTCTCAAAAATGTTTCATATTACTAGAAAAATTAATCTCTAAGTTCAAACAGGCTCTGTGCAAAGAAAATAATATTAATGATCAATAAAATTGAAATTATCACCATCATCTACATTCTTTTACTTGATACTTTCACTCACTAAATAATATCAAGATCCCCGTAATACTTTCAGAATGAAAAGGATGCCTTCAAAATACTAACTGAGCTCTTTGTACAGTTAGATAGAAACTGAGCATAATTTAGCTGTTCTTAAAGTTAATTATTGGTTGGTAATATATTTTCCTACAAAATGTTTTCCAGAAGGGTAGTTTATCTGATGAGGAAAAGAATTATTTACTTTAATTTATTTTAACAGGATTACACTTCACACTGTCGCTTTTTTCTGGAATATATGTTTAAGTCATTTTAAGTTATAAAATAATATACAATGAACAAAGTGTCCACAGGTAAGGGGAAAAAAAACACTTTTCTACAGTAAACCAATGACTTTTGCAAGTATTTTAAAAACATGGGGAAGGTTTGGGGGCACCTGAGTGGTGCAGTCATTTAAGAGTCCAAATCTTGGTTTCAGCTCAGGTCATCATCTCAGGGTTCTGTAATCGAGCCCTGTGTCCAGTTCCATGCTCAGCACAGACACTGCTTAAGACTCTCTCTGTCCCTGCCCCCCACCACTCTCTCTCTAAAGTAACTAAATAAAATATATATTTTTTTAAAAAAAGCACCTGAGGAAGGTTTCTTTCAAATATTTTATCAAAACAGATGGCTTGTCTACACTGTCCCTTCTGTGCCTATAGCAGCTGTCCCCTGTTTCCTTGACTCTAAAATACCGTCAATCATTAGACACATCATTAATTTGTGTTTGATTTAAAAAGCAAAAAACACTACCAATTAGACTATGACATGTCACTGACTATTAAACACACCTCAAGTTCAGAAAAGGAAAATTATCATCCTTAACATATATAAAGCATTATAGCCAATCATGGTACTCTTTTCTACTAAATCTGAATATAACCTTAGATTATTTGGTAGTACAACATTCTTCACAGACATATGAAAGAAAAAGAATAATTTTTAGATGGGAATGATTGGATATTAATAATTGACTGTGATGGCAAAGGGAAATTTGAAATCCTCTAGTCAGTAAAGAGGTATGAGTCTTGCTATATGATAAACCTAGAATGTTTTGTGCCACTCTGATCCTGTCTTTTGAAAAGCTAATCTACAGAAGGAATATTCATAAACACATCTAATTTTATTTGGCTACTGGTAAAAACTAGAATTTATATGGGAAGAAAGGATGAAAAAATAGAGGGAGAAAGAAAAACAGCATTAACCCTGTTCCCATTTGTTAGGGCCCATATATATGAATTTTATGAGTATTTTTTATTTGATACTCTCAGGACCCTGCGAAGTTTTTACCTAACCACTTTCACAGGTAAGGAACCTGTGGCTTAGGTTAGTGAATAACTTATCCAAATCCAACAAGCAATCAGGAGTATAATTATTGAGATCAAAATCCAAATCTGATATCAAAAAAAGCTTTTTTCTGCTACCTCAGACCACCACTCTGAAATTTTCAGGCATTGTGACTCCACAAATTAGTCAGCAAATGGAGGCATAACTGTATACAAACAGAACTGGAATATCCTGACATGCTGAGATGTTAGATTTATATTGAATTTTTTTGTGATGTATTCTGATTATTTGTCTTCTTTTTGACCACGTCAACACAGAAAAATTTGCTACTGACACTTGATCACACTCAACCTGACAGGAATGTCCCACTCATTCCCATTCTTCACCTTTGGCTGTAGACTTCTGTGGCTAATGACTCATTTCAAAATGCTGGGGCTGAAGTTTCTCAAGTTTCTCCATTACCTCCTTTGGTCTGACTCAAATCTCCCTCCATCTCTTTCTCTATCACACACACACAAACACACACACCCACACACACACACACACACATGCATAATACACTCAAGGAGATGGAAATGTTCCTGTGTTCCAGGCCCAGCCTATAATATCCTTTATAGTAGAACCATCTTTTCTTTTAAAAAAGAATGTAACTTAGCCCGATAAATAAAGTTTTCTACTTTTAATATTACTGAAACACTTCAAATAATGTCACTGCATGTCAAGCTAAAGAAATTTAGGACAAACAGAAGTCGAAATAAGTCAGTTAACCACAACATTTTTAGGGGGAAACTGTAGTTTTAGTGAAACCAACTTACTTGTTCATTCTAAGGAGACATTTTATTCTTTGTGGAACACACTACTTCGTTTTAAGACTTTTGTCTATAAAGAAGTTGTTCCCTCTGGTGCCTGAAACTACTGCATAAGCCTATTGTTCTTGTGATTGTGTGTGTGTGTGTGTGTGTGTAAACCATGACTCTCTTGGGTGTATTACTCTGGTTTAAAGTAGCCCTACAATTGTAAATGATCAAATTGCTACATGGACCATTTATACAGAGGTATTTCTCTGAAGCAAGAGTGAAATCAAGTGTTTTTGTGCCACACCAGGGACCCAACATGCTCCAATAAGATAAGCCACTGGCCTAAGGATGTAAAATCTCTCACACTTTCATTTTGCTCATATGCTTTGTTATCTATTTAGAGCCATGTAGTTAAATCTTGTTCATTTAATTTCAAAGACATTAAAAACACCAAAGGAAAGGATTCAAAATATTAGATATTTCATGTTAACTGAAAATAAGTACTTAAACTTCTTTGGCTTAAAAAAAATAGAAATAGTTCATATTTTTCAAGAGAGGGTATCATGATAACAGAAAAAGGAGTAAAACTCCCTTTATAAAAGAGGCCCCAATTTGGAATTCCAGAATTCTTTAAGTGGTAAAACTGGTAACTCATCTTGCCAAGTTTTTGTCTAGAGTTTTAAAATATTTAATGGGAATCAGAGATAAGGCTATACAGCAAAGTAAGGACATACAGTACAGTAACATTTTTAAGAGCTATAATACTTGGAAGAGTAATCGGTCCCATTATTTCTTTGAAAAGGAGAAACTACACTCATATTTAGCTTTAAAGTCTAATTCTTTTAATTCCCTTGTGTATATTTAAGATAAATAGTAAAACATATTACTTTCCTTCTAGAAAGTAGGGTCTTTTCTTCTCTTGAATCATCAGCTACATAAACACCTTAGTTAAAGATCCCTTTCCGGACTTGTCATTTATGTGTTCCTGGGCTAGTTACACCTTACCTGAATTTTATTAATGATTATGTTTCCCAGGTAGTAGGGGGAGAAATGTAAACAGCATCTCATTTAAGAAGTTGTTTCAGTCTTATTTTTCTATTTTCCTGAGTAGGTGAGATATAAGATACAGTTGGGTATAAGAGAAAGAACATTTGAATAAAACTTTAATGATATGCAATAGTACACAGCATTTAGAGCATAAAATTGAGAGACAGATTTCATGGATTCAGTTCTCTGATTTTTCATTGGCCAGCCATATGACTCTAAATACGTCAGTGTGCTTCACTTTTCACATCTCTAAAATGGGAATAATATTAAGATAATGGTGCTTGTTAAGAACAGTGCACATAATAATTACTGCTGTTAGTAAAATTATGTAGACTGGAGCCTCATTTTCTTCATCAATGAAGTTGAATTTGAATAAAGATTGCTACTTTGACTATACTTTAGAAATTCTGTATTACATTTAATTATATATGACAAGGAAAACCTCTTAAAAATAACTTTATATGTCGGGGACACCTGGGTGGCTCAGTCGGTTAGGCCGCTCCCTTCAGCTCAGGTCAGGATCCCAGTGTACAATCGAGTTCCGCGTCAGGCTCCTTCCTCGGCAGGGACCCTGCTTCTCTCTCCGCCTCTGCCTGCCACTCTGCCTGCTTGTGCGCTCTCTCTCTCTCTCTCTTTCTGACAAATAAATAAATAAAATCTTTTAAAAAAAGAAAATAACTTTATATGTCATCTGCAAGACAGATAAACTTCATTAATCAAAGAGTATTTACTTCATCCTACCGTGAAGTTAACATCTTTAGTATAATGTGCCTCACATACTTGAAGATGGTATTTAATGTGTGTAAGGGTGTATACACAACAAATCTGGGGATCAGTTATCTTCTGTAGGAAGATATAAAATAAGGGGGGGAAGTGAGTTATGTTTATTAGAAATTATGGGAATTATTAGAAACAATCTTTAGAAAGAAATTATGGGAAAAATTTTAAAAAGGAAAATAAATGAAACAGGAAGGTGGGTAAAAATAGTTATCAGGGAACTGTTCTTCCAGATATCTACTACTACTAAGTCTGAATATCTCAACATATAATGAATGAATGAATGAGTTGCAAGAATTACAACAAATTAAAACATACGGTTTTTATAGGCAATCAAAGGTAAGTTGTTATCAGCTTAAATAGACTGTTTTAACTATGATATGTTTTATGTAAGCTTCATGGTAACCACAAGCAAAAACCTGTAATAATTACACAAAAGACAAAGGACTAAAAGCAATAAGTCATCAAATCAAAAAAATAAACAAACAAACAAAAAGGAAGATGGAAACGAACAAAGGATCTATGAAACACCCAGAAAAAAATTAAAGAAATGGCAATAGCAAGCACTTACCTATCATTCATCATTTTAAATTTAAATGGATTAAATTTTCCAGTTAGAAGACAAAGAGTGAATGAAGGGATTTAAAAAAAAAAAAGGCCCCAACTATAGGCTGTGTACAAGATACTCAATTCAGCTTTGAAAAGGATATGCCTTTTCAAAGGCATATGCCTGGGTGGCTCAGTGGGTTAAAGCCTCTGCCTTTGGCTCAGGTCATGATCTCAGGCTCCTGAGATCAAGCCCCGCATGGGGTCCTCTGCTCAGCAGGGAGCCTGCTTTCCCCCCTCTCTCTGCCTGCCTCTCTGCCTACTTGTGATCTTTCTTTGTCAAATAAATAAATAAAATCTTTAAAAAGGATATGGGCTGAAGGTGAAGAGATGGAAAATACTCCATGCAAATGCAAACCAAAGGAGTAAAGGGGTATCTATAGTTATATCAGACAAAATAGATTTTATGTCAAAACCTGTAAGAACAAAAGGAGACTATTATATAATGATAAATGAGTTAATTCAGCAATAAGATATAACAATTATAAACATTTATGCACCCAACATCAGAGCATCTGAAGTGTAAAGCAAATACCAACAGATTGGAAGGGAGAAATAGACACTGATAGAGTAATAGTAGGGGACTTCAAAATACCACTTTCAACAATGAATAGATCATCCAATCAAACAACCAATAAGAAAACAAAGGATCTGAACTATTTATTAGACCAAGTAGACCTAACAGGCATATACAGAACATTTCACCAATAGCAGCACAATTCATATCCTTCTCAAGTTCACACAAAATATTCACCAAATAGATCATATGTTAGGCAACCAAGCAAAGCTTAATAAATTTCAGATGACTGAAATTATATCAAGCATCTTTTCCAACTACAACAGTATGAAACTATAATTCAATAACAAGAAGACAGCTGCAAACTTTGTAAATATGGGGAAATTAAAGAACATGCTCTTGAACACCTAATGGTTCAAATAAAAAAAAAAATCAAGAGAAAACAAAATGTATCTTGAGGCAAATGAAAATGGAAATACAACATATACAACATACCAAAACATACAGGATATAGCAAAAGGAGTTTTAAGAAAAAAATTCATAGTAATGAATACTTAAAGAAATAAGAATATCTCAAACAACCTAACTTTATACCTCAAGGGAATAGAAAAAGAAAAAACAAACTTAGCCCAGAGTTAGTAGAAGGAAGAAAATAAGGTCAATGCTGATACAAATGCAATAGAGACTATGAAGATAATAGCAAAGTTCCACAAAACTAAGAGGGTTTGTTTGTTTGTTTGTTTTGCTCTTTTGTTTTCTGAGGTTCAGGTTTTGCTTATTTGCTTTTGAAAACATACACAATATTGACATAACTTTAGCTAGAGTACCTAAGAAAAAAGAGAGGTCTCAAGACACTTAACTAGAGAAAACAAACTGATGGTTACTAGAGGTGAGAGAGGTGAAAGGATGGGCCAGTAGGGGGATGGGTTAAAGAGGTGATGGGGATTAAGAAGGGCCCTTGTGATGAGCAGGGGATGTTGTATGTAAGTGATGAATCACTAAATTCTATACCTGAAACTAGTATTATACTGTATGTTAACTGAAATTTAAATAAAAACTTGGAGAAAAAAAAGAAGAAAGAAAAAACTCTAAGCAATTCCTTAAAAAAAAAAAAAAAGAAATCTCACAGTCAGAACTGGAAGTTTCAACTGATACTACAGTAATACAAGAAATCTTAAGAAACTGATATGAACAATTAGACACCAACAAACTGGATAACCTAAAAGAAATGGATAAGTTCCTGGAAACATGCAACTTACTAAGACTGAATTATGAAGAAATAGAAAATTCTGACAGACCATCATTAGTAAGGAGATTGAATCAGTAAACAAAAATGTCACAAAAAACAAAGTCCAAGACCAGATGGCTTCACTGGTGAAGCCTCTGGAACATTTAAAGAGAACTAGGACCAATCCTTGTTAAACTCTTCCCCCAAAAAATTTACAAAGAGGGAACACATCCAAACTCATTCTAATAAGGCTCAAATTACCAATAACAAAGCCAGACAAGGAACTACATGAAAATAAAATTACAAGCAAATATTCTTGCTGAGCATAGGTGCAAATATTCTCAATAAAACATTAGTAAACCAAATTCCACAGCACCTTAAAAGGATCAAAGACCATGATCAACTAGGATTTCACATTGGGATACAATGATGATTAAATATCTGCAAATATGTTTAACCATATGAACAAAATGAAGCATAAAATCAGCATTCTTTCAATGAGTGGAGAGTAAGCACTTGACATAATTTAGCCCCCTTTAATGATAAAAACCCTCAACAAATTAGGTATAGAAGAAATATATCTCAACATACTAAAAGCTGTATATGACAAGCCCATCGTTAACATCATACTCAAATGGTGAAAATCTGCTGTGTTTCCTCTAAGATTGGAAACAAGACAAGGATGCCTACTCTTACTCCCTGTTACTCGACACAGTAATTGCAGTCCTGGTTAGAGCAATTAATCAAGTAAAAGAAATGAAAGGCATCCAATTCAGAAATGAAGAAGTAAAAATGTCTGTAGACATTATCTTATATAGAGAAAACCCTCAATACTTCTCCAAAAAAATGACAGAACTGAGAAATAAATTCAATAGTTGCAGGATACAAAATCACAGTAGAAAAATAGAAGAAAAATTTCTGGACAATATTAACAAATTATCTGAAAAAAATAAGAAAATAATGTCATTTACAATAGCATCAAAAATACATAGCAGTAAATTAATCAAGGCAATAAAAAATTGACACATTGAAAAGTATAAAACATTTTTAAAAGAAATTGAAGACACAGATGGAAAGATATTCCGGGTTCATTTATCGGAAAAATTGATGTTGTTAAAAATGTCCACACTGTCCAAAATAATCTACAGATTCAGTGGAATCTCTATCAAAATTCCAATGGAATTTCTCACTGAAACAGAAATAAATTCTAAAATTTGCGTGGAACACCAAATAATTCAAAAACTCATGTAGTCTTGAGCAAGAAAAGCAAAGTTAGATACATCAGAATTTTTGATTTCAATATATCATAAAGCTAAAGTAATCAGAACAGTATGGTTCTGGCATAAAAACAGACACACAGTTCAGTGGAATGGAATGGAAGAGACAGCCCCAAAATAAATCTATGCATTTGTGGTCAATAGTTCTTTGACAAAGTGATCAAGAGCAAGAGGCACACAATGGGAAAAGGACTGTCTCTAATAAATGTTATTTGTAAAACTGGATTTCTACATGCAGAAGAATGAAACTGGATTCCTACCTCTCTGTATATACAAAAATCAACTCAAAATGGAATAAAGATTTAATGTAAAAGGATACCATAAAACAATTAGAAGAAAACCTAGGGAAAAAGATTCCTGACATTGCTATAGACTTTAGTTAATAAAACAACATTTGATGTGGATCGAAAGAACTTGTTGAATACAAAATAAGTTGCATCTTCATTTTCAAGATGCTTAATATAAATTAATTGCACATATTTTACATTGACTCAATTATGTAGAACTCTAAAACAAACTCAAAAAATGAAAAATTTGAATAATTTTGTTATAACTTACAAGGCTTTTTAAATTCAAATAACTGAAGTTAGATCTATGTACAGTGTTAGTATATTCTGAAACCCAGTGTGTTATGAACTGAATTGTTTCCCCTCAAAATGCTTATGTTGAAGTCCTAACCCCCAGTACTTCAGAATGTTACTACATTTGAAAATAGTTTTTTAAGATATAATTACACTAAAATGAAATGATTAAGGTGGGCCATAATCCAATATGATAGTTCTTGTAAAAATAGGAGATTAGGATACAGATTCACACAACGAGCAGACCACAGGAAGACAACAAGAAGAGCCAACCAGAATGGAGAGGGCCAAAGACAAAAGCCTCTGAGAAAATTAGCCCTTGCTAATTTTCATACCTTGCTCTCAGACTTCTAGATTCCAGAATTATAAAACAATAACTTGTTGTTTAAGTCCTGAAATTTGTGGGAAGCCTGTGAAACAACAGGTTAAAGTTGAATAATTTAATCTAATACTGCAAATACTTCTACTACCATAATGAAGTTTATTATCATAATGAAGTTATCTGTGGGAAAGACTGTTTACTCTTCTTTTCGTTAGATCTATTTTGTCCTCGATTTTGAAATGGCATTTAACCTGGGACATTGATCAAAGAAAAAATCAGCAGAGAGTTTTTTTAAGTTAAAAAAGGGAATGTAATGTACTTTTAAACATTTTTTATAAATAAGTCTATGAAAACTCCTTATTTCTTTTACAAATATTCAACTCTAATTGACCAACATAGATTACATAAATATGACAAATTTGACATTTTTGTGTCATGAAATCAAAAGAAAACAAACTATATACTTTTGTGGTTTTTTAATCTGCTAGTATTTATTAAAGCATGCAGAATACTAATCTATGTTATGAACTCTGCTTATAGAATACAGAGTTCAGTCTGTGTCTACTCCATTATAGTACTTAATCCAAATTGTGGCTTTGTGAGTGCATGTATGTATTTTTGTATAGATGAGAGTATTTTCGTATGCTTGAGTATATGTGTGCAGGCAGATGCGTATGTACTAAATGTGTGTGAATCTGTGTCAATATACATGTGCATATTTGTGTATACCAGCATGTCTGTCTGCATACATATGTTACTCTAAGAGGGCAAAAATGAAATGTGTGTTTATTTGTGCAGGTGTACTTCTTTGTGTGTATATGAAAAGATGTAACTTGGATATGTGTGAACATACATGTGCATGGGAGGTGGTATTCTCAGTGCTTAACAGTGCCTGCCACATACTGACCTTGAAAAGAGTTTAAGTGAATGAAATAGTGAATATATTGTTTTCAACATTTATTTTAATTTCCAACTGATATGCTTCTATGTAAATTTGAAATGTCTCAATTGTTTTCCTATTCATTAATATATCATTATATTTATCTACTTCAACCAAGAAATATGACTTTGTTACAGATAAAGTTTATTTTTATCTACCATTTTGAATCATTTTGAATCATTTTATGTTATACTTAGCCTAGTAGCATAAATTTCAAATTCAATGTATTTTAAGGCCCACATCCAACTTATACTCAAGGTTTAAAAATAAAAACTTAGGCCCAAAGCTAATGGTGCAAATGGTGAAAAGTATCATAATTTTTAAAACTTTAAGTTTCTATGTCCAATATAAACCATACAATAGTGGTTCCTTCATTAAAATATGTAAAATAAATATTTTGATGTTTAAAAACATTTTTACTTTATTTTTTCCCATGACTTAAAATCCTTGATTGTTATTTTCGTATTTTCATGGCAGTGGAAGACAGAAAAAAAAGTAAGACAGTTACTTTTCCCTTCTTTCATTTTCTTTTCTAGTTTTCAATATTTTATGAAAAGAATGCTGTCATTTTTTTCAAATCTTTCATTTACTTTCCATTGTACAATATTCTAAAAAGACTAAAAATATTTTCTCTCATTGCTGTATCTTTCCTATTCAGCCCTTTTTTTGACACTTCATTTTTTTCTCCTGTTGTGTTTTGAATAATGTTAAAATCATCTTAGCTATTTATGTTCTCTTTACTTGTTGAAGATAAAATATTCAATCACCATCAAAAGAATGTCAATAAATGGCTTTAGATATTTAACAAAAATAAGTTATTAAAAATAACTTTTAAAGTTACTATTTTACTGAACAAAGAACATAAACGAAAAAAATCTTTCAATTCTATTTCACTTTTTATAAAGTGGAATCTCTTAAAGTTTGTGAAATTTAATGCAGACTATTACTACATCTAATGATTTTTTTTAAACTTTTAAAGGAAAATTATCCAAACTGTTACGGAATGCATCAATTCAAGTAATATGAAAAACTAACATAGAGTTACCTGTCATGTTTTTCACACACTTGTTCACTTCTATCTTGTCCTGCAGCCCAAAGTTTTTAGTTATTTTGGATAACAGACCATCTGTACTTCATCAGTACCTGTACCTGTACTTCATTTTACAGGTACATGCAGAACTAACTTTATATAATTTTGTTCATTTTCCAATATATGTTGTTAATGTAAATAGGTGTTATGTGTCTAGAGATCTTTTGTCTTAAAACAGTATCATATATGCATCTATTTATTAACCTAAGTTCTAAAATTACTGCACTGCTTGGTTTTGAAGCTAATAAAATAAGCGGTCATTTTCTTTGAAGCTGTGGTAGAAACATTACATTTCAGGACCATTGAATTGTTTAATAGGACTTGCAGTAAATGGGTATAATGGGAGAAAAAGCTAGAAAGCTAGAAAAGGATCAGGTCTCACAGAACTCTCAATGGTGCATCAAAATATTTTATTCTGTGAACAACAGGTATACCCATTAGATTTAGGGGCTGAGAAGAACATGATCATACCTAAATTTGTTAGCAGGTTTAAAGATGTGCGATTGGAATGGAGAGATGAATTAAACTACTAAACTTCAGGTGACACAAAATAAAAGTCATAACAAGACAAAATTAGTAGAGAATCATGTAGAATTGAAACAGATGGAACTATGAAGTATAAGAAATAAAACACAAGGGACCTGGCCTCAGATAAAATGAGAGTCAGAACATCAGAGGATTAATTACCCTAACACTACTATTGACTTGCCTAAGAGGAACATAGAAATATCAAAAATTGGGGAATTCTGCAGAAGGAACAGATGTTAGGGGAAAGGTTAATTTAATTAATCAAAAATATAAATGTGATGGAGGGTCAATGGCACCTGTTTCCTCTTTAATCTGGAATCTAGTGCTTATATAGTTGCTTATTCTGATATATATATATGTCATATATATATGTTATATATATATATCATATATATACACATACATACAGATATGTATGTATGTGTGTGTGTATGTATGTGTATGTATATGTATGTGTATGTATATGTATATATATATATATATATATATCTCCCCACAAAGCTGAATACAGGTAAAGGAACTGGGACTGGTATAAATGTAGCTTACAACTTTTAGATTTCAGGGTTTATGGATCTTTCCCTCAGCTTTAATACTGTAAGTACAATTGCTATTCAACAAAGTCTAATTTTTTTGTTCTTTAAACATTTTTCTTAACAAATATATAGATAACAAATATCATTATTCTCTTTAATCAAAACTTAATCCATCTTCCTTCCTTCCTATTTATCTATCCATCTTTCTACCCACCCACCCACTTACATAATAGCCACAATGTTCAAGGGTCCAGGAAAATGTCTTTAAATTACTACAAATCCACCAGAGATATTACAAAACACTTTCTTTCAAATGATAGACTAAGACTGTTTTCTTATTTAAAAATTTGCATATGTGGTAATATATTCTTATGTTAATATTTTAAGCAATGTAATTCAAATAATTTATTTCAACCATTATAAATACAATACAGGTTTAGTATATTCTTTAAACCATATCCATATTTCAAAAATATTTTAAAAGATATGTGATTTTCTCAAGTGCTCTCAAAACTCTGAATAAAAAATAGATTGATTCTTTACCCAAATCCAACTTTCTACATCTAACAATTTAAAGCCTAAGTTATAGTTATGATTCAAGGAAGTAGTAGAAGATAATAACATTTATAGAAAACACTGATTAACTCAAACTTACAAAAGAATTTCATTTAACACCTAAATCCCTGCAAAAATGCCCAAAGGAGTACTAATATACTGCAACTGGAGACTACAGTCTTCATAAACTCCCTTTCCATACTTTAAAATCAATTGTCTTTTACTCCTTTACGCATCTATCGATTCTACAGGAAAAATGCTTTTATAAAAATCAATGCGTAAAAGACTTCTTTTATAGTCTTTTGTCTCTTCACAAGGTTGTTTGACGTTTTATTGTGAATAATAAGTGCTCATGAGGATCAAAATGTAAAGTTGTTCCCAACAGTTTATAAATAAAAGAAACATGACATCATCTTTGTCATGAAAAAAAGTTTTTCATTTTCCACATGCAAATATACTCTTCACAAATTTATTTACCTGCATTAAAGATTTACTTTTGAAAAATTCTATCTACCACTATCATTCAACAACTTTAATTATTTAATGAATCTTAATTAATAGTAATTGATATTTAAATCTCCTTCTCCACAATACACCATATAAGACCCTCAGGGAATAATGATCATTATGCAGCATTTTCAAAGAAGGAAATGCATCATATGTCTCTGAAACAATATAGTCAAATCATATCACATCCTTGGGAAATATGATCTTTGAAAGTACAGTACTACCCTTTACCACAGAAAAATTTAGACAATACTCTGAATCAGCAACTACAAATCCTGAAAATTATAATATCTACATATCAAAAGTGCCCATCACAAAGCATTACCTTTGCTAATTAAAAAAAAATATTCAAATACATGAACTTTCAAATTCAACTTCAAAACCCAACCTTAACACATTCACTTGAATCGCATACACCTAAACATTTTGTTAAGTAACTGCTTGATGGAAAATGTGTTTTGTCTGTGTTCACTTACTTGCTCAATTTGCAGTTCATAAGATCCACCCAAAAGTGACTTTGTTAAATGCATAATAAAAGAACTTCAATTAAACATACGTTGTGAATTTATTTAATATTCAAAATATTGAGTTATCTCCAGAAAAGAATTAAACAGAGAAGTACAGAGAGACTTTCTGATTAAACCTTAATCAACAACCTTTCATTTTCCCCTACTTTATCTTATTTTCCTCTTGCTCCTGTCTCCCTCTTCTTTTGATTTCTCTAATTAAGAAATGGAAGTTCAATGCAAAAGAGTCTTGAGTTTTTTTGAAGGAAAAATTCCCATTTGAAAGGATGTGACTGCTTAACTTTAATGGCTCTGAAACTCAGAAAAAATGAAAGCAAAAGATGCGCAAAGATGCGTGATATCTGACCAGGAATATTATTGTTAGTATAATATACACTATGGACTTGAAAGGATTTTTTTTAAAGATTTTATTTATTTGGGAGAGAGAGAGAGAAAGAATGGTGGGGAGGAACAGAGGGAGAGAGAGAAGCAGACTCCCTACCGAGCAGGAAGCTTGATGCAGGGCTGGATAACAGGACCCTGAGATAGTGCCCTGAGCCAAAAGTGGACCCTAAACCTATTGAGCCACCCAGGTACCCTGCTTGAAGTGATTTTGTCAGTTAAAGCCTTTAGAAAATAAAACAATTGATAAATGAGACAAACTTTTGTATCACTTATTCTAACATATATATCTATAATTATGACATATTACATATCTGACATTTAAGATAAATGACCACTAAAATAATTTGTACACTCTAATTGTCAAAGTAGAAACCTTCTGTTTGGATTTTTCATTTCTTTTAGACAAGGGTTATCTAGTTGCTTTGACTTCTTTCACTTATTTGTTCCATAATTATTAATCACATCCAAAGAAGAAAACAATTCTACATGTGGTTATATAAGCAGTAGAGACAAGGTTGTCAAGAAAAACTGTCAAACTTAGAAAAGGACAAAAGATATTACTGATTATCCTCTCAATGCAATGATCATATTGAAAAGTGGAGTCTTGGGGATTATCTGATTCCATAAACATGTTCATATTTAATTGTGTTTGATATAGATTATAAAAATTAAATTGCAGAAAACTGAAAATAAGTGATTTCTGTTCATAACAATGCAATTGAACACTATCCAGCAGTAATAAATATAAATCAAATTCTCCTTCCAACAGTTTGCAACATGTTTTTGATTCCCTAAATGAAACAGTTAAATAAAATACTTGACACCTGTTTAATTTTTGATGAAAGTCATGATTTTTATCATTTTGAAAACTTTATTTTAACAAAGTTCTTATCTTTTGGAATGTACAGTAAACCTCATATAAATATCTGAACAACTTAAAAACATGATTCTTCCATCTCAATCATTGCATTAAGATGGCTTTTATGGAAGGCTGGAACTCCTCATTTATGTCAACAGAAAAATGCAAATAGACCTTATCTTTCAAATATCTGGGATTCCAAGAAAATGCTACTCATTTTCGAAGATCCAAAAGTAAGTATATATTATTTCCTTTGTTTCCTGTGCCTTTTGTCAACTTTGGCTTGGAACACTAAAGTTGCATGATTTTTGGATATTAACTTCTGCTAGTTAACCTGAAGTGAAAGGTATACATATCGTGTACAGAGTTGATGGTAAATAAGGTTGAACACCCACTGTACAGTTTATTGGATCCAGGTGGTTATTATAAGCTTTTATGAATAGTCAGTTTAATAAAATTTAATAGACGCCCATTTCTAGTACCTTACTCTCAGGCCCACAACCAAATAGAAAATCAGTCCACTTGGAAGAGAATGTTACATCATTTAATCACAAGCCCTGACAATACTGAAATCTGGCATTCAGTAGTGATATCTGCGTATGATAAAATAAGAACTAAAGATATGTGCAAGCTTGAGTAGTGTGATAACTGAACATATTGGTGTAAAATTTTTCTGAAGGTATCTGAAATTTTACCAAATCCTTTTGAGTAATTTCTCTAAGTTCCTAAATCTACTTTTTATTATGTAATTACTTGGATGGTTAGGAATGCCTATAAGCTAACTTTAAAAATAATTTCATTATGAACTCATCAGAGCACCAATTTAGTAGACTGCTCGTTCAAGGAAAATTATACATATAAGCTATGTTTAGATGATGAAAATGTGACTTATAAAAATGCATACTATTTTTAATGTTTATTATTGATTTCTGAATATAGTTGGTATAACATACTTATCCAAGAGCCTATCAATTTTGGTCTAAAACTTTTCCACTTGAAAGTTCCAATTCATCAAAATTTGCTAATCATTTGGTAAAATAGTGTAAACCTCTTGTTTTCCCTTACTCTTAAATGCACAGAAATAGCATTTATTCTCAAACACATTACACATTGGTTTATGACATATTTCACAAAGGCAAATAAAACGATTATTTAGTGACTGCCACCAACACACTTCACTTGGAGGAAAAAGATAGAACAGAAATAGCAGGCATGTTAAATTGAAGATTGGAAAGAGCAAACTGGTATCAGTTATAAGAATACATTCAGAGATTTCTAAGCAGTATTTCCTCTCTCTTTCAAGTCTGACTTTATAAAGGAGAGTTGATAATCTAGAATAACAATACTAATAGCAATAATCATAATACCATAATTAAATGATTATTTGGCTTTGTAGTTCAAGGAAAACAAATATAGTTATATTTATTTTTTAAAAATCATTAATTTTATGAAGCTACATCATTTCCTTTGAAATTAAATATAGATAGAAACAAAATACTAAATAATCTGTCTTTTTCCCGTAGTAGATACATGTTTGTTTTTCCTCAACTATTTCACCTTCATCTAGAAAGAGCCTCATCAAACTCTCAGGGTTTTTGTTTATTTTTAAAGTTTTTACATACTTTGAAATAATCATATTTTACAGGAAGTTACAGAGATAGTACAGAGAGCTCCAGTGTACCTTTTGCCCCATTTCCTCCACTGGTTACACCTCACGTAATTATAGTACAATATCCAAAACAGGAACTTAACCTTGGTACAATGTGCATGTACAGCTATCACTATACCACTATAGTGTAGAGTGGGGCTATAGGGCTGTAGGGCTGCACAGCCGCTACTACAATCAGGATATAATACTATTTACTCCATAACCACAAAGATCTCCATCTTGCTACCTCTTTGCAGTCATACCCACTCCTTTGCCCAAACCATCCATAGCCCTAGAAACTTAATCAGTTTTCCATCTCTATAACTTGTATCATTTTAGGAGTACTATTTAGATAGGATCATATAAGATCCTGAATTTAGACTGGATTTTTCACTCAACATAATGTCATTGAGATTTCTCCAAGGGACTGTCACATGTATGATTGTACATTCTTTTTTATTGTTGAGTAGTATTTCATAGTATGGATATACCATAGTTTGTTTAGCCATTCACCTACTGAGGGAAAATTATTTTGTTTCTAGGTTTGAGCTATTAAGACAAAACTACCAAGAACAATTATGTATAGGTCTTTAGGTGGATAAGCTTCTATTTACTTGGTAAAACGAAGAGTGCAATTTCTTGGTCATATGGTAAGTGTATGTTTAGATTTTAAGAAAAATACCAGACTATATACCAGACTATATTCCAGATCATCTCTACCATTTTACATTCCCATCAACAATGTAGAAGAGATCCTCTTTCTTTGCATCCTTGCCACCATTTGGTATTAGGACTAGTGTTTATTTTACCTGTTATTAAAGGGTATAGCAATATCTCATCATGGCCTTCATTTGTATTTCCCTAATGACTAGTGATGTTGAATATCTTAATATGTGCTTATTTCCCATCTATATATTCTCTTCAGTAAAGTATCTCTTCATATCTTTTGCCCATTTTATAACTGGATTATCCATTCATGTTGAGTTTTTTAAGTATTTTACTTATGAGTCCTTTGTCACATACATGGTTTATAGTTTATCTTTTCATCTTCTCAACAAGGTCTTTCCCAAAACAAAAGATTTTAATTTTAATGAAGTCCAATTTAGTTTTTTTCTTGCATAGGTTGTTATTTCGGCATCATGACTAAAGTTCTTTTTCAAACTCTAGTCCGAAATGCTGTCATCACTGACATCTTGACACCAAGAGTGGTGATTATTACTGCCTTATAGGTTGTATGTTCAGGTTCTACTTCACCTTTACTGGAAAAGTGGGTATGGAGTCTCAGCTGTTTTGTCTTATTCTTTCTGTCTGTTTCGTTTGACTTGTATAGAGCAGCTATGCCCAAGTTACCTATCCTGCCAGGCTGCCCTTTTAGTGATCCTTTGACTAGAAAGACTACCCTTCTCTTGGGACATTTTTTGTATGTACCCATTGCCCTTCCCAGGTTGCCAACACTACAGTATCCAATCTGAGGTACATAAGTTTAGAAGAAACCTCATGGAACTCACCACTTTGTCTTCCCTTGGAATCTCAAGATCCTTACTTGGTCTACCTTCTTCTCTCCATCTTTCATTATCCTTGTGTTCATTTTACACATTATGTCCAAGGTTTTTAGTTATACTTTTCTATTCCTCCTGCTAAGTACATCTACTCCATCTTTTCAGAAGCAGAAATATTAGTTTTCTTTGAATCATCCAGATTTTTCCTGTACCTCATTCTGTGTCTGAGTTGGTCATTTGTAGGCACTGCATCCTCCTGGACATGGTGATTTGTTCAAATTTTTAAGTGTAATTCAAATAAGGCCAATTAGAACTGATCAAGTCTACTGGATTTTGCTGAAATTTCTAGGAAAGAAAACTCTTCTTAGGAGATTGTTAAATTGAAAATATATCAGTCTGCAGTTGTGGATACTTATTTTCTTATATGATGAGAGGCCACACATTAAAGTAAAATCACAACAGAAGACAACAAAGGCAAAATATGGAGAACGAGTTACTATTCACTGATGACAGTTTGAGTCAATGGACCTGGCAGGGTCCTGAATCTAGCTTTACTTTGTGCTGTTCAATTTGGTAATCTAAAATGCCCCATCATTACTTTAAGGTAGTTTTTCAGTTTTTATCACCAAAGGATCACTGAAATATATTAATTTCACTCATATTTCTGCAGAAGTCAATCATCCTATGCTCCTGCAAAATATCCCATGGTCCTTTATCAGTGTTTAATATGTCTTGGCTTAATCAAAGCTAAATCAAAAACCCTGGGAATGTAGAAGAAACAGGCTATCTTTTTAGACATTTTAAGGATTCCTCCCCACTCAAAAATAGTCAGGAAAAAAACGCTTTTTAAAATCTATCTGTGAGGGGCGCCTGGGTGGCTCAGTGGGTTAAGCCGCTGCCTTTGGCTCAGGTCATGATCTCAGGGTCCTGGGATCGAGTCCCGCATCGGGCTCTCTGCTCAGCAGGGAGCCTGCTTCCCTCTCTCTCTGCCTGCTTCTCTGTCTACTTGTGATCTCTCTCTGTTAAATAACTAAATAAAAAATCTTAAAATAAAAAAAATCTATCTGTGATAAAAAAATACTCACAAAAATTATTGGGTCTTTCCTAATAAACACTATGAGACCATGACCTTATGTATAAGCAAAAATGGGCAGTATTTGTCAAAAAATGAAAATAATCATCATGCCTTCCTATAATCTACGAATGATGTAAATAACATTCTAGGAACAGAAATAAAATAAAAGTAACATATATAATAACATAAAGAAAGCATCTTTTGGCATAAATGAATATGCATATATAACTGAATATATGTACATGCTAAAATGGTATATGCTAACCTGCACTTCTAGAAACCCAGTCCATTTTATTTTCTATATTATTCAATGCCATATCATTCTACTCCTTCTTTTGTTGTCTTTAATGTTGATTCACCCCCTATAAATTGCTTTGTTTACCCTTTAGTAGGTTAAACCCACCCTAAGAGAACAAGTTGTTGTATACATACTGACATGAGACTTTTGTGAAGTTAGAAACTCAATATCTGAAGGAAAAAGAATTATTTGAAAAGTAAGCACTAAATAGAGAAGGCAATATTCCTAAAACAACTTTCAACTTTGACCAGTCCTATATCAAACTAGCTTTCAGCAGAAGTTGTGATCTAAAGTAAAAAAATGTATTTTAAATGATCATAAATATGAAAATCACATCATGGCTCATTTATTTTTATATCCTCAGGCTAGTATAAAAAATGACATGGAATAGGTGTTCAATATATTCATCGCCTGGGTAACTGAATCAGTGAATGAGGAGTCAGGAGCTTCAAGAAGTATGGCTTGATTAGGTTTCACTTTGAGGTTTTCATACCCTTTTTTTCCCTCTTTCCACCATAGTTTCTTTAAGGTTTTCAAATTCTTGTTCTTGATTATCTGCATATCGTTTGGCTAAATTCTTGACTTCTCTGTCTAAACTGAAATACAAATGGCAACTTTTCTCTCAGAAAGCTTTTGTAGAGTAAAAACTGTTCAATTCAGGCCAACCTGGCTTGGACCTACTTCAAAGACCCCCCTGTCTATGTCCATAGCCTCTGAAATCTACTTTTTACTTTTTCTTAGCTGAGTTTTAATAACTGCCACTTTCCTCCTGCTGGTAGCTTACAGGCAATGAAAGCAGCTACTTAGGTTAGCATCCCAAAGAGTTTGTTAATGGAATGACTGCCTGAGAAAGGTAGCCGACTGAAGCACAGTTTGGAACACATGTGAGGGGAAATGGTGGATTAGAAGAGAAGAGAGCCACAAGTTGTGTCCAATCCATTTTCTACCACAATCTTTTCTCTCTTAATTACAGCAAACCATACACCTGGCAGGAATTTTATTGTTAAGATCTAAGTAAAATACAAGATACTTTTGGATTAGTTTGTGGGACATTTTCACTATATCAATAGGCTGTTTTTATTCTGTAAGAGGTTTTCAAGTTCATACTGATTTAACATATATTTAAAAGTCTTTGAACCATAAATGCAGGTTCTGATAAAAGATGTTATTATTTTCATGCATGCAACTGAAACTCCTATGTTCTATTCACTTTTTTTTTAATTGCCAGATTCACTAGAACAGGTTTTTCTTTCAATTTTTATTGTTTAAATTCATTTAAAAACACGAAAGTACAAAAATGTATTTCTCCATGAAAATCCAAAATATAGCAGTTAAGTTTAACGTCACTTCATTATCATCCTTAAGCAGTTTTCTCAACCACCTGTCTCCTGTCACTATCTCCTGATAATCACATTTATTGTTTGGTGATTATCCTTCTAGATATTTGTCAATATACAATGAATATTCAATTTATTTTTCTTGATATCAAAGTTCTCTGAAATAGATTTCTTTTCTTTTTTTAAGATTTTACTTATTTTTTTGTCAGAAACAGAGAAAAAGAGCACAGGCAGGGGGAGCAGCAGGCACAGGAAGAAGCTGGGAGCCCAATGTGGAATTCAATCCCAGGACCTTGGGATCATGACTTGAGCTGAAGGCAGATGCTTAACCAACTGAGTCACCCAGGCATCCCTGGAATGGCTTCTTAATTGAGATTTTCTTTCTTGGTTTTATAATCTTGACCATAATAAAGTTTTTTTTTTTTAAATAAAGATTTTTACTTATTTATTTGACAGATAGAGATCACAAGTAGGCAGAGTGGCAGGCAGAGAGAGAAGGAGGGGAAGCAGGCTCCTTGCTGAGCAGAGAGCCCAGTGTGGGGCTCGATCCCAGGACCCTGGGATCATGAGCTGAGCCAAAGGCAGAGGCTTTAACCCACTGAGCTGCCCTTGACCATAATAAAGTTATAGATCTGACAAGACTGAGCAAACTATCCCTTACCTAGATAGTGTTATGATACTCTAAAAACAAAGAGCTTTGAGCTCCTACAGTGCAAAATAAAAATCAAAGTAATAATAAAATAATATAAATTAAAACAATAAAAATATAAATTAATATTTTAATACAAATGTAATATTCAAAAATAAAAATAATTCAAAGTAGAATCATAAGGTTGAAAACAAGCTCCTAGACATGTGTCTGGTGCATAGTAGGTTCTTAATGTCTTATAATTTTCCTTCATGAGTTATGAAACTGCTCCTTTTAAAGTACAAAAATGGAATATGTATAAAAATTAACATATCACAGTAAATCAGTGTTTGATTATTAAGAAACATACAGAAAGTCATGTGTAAAAAGAAAAGTGCTAACATTCATAGAAATGAAGGAATTTAGATTAAAGTTATCTATCAAAGGAATCAGAGGAAAAAAGTGATATAACATCCTTTGTAACTAACCCCACTGTGCTGGTGTACATTTTGCAGCTTCATTGGAGTCATCTAAATTTCTTGGGCAAATAAATATTTAAGAACACTAAATATGTTTTTAGCAACATCTAAATATTCTCTGTAAAACAGACACGACTCACAGGACTAAAAACTCATCTTTCAGTTCAAGTATTTTTTTGTTTGTTTTCCAATCTGTAAAACTTAAATGCTTTTTTTCACCATGGCAATGGCACCCAGGGTTTGCTATGCATACTAATTTTGAGAGAATGTATTATTTATTATTTCCTCAACAGATCTTAATGGCTGTATTTTGTGTTTGACGTTTCAGTAAATAAATTTTTAAAAATCTCCCTTCTTTGCCCCTTCCCTGCTGAGTTCCTGTGCCCCATATGCCAACTTTGAGGCAAGACTGAATCTTTACAGCTGAGTTTCAATCTCTGAACATTAGTTTGCAATGGAAATGCTGATGCAGCTTTAATTATAGTGGTGTTAACTGCTCCATTATAATTAGAGATCTGCTGACCCTCTTAACTGGTTTTGCTTTCAGAACATCATGAGACAGCCTCCTTTTGCCAGCCATTCATCAGCTTCCTTTAAATTTGGTAACAATTTAGTAGTAAATGTGTTCCTTAATATAGTTTATTTGGCTGCTAAGAAGTTGGATGTTCCTCTCAGATCCTAAATTCTGGGCTACAAGGGTTTAAAGGAAACTAAGGAGATAATTTAAGCCATCTCATTGTTCTTAAGTCTGAAAGGTACCTCAGTATTCATCCTGAGATTCTTTCCCACATTTAAAGCTATTTGAGTAAGCCATTTCCTCTTTCCTCTACCTACCTTATCCCAGCTTCTAACATCTAGTCCAAGAACAGTCTACTTGCATTTATTTTTGCTAGCTTCAGTGGAGATGGAAAACAGCTGGTCAGCCCCACCCCCTAGCCCAGGAACCCACTCATTAATACAGTGATTCAGACAACTCTTAACCCCCTCCCACTATCTCCTAATCCTTAACTAGTTCACACTTACTGGTTTTAAAGAACTTGAGTCGCCTTTTTTTTTTTCTTTTAACAAATATCAGTATAAAGCAACTGAGGTATATTGGATCACTCAAATAAAACATTTTCTGGGCAGATTAAAAAACAGTTTTCATTTAAAACAGAAACAAAACAAAAACAAAAGTTCCTATTCATAGGTGTACTAAAAATTTAATAAAGTTATTTCTGAAATCAAAATTAGCATATATTAGCAAATCAAAATTAGCAAAATTAGCGAATTATATATATATATATGTATATATATATATATATATATACATACACACATATATTGCAGCGGACCTCAACTTCTGACATGCGCCTGAATACTTGTTAAAAATTCTGATTCAGTAAACCTTCTGCGGGACCCAGGAGCAGGCACATGCAACAAGCATCACTCTCCCTCCCCCACACCACCAACCCCTTGATTCTCTTTCAGATGGCACAGAACAAACACAGGGAACACTGTGACAGCAGTTAGATAAGCTAACTTCACTTAGAACCAAACTAATAAAACATCTAAACACAGCTGTAAGGAGAGATTTGAGAATTATCCATGTCCATTCAGTTAGACTATTTCTTTTTTTTTTTTTTTAAAGATTCATTTATTTGACAGATAGAGACCACAAGAAGGCAGAGAGGCAGGCAGAGAGAGAGAGAGAGAGAGAGAGAGAGAGGAGGAACAGGCTCCCCGCCAAGCAGAGAGCCCGATGCGGGGCTCAATCCCAGGACCCTGGGATCATGACCTGAGCTGAAGGCAGAGGCTTTAACCTGCTGAGCCACCCAGGCGCCCCAGTTAGACTATTTCTTAAAATTTGAATGCTCAACTGTACTGACATTTATATAAGTGTATAATCAGGTTGTAATAACAGCCTTGCAAACTCAGTCACAAAAAATAATAATAAAAAAAAACAGAAATGGCTCTGGGTAACTTAAATAGAAAATGCATTTGTTAAAAGGCTAGTGCATAGCAGACTGAATTACAGAAAAAATGGAAAACTAGGTTTGAAAAACAGAAATAAGGTATGAAAAGGAAAGCTAAGAATCAACATAGAATAAGTTAAGAATGATGTTGGTAAGGCGACTGCCATTAATACATTTTGTTGATAAAATGCACTCTTCTCTCTCCACCACTACCACCTAGAATAGGTTTTTCCATTCTTGTGTCTTGTATTCACTCCTTGGAGTTTCAAAATTCAGGGGAAACAATCCAGTTAATTGAACCCAGACCCTATGATCAAGCCCTGGCTCCTGCCAGAAAATGACATCTTTCTAATATCCAGTCATGTATAATTAAATGTTTTGAAAAGACCACATGGCCCAATAAAGCTACAGACTTTGAATACAAAGTATGTCGAAAATAGTTGTTATATATAGACTTGCAATAGATTCTGTTGGAAAAATTCTTATCCTTTAGAACAACATCCTGGAATTCTCTCTCAAAGAATATGGTAGGCATACCACCTTACTTTCCAAGTAAGCTATATAAGCTTTATATCAATGAGCTTACTATTCAGTATTCAGTTATTTTCACCTACATGATGTGTGCACAGTTTTGTTTTGTTTTTAAGATTTTATTTAATTATTTATTTATTTATTTGACAGACAGAGATCACAGTAGGCAGAGAGAGAGAGGAGGAAGCAGGCTCCCCACTGAGCAGAGAGCCCTATGCGGGGTTCGATCCCAGGACTCTGGGATCATGACCTGAGCCGAAGGCAGAGGCTTTAACCCACTGAGCCACCCAGGCGCCCCGTGGGCACAGGGTTTTGACAGATGTTTAAACATATATGTTTAACATATATCATATAATATATACATACATCATACTATATATATATACATGTATATATATGTAGCAAAGTTTGTTTTCAAATAATTTGTACAAATTTTATTGTGTTGTCTTTTATTGCAGAGTTTAGAGGGTCTTTTGTATTCTGGAAATGAGTCATTTGTTCAATATGTATTTTGACAATATTTTATCTCAGTTTGTGTTTATCCCAGCTTTATTTTGTGAATAGTGTCTTTTGAGGATCAGATTTTTATTTTAATTATGTTTAACTTATCATTTGTCTTTTATAGTTGCTTTCTGTGACCAGTCTAATAAATCTTTTTACTTATATTTTCTTCTCGAGTCTTTATAGTGTTAGTATTTATATTTAGGTCTATGATTCATTTCAACTTAAATTTTGTATATATGTAAAGAGGATATCAGGTTTTGTTTCCATATCCAAACAGATATCCAGTTATTTCAGCACTATTTATTGAAAATGTTTTCTCCATGGAATTATTTTGACATCCGACTTGAAATGAATGAATCTATATGTATATGTCTATTTCTCAAATTTTATTATGTTTTAGTGACCCATTTTATTTTCTTAAAATAGTGACACATTTTCTTAAATACAACTTTTTAGTAATCCTAAAGCTTAATGTAAGTCTTCCTACATACTTTGCTTCTTTAATTTTGTTTTGGCTATGCAATATCACTTGTAAAAGTGAATTTTAGAAAAAAAAATAAATATAAATTTTAGAAAAATTTGTCAATTTTAATTTTTAGAAGTTAGGTGAGTTTATGACTGAGAAGGTGTTCAATTCATTGATCAATTTGGGAAGAAACTGACCTAAAAATACCTTAACAGCATTTTGTCTTTGATTCCAAGAGCATGGTATGTCTTTTCATTCATTCATTCATTCACTCATTCAATTCCTAAATTTAGTTCTGTGCTCAGTATGGAACTTGAATGCACAATGCCAAGATCAAGAATCACATGCTCTACTGACTGAGCCAGACAGGCTCCTTTCATTTAAATCTTTATCTTCCTATAATCATGCCCATCTCAAAAATTCTTTTATTTCCCATTTGTTTTCTAATATGTATTTGACATATATTTACTGATGCTTAAATCTAGCTTAATTCACTTGTTAGTCTACGAGTAGCTTCATACCATCTACAAATTTCTATGCAGACAATGTTATCATCTGTGTATATAAGAACAGTTATGCTTTTTCCTTTACATTTGTTTCTAATTCTAACATCTGGATAGTATCTAGGTTACCTTCTATTAATTGTTTTTCTTGGGCTACACATCAGATATTTCTATTTCTTTACAGATCTAGGAGTTTCTCGTGTACATAGAACATTTTTTTTTTTAAAGATTTATTTATTTGACAGATAGAGATTACAAGTAGGCAGAAAGGCAGGCAGAGAGAGAGAGAGGAGGAAGCAGGCTCCCAGCCAAGCAGAGAGCCCGATGCGGGGCTCGATCCCAGGACACTGGGATCATGACCTGAGCTGAAGGCAGAGGCTTTAACCCGCTGAGCCACCCAGGCGTCCCATGTACATAGAACATTTTGAATGATAGAGAGATTCTGCTATATATTAGTTACCTCTGAAGAATGCTGGGTTTTGTTGTTGTTGTTGTTCTTCTTTGCTTTTTGTTTTATTTTATTAGGTAAACTAAAATGGCTTGGGCTCAAACTCAAAACTTACTGACCCTGCTATGGAAAACAGCTGAAGTCTTTGCTAATTATCTTCAGACTTGTAGATGTTCCTTCGTACCACTACTGGACTTTATCCATACATGTTTACTCAGATATTGGCCAACAATTTGGGCAGAGAGGATACATAAATTGTGAGCCCTGCCCCCACCACGACCCTTTCCTCTCCTTGATTTTTTTCCTCACTTTCCAGCTTTTCCACAAAGCCAAAACAGTCCGCTAAGTTTTCCAGCCAATACGGATAAGTTTTAATGAGCTTTCTGCTCAAATTTTACCCACCTTACATAAGTTAAACTAGGTGGTACCCTCAGGGAGAGGAGAACCCACACAGACAAGAGTAAATTTTATCCAACGTGGTTTCTTTTTCAAAGGGTATAATGCCATGCTTGCTTTGGCTGCATATATACAAAATTGGAATGATACAGAAAAGATTAGCATGGTCCCTGTGCAAATACAACACATAAATTTGTGAAGGGTTCCATCTTTTTAATAGATATGCAGAAAAATAAAGAGGAATCCAAGTATATCACTAAAGAAAGCCAACAAATTGTGACAGAAGAGCAAGAGAATGAGGAACAAAGGAAAACTACCAAAACAACCATAAAACAAGTAACAAAATGGCAATAAATACATACATATCGATAATTACTTTGAAGATAAATGGAATAAGGGCGCTAATCAAAAGACAGAGAGTGAAGAAATAGGTTAAAAAAAAAAAAAAAGACCCATCTGTATACTGCCTACAAGAGAGGCATTTCAGACCTAAAGACATATGCAGATTGAAAGTGAAGGGATGGAGAAGAATTTATCATGCAAATGGATGCAAAAAGCAAGCTGGAGTAGCAATACTTGTATCAGAGAAAACAGACTTTAAAACAAAGACTAACAAGAAACAAAAGAGGACATTATATAATCATTCAGGGGACAACCCAACAAGAAAATATAACAATTATATTTCTATACCCAATATGGAAACACCCAAATACTTGAAGTGGTAAATAACAAATATAAAGGAACCAATTGATAGTAATACAATAAAGTTATGAGAATTCAACATTCCACTTACATCATTAGGTACATTATCCAAACAGAAAATCAATAAGGAAATAGACACTTTGAGTGACACATAAGACCAAATATATTTAACAGATATATTTGGAACTCCATCCTAAAACAGCAGAGTACATATTTTTTTAAGTGCACACAAAACATGTGCACTTATTCCACAGTATACCATATAATAGGCCAGAAAACAAGTCTTAACAAATTCAAAAAATATCGAAGTCATTTCATCCATCTTTTCTGACCGCAATGCTATGAAACTAGAATTCAACCACAAGAAAAAATCTGTAAAGACCACAAATACATAGAAGTTAAATAACATGCTACTCAACAATGACCAGGTTAACCAGGAAATCAAAGAGGAAATAAAAAAATACCTGAAATAAAAAAGGAAAACCTAATGGTCCAAAATATTTGGGATGCAGCAAAAGCTGTTCTAGAGGGAAGTTTGTAGCAATAAAGGCAACCTCAAAAACAAAACAAAAAAGTTTCAAATAAACAACCTAAACCTTACATCTAGGAGAGTTAGAAAACGGACAGGTGAAAAACCAAATAAACAGAACAAAGGCAATAGTAAAGACTAGAGCAGAAATAAACAAAATAGAAACTAAAAACAAAATAAAACCAAAACCAAAAACAAAGCAATAGACAGATCAATGAAACCTGGAGCTGGTTCTCTGAAAAGATCAACATAATTGATAAGCCTTTATCCAGATGCATCAAAAAAAAGAGAGAGAGGATTCAAATAAGGTCAGAAATGAAAGAGTAGAAACAAACAACACCAAAGAAATACAAACAATTTTAAGAGAATGAAAAATTTTAAGCCAATAAATTTGACAAGCTAGTAGAAATGGACAAATTCCTAGAAACTTGTAACCTCCCAAATCCAATGAGGACAAAGTAGAAAATGTGAATGTGAATGTAATTACAACAATTACATTGAATCAATAATCAAAAAAAACTTCCAACAAACAAAAGTCCAGGACTTCAGAGACAAATACCATCGAACATTTAAAGAAGAGTTAATATCTATTCTCTCAAACCATTCCAAAAACCTGATAAAGAAGGAAAACTTCCAAATTCTTTCTGTGAGGCCAGCATTATCCTGACAACAAAATCAGATAAAAACACTATGAGGCAGAGAGAGAGAAATACAGAGGATTATCCTTGATGAAAATAGTACAATAATCGTCAACAAAATATTAACAAACTGAATCCAACAATACATTAAAAAAATCATTCACCATGATTAAGAGGGATTTATTCCTGGGATGCAGGTGTGGTTCAATATTTGCAAATCCATCAATATGATACATATCCATAAGAGGAAGGGTAAGAACCATACGATTATTTCAACAGAGACAGAAAAAGCATTTGACAAAATACAACATTCATTCATGATAAAAATCATCACCGAAGTAGGTTTAGAGGGAACATACCTCAACATAATAAAGATCACATATGAAAGACCAACAGTGAGAATCATACTAAATGGTGTAAAACTGAGAGCTTTTCCTTTAAGATCAGGAAAAAGACAAGGAGTTCCATTCTCACCACTATTATTCAACATCATACTGGAAGTCCTAGCCACAGCAATCAGACAACAAAAAGAAATAAAAGACGTCCAAACTGGTAAGAAGAAGTAAAACTTATATTATTTGTAGAGACATGATATAATGTATGGAAAACCCTAAAGATAGCACAAAAATAAAAACCTACTAAAATTGATAATTAAATTCAATAAGGTCAAAGGATACTGAGTCAACACACAATAATCTGTTGCATTTCTAAACACTAAAAACAAAGCAACAGAAAAAGTAATTAAGAAAGCAATTTCATGAATAATTACACTAAAAGAAAATGCCTAGGAATAAATTTAACTGAAGAGGTAGAATATCTGTACTGTGAAAGCTATAAAGCATTGATGGAAGAAATTAAAGATGACACCAAAAATTGGGAAGATATTCCATGTTCAAGGATTGGAAAAACAAATATTGTTAAAATGTCCATACTACCCAAAGCAGTCCACAGATTTAATGTAATCTTCCCAAAATACCAACAGCATTTTTCACAAAACTAGAACAAATAATCCTAAAGTTAAATCCCTGAATAGACAAAAACAATGCTGAAAAGCAAAAACAAAAACAAAACAAACAAAAACTCCCCACAAAACAGGAGATATCAAAAGTCCAGATTTCAAGTTATATGACAAAGATATAGTAATCAAAATAGTTTGGTACTAGCACAAATATAGACACACAGATAAATGGTGCAGCATACAAAGCCTAGAAACAAACCCAAAATTACATGGTCAATTAATTTTTGTCAAAAGAGGCAAGAATATGAAAGGGGAAAAAGTTTCTTCAACAAATGGTATCAGGAAAATTGGACATCTACATGCCAAAGAATGAAACTGGACCACTTTCTCATACCATACACAAAAATAAACTCAAAATGGATTAAGGAACTTTGAGGTGTGAAGCCATAAAAACTCTGAAGAGAACACAGGAAGTAATTTCTGATACTGGCCGTAGAAGAGTTTTTCTAGATGTCTCCTGAAGCAAGGGAAACAAAAGCAAAAATAAACTATTGGGACTGCATCAAAATAAAAGGCTTCTGCACAGCAAAGGAAACAAGTCAACAGAACTAAAAAGCAAACTACAGAATGGGAGAAGATATCTACAAATGACATATCCAATAAGTGTTAGTATCCAAAATATATTAAAAAAAACTAATACAACTCAACACTGAAAAAACAAATAATCCAAACAAAATGGGCAGAAGACGAGCACCTTCATGGCTCAGTCAGGTCAGTGTCAGGCTCTTGATTTCAGCTCAGGTCATGAGATCAAGCCCTGTGTCAGGCTCCATACTTGGCAGGGAGTCTACTTGAGAGTCCCTTTCTTCCTCGTCCTCTGCCCCCACTGCACCACACACACACACACACACACACACACACACACACACACTCCCTCTCTCTAAAAATAATATAAATCTTTAAAAAAAAATGGGTAGAAGACACAAATACACATTTTCCAAAGAAGGCTTCCACATGGCCAACAAATTCATGGAAAGACACTCAACATTCATCATCCTTAGGAGTATGCAAATCAAAACTACAGTGGGTGTGGTGCATAAACAATGAATGCTGAAACACTGAAAAGAAATAAAATAAAATGAAAAAAAAAACCTACAATGACATATTACCTCATACCTGTGAGAATGACTAAAATAAAAAACACAAAAAACAAGTGTTGCTGAGGATTTAGGAGAAAAAGGAACCCTCTTGCTCTGTTGGTGGGAATGCAAACTGGTGCAGCCACTGGGAAAATAGAATGGAGGTTCCTCAAAATTTTTAAAAATAGTGCTACTCTATGATACAATAATCACACTACCATGTAGTAATGAAATACAAGAACACTAATTTGGAAGGATATATGCACCCCTAAGTTATTACAACACTATTTACAATAGACAAATTATGGAATCAGCCCAAGTGTCCATCCACAGATGAATGGGTAAACAGGCACACACACAAGAATATTATTCAGTTTGTAAAAAGAATGAAATCTTGCCATTTGCAACAACACAGATGGGAGCTAAAGAGTATTATGCTAAGCAAAACCCGTCAGAGAAAGACAAATATCATATGATTTTACACAGATGTGGAATTTAATGAACAAAATATCCAAAGGAGGGAGAGAAAGAAAGACAGACAAACCAAGAAACAGACTCTTAACTATAAAGAACAAACTGATGGTTATCAGAGGGCAAGTGGGCGATACAATGGGAAAAATAAGTGATGGGGATAAGAGTACACTTACCATGATGAGCACTGAGTAATGAAATGCATAGAACTGGTGAATCACTATATTGGACTCTTGAAACTAATTTGTTTCATATCTATCTATCTATCTATCTATCTATCTATATATATTTCTTATATATATAGTTAACTGTATGTTAACTATACTGGAATTAAAACTTAAAAACTTAGAAAAAATGTCATCCTATTTTTATTTTCAGTCATTTTTCACTGTAATCAAAAATGTGTTTATATATACTTCATTTCTAGTTTATAATTATGGGCAGCTGATTAAAATACCCTGGTATGACTGAAATCAGAATCCCTTTATATTTTCATATTTGTTTTTTAATAATAGTTTTCTCATTTTTGAAATGGGTTACTTTTTCATATTTGTAATGAGTTGGAAGGTATGTCCACTTACAATTCATGACCTTATTTGGAGAAATGGTCTCTGCAGAAGTAATTAAGGATTTTGAGATAATCATTCTGGATTATCCAGGTAGGTCCTAAGTACAGCAAATGAAGTTCTTATAAAACAAACAAACAAACAAACAACAACAACAAAAAAAACGGAGAGGGAAACTTGAGACATAGGGAAGAGGAATAAATCATGCAGAGTTGGAGATAGGTATGTGGGTTAAACAGCCCACAAGTCAATGAACACCTGAAGCCACCCCAAGTTGCAGGAATCAAGGAAAGATTCTCTTCTAAAGCCTTTGAAGAGAGAACAGATGTAATGTTATTTTGATTTCAGATTTCTGGCCTCTAGACCTGTGAAAAAATAAATTTCTACTCTTTTAAGCCACTCAATTTAAGGTTATTTGTTACAACCTTCCTAGAAAAAGGTGCAGTCAAGTTTCTGCTCCTATAACAAAATACCGTAAACTGAGAGTCTTATAACCAACAAAAATTTATTTCTCATAGTCTCAGAGCTTGAAACTCCAAAGTCCAGGGTGCCATCATGTTTGGGTTTTGGTGAAAGTCCATCCTTTTCCATGTTGCAAACTTCTCGTTGTATTCTCACATAGTATACAGGGCAACAGAGTTCTCTAGAGTCTCTTTTACAAGGGAATTAATTCCATTTATATGAGATCCCCACCATAACCTGATCATTCCTCAAACCTCACCACCTAATGCCATCACAATAGGAGGTTAGGATTTTAACATATAAATTTGGGGGGGGGGATAAACATTCATTCAATTGCAGAAACTAATACAATATTTAAAAATGAGTAATAGAAAGTTAAGTACAGGCTCTGTATGAAAAGTGGCAGGTTTTGACTGGGGTATATTACAGTTGGTTGAGTCATTATTCAGTGACATTCAATTGCCAGAAAGGGAGAAGGCTTTTCCCATTATCTGCACCAACTATTCTAGTTTTTCTAAGATTTTTTAATCTCAATTATCTAGATCAGAATACTAAATATCTATCCTGAAGACAAATGACTATCTCGAGATTCAGCCTATGAGAGCTTAAATCGTGCATGATTATCTTTTTTATTTTGGAGCATTTTTCAGTCTTTTTCATGTATCATTGTACTTCCCTTTAAATAACTAAAGATGCACATAATAATCTAGAATTCAAGATTTGTAACAGTTCCTTTTGCTACCCCCTTTTGTTCTAATTTTAAGGTATCTTGAAAAGGAACTGATTTAAATAAGGCCATTTTACCATCTGAGGGGGAAATACTGCTAGATATTTAAGTGTACATTCAAAAACGTTTGCCTCATTTTACGGATGAGAGAACTGAGATCCAGGGGCTTTAAAGTAACTTACTCAAACATACATAACCAGTCAGTGGCAATTCCAGATTCCTAATGCATATTTGATTGCACCATTCTTAGAAATTCTTGGCTTCACATTTTTTTCAACCAACAGTTGAGTACCAAATATTGGCTAGTCAATAAATACAAATACATAACATTTTTCAGGTTACATGAAGAAAAAGAGGGCAAAGGATAAGGTGTCTCTCTCCCTTCAAAGTATCTACAGTTAAATAGTGGTATATGTGGATATTAGAAAATGTCTAATTTCTATAGAAACTGAAACAATTTATACACATTTTATGTCATAATTGAATGTCCTGGAATATGTGTTTTATATGAGTAGTAGTAATATACCACAGAAAAGAATGACAAAATACACCCTAAAATATTTGTCATTTGTTGGCAAGAACAAAAGGATTTTCTGTGTTTTCTACCTACTGGTTTTGTGTTCTAAGAGCCAGACACAGCCACAAGGCTATTCCTGACAGCCCGAGTCTGTCTGCACTGTATCTGAATTTATTACTCACCATTTGTTATATTGCTAATAAAAACAGTATAAAATACTATCTTGTCACATTAAATCTAAAACAGAAATCTTGTTATATTTCAAGAAATGATTTAATATTTTATTACCTAAAATACTGGTGTGGAATGATGGTTACCACCATTTCTGCGAGCTGCTCACTAAATATTGATTGGGGTAAAAGTTGCAACATTAACTGCATGGGCAAAGCTTTTCAACTTATAAACACTGAGTGTTTAGGTGCCTTGTGACTAAATCAACAGAGCATGGCCAAGGATCAGGATCCCACATATTTCCAAGTCATATATCAACACCTCTAGCTATCCATAGTATTTTAAGTTATTAATGTAATGAACCATCTTAAAAAGTTAAAAAAAATGAAAAAGCAGAATGGAAATAAAGAATTCATATCCCTCACCATGTCTTTAAAAATTATATTAAAATGGCAATACTATAGTAATCCAGTTCAGAGAGAAAATAAAGCTGTTATACTAAGCCATTAAATAACTGGTTTTTGTTCTTTAGAGCATCTGTAATTGAGATCAAATGTTAAAAGTTTTTATCTAGAACTGGCCTATGGTATTTTCTGTGTGTCAAAAAGCAAAGAAATCCTTATAACTAAAAACTCTAAAGTATTATTGAAAGACTAATCTTCATTTTCCCATAATATTGTTAACAATATTACAAAACATTTTAAGATTAAAACACCAAGTTTGGTAGTCCTTCTTAAAATACACGGAATCCATCCTGGAGCGAGGAGTCAAGATGGCGGAGAAGTAGCAGGCTGAGACTACATCAGGTAGCAGGAGATCAGCTCAATAGCTTATCTAAACATTGCAAACACCTACAAATCCAACGGGAGATCGAAGAGAAGAAGAAAAGCAATTCTAGAAACAGAAAATCAACCACTTTCTGAAAGGTAGGACTGGCAGAGAAGTGAATCTAAAACAACGGGAAGATAGACCATGGGGGAGGGGCTGGCTCCCGGCAAGCAGCAGAGCAACGGAGCACAAAATCAGGACTTTTAAAAGTCTGTTCCACTGAGGGACATTGCTCCAGAGGCTAAACTGGGGTGAAGCCCACACGGGGTCAGCGTGGCCCCAGGTCCCGCAGGGTCACAGAAGGATCGGGGGTGTCGGAGTGTCGCAGAGCTCGCAGGTAGTAGAACAGAGAAACCAGCTACAGAGACAGAGCCGAGGACTGAACTCTCAGCTTGGGGTTACCTAGAACTGGTCGTGGGCTGGGTGAGCTCGGAGCAGGGCTGGAGGCTGGGAATATGGGAGTGATTGGGTGCTGTCCTCTGGGGACGCACTGAGGAGTGGGGCCCCGGACTCTCTGCTCCTCTGGGCTGGAGACTAGGACGCTGCCATTTTCATTCCTGTCCTCCGGAACTCTACGGAAAGCGTTCAGGGAACAGAAACTCCCAAAAGCGAACCCGAGCCGATTACTTAGTCTGCCCCCGGTAAGGGTGGTGCAATTCCGCCTTGGGCAAAGACACTGGAGAGTCACTACAACAGGCCCCTCCACCAGAAGATCAACAAAATATCCAGCCAGGATGAAGTTCATCTATTAGGGAAAGCAGGTTCAATTCCTAAGACAGCAGCAGAATTCCAGAGGAGGAGAAAGCAAAGCACAGAACTCATGGCTTTCTCCCCATGATTCTTTAGTCTTGCGGTTAATTCATTTTTTTTTTCTTTTTTCAATTTTTTTTCTTTCTTTTTTCTTCTTCTGCAAAATTTTTTAAAACTTTTACCCTTTTCTTTTTTAACGTTTATTTATTTATTTATTTATTTATTTATTTATTTATTTGACAGAGAGAGATCACAAGTAGACAGAGAAGCAGGCAGAGAGAGAGAGAGAGGGAAGCAGGCTCCCTGCTGAGAGAGAACCCGGCGTGGGACTCGATCCCAGGACCCTGAGATCATGACCTGAGCCGAAGGCAGCGGCTTAACCCACTGAGCCACCCAGGCGCCCCTTTTTTAACGTTTTTTGACTAGTTTATCTAAATATATTTTTTTTCTTTCTTTTTTTATATTTTTTCTTTGTTTTATTTTTTAAATTTTTTTCTTTTTCTTTTCTGAACGTCTTTCTATCCCCTTTCTCCCCCCCACAATTTGGGGTCTCTTCTGATTTGGTTACAGCGCATTTTTCTGGGGTCTTTGCCACCCTTTTAGTATTTTATTTGATCCTTCATATCATCTTATCTGGACAATATGACAAGGCGGAAAAAATCACCACAAACAAAAGAACAAGAGGCAGTACCAAAGCCTAGGGACCTAATCAACACAGACATTGGTAATATGTCAGATAAAGAGTTCAGAATGACGATTCTGAACATTCTAGCCGGGCTCAAAAAAGGCATGGAAGATATTAGAGAAACCTCTCTGGAGATATAAAAGCCCTTTCTGGAGAAATTAAAGAACTAAAATCTAACCAAGTTGAAATCAAAAAAGCTATTAATGAGGTGCAATCAAAAACGGAGGCTCTCACTGCTAGGATAAATGAGGCAGAAGAAAGAATTAGTGATATAGAAGACCAAATGACAGAGAATAAAGAAGCTGAGCAAAAGAGGGACAAACAACTACTGGACCACGAGGGGAGAATTCGAGAGATAAGTGACACCATAAGACGAAACAACATTAGAATAATTGGGATTCCAGAAGAAGAAAGAGAGAGGGGAGCAGAAGGTCTATTGGACAGAATCATTGGAGAGAATTTCCCTAATATGGCAAAGGGAACAAGCATCAAAATCCAGGAGGTGCAGAGAACCCCCCTCAAAGTCAACAAGAATAGGTCCACACCCCATCACCTAATAGTAAAATTTACAAGTCTTAGTGACAAAGAGAAAATCCTGAAAGCAGCCTGGGACAGAAGTCTGTAACATACAATGGTAAAAATATTAGATTGGCAGCAGACTTATTCACAGAGACCTGGCAGGCCAGAAAGAGCTGGCATGATATATTCAGAGCACTAAACGAGAAAAACATGCAGCCAAGAATACTCTATCCAGCTAGGCTATCATTGAAAATAGAAGGAGAGATAAAAAGCTTCCAGGACAAACAAAAACTGAAAGAATTTGCAAACACCAAACCAGCTCTACAGGAAATATTGAAAGGGGTCCTGTAAGCAAAGAGAGAGCCTAAAAGTAGTAGATCAGAAAGGTACAGAGACAATACACAGTAACAGTCACCTACAGGCTGATAATGGCACTAAATTCATATCTCTCAATAGTTACCCTGAATGTTAATGGGCTAAATGCCCCAATCAAAAGACACAGGGTATCAGAATGGATAAAAAAACAAAACCCATCAGTATGTTGCCTACAAGAAACTCATTTTAGATGTGAAGACACCTCCAGATTTAAAGTGAGGGGGTGGAAAACAACTTACCATGCTAATGGGCATCCGAAGAAAGCTGGGGTGGCAATCCTTATATCAGATCAATTAGATTTTAAGCCAAAGACTATAATAAGAGATGAGGAAGGACACTATATCCTACTCAAAGGGTCTGTCCAACAAGAAGATCTAACAATTTTAAATATCTATGCCCCTCACGTGGGAGCAGCCAACTATATCAACCAATTAATAACAAAATCAAAGAAACACATCAATAATAATACAATAATAGTAGGGGACTTTAACACTCCCCTCACTGAAATGCACAGATCATCCAAGCAAAAGATCAATAAGGAAATAAAGGCCTTAAATGACACACTGGATCAGATGGACATCACAGATATATTCAGAACATTTCATCCCAAAGCAACAGAATACACATTCTTCTCTAGTGCACATGGAACATTCTCCAGAAGAGATCACATCCTGGGTCACAAATCAGGTCTCAACTGGTATCAAAAGATTAGGATCATTCCCTGCATATTTTCAGACCACAATGCTCTGAAGCTAGAACTCAATCACAAGAGGAAATTTGGAAAGAACCCAAATACATGGAGACTAAACAGCATCCTTCTAAAGAATGAATGGGTCAACCAGGAAATTAAAGAAGAATTGAAAAAATTCATGGAAACAAATGATAATGAAAACACAAGGGTTCAAAATCTGTGGGACACAGCAAAGGCAGTCCCGAGAGGAAAATATATAGCGGTACAAGCCTTTCTCAAGAAACAAGAAAGGTCTCAAGTACACAACCTAACCCTACACCTAAAGGAGCTGGAGAAAGAACAAGAAAGAAACCCTAAACCCAGCAGGAAAAGAGAAATCATAAAGATCAGAGCAGAAATCAATGAAATAGAAACCAAAAAAACAAAAGAAAAAATCAATGAAACTAGGAGCTGGTTCTTTGAAAGAATCAATAAGACTGATAAACCCCTGGCCAGACTCATCAAAAAGAAAAGGGAAAGGACCCAAATAAATAAAATCATGAATGAAAGAGGAGAGATCATAACTAACACCAAAGAAATACAGACAATTATAAGAACATACTATGAGCAACTCTACGCCAACATATTTGACAATCTGGAAGAAATGGATGCATTCCTAGAGACATATAAACTACCACAACTGAACCCAGAAGAAATAGAATATTGAACAGGCCCATAACCAGTAAGGAGATAGAAACAGTCATCAAAAATCTCCGAACAAACAAAAGCCCAGGGCCAGACGGCTTCCCAGGGGAATTCTACCAAACATTTAAAGAAGAACGAATTCCTATTCTCCTGAAACTGTTCCAAAAAATAGAAATGGAAAGAAAACTTCCAAACTCATTTTATGAGGCCAGCATCACCTTGATCCCAAAACCAGACAAGGATCCCACCAAAAAAGAGAACTACACACCAATATCCTTGATGAACACAGATGCAAAAATTCTCACCAAAATACTAGCCAATAGGATTCAACAGTACATTAAAAGGATTATTCACCACGATCAAGTGGGATTTATTCCAGGGCTGCAGGGTTGGTTCAACATCTGCAAATCAATGTGATACAACACATTAATAAAAGAAAGAACAAGAACCATATGATACTCTCAATAGATGCTGAAAAAGCATTTGACAAAGTACAGCATCCCTTCCTGATCAAAACTCTTCAAAGTGTAGGGATAGAGGGCACATACCTCAATATTATCAAAGCCATCTATGGAAAAACTCACCGCAAATATCATTCTCAATGGAGAAAAACTGAAAGCTTTTCCACTAAGGTCAGGAACATGGCAGGGATGTCCATTATCACCACTGCTATTCAACATAGTACTAGAAGTCCTAGCCTCAGCAATCAGACAACAAAAAGAAATTAAAGGCATCCAAATTGGCAAAGAAGTAGTCAAACTATCATTCTTTGCAGATGATATGATACTATATGTGGAGAACCCAAAAGACTCCACTCCAAAACTGCTAGAACTTGTACAGGGATTCAGTAAAGTGTCAGGATATAAAATCAATGCACAGAAATCAGTTGCATTTCTGTACACCAACAACAAGACAGAAGAAAGAGAAATTAAGGAGTCCATCCCATTTACAATTGCACCCAAAACTATAAGATACCTAGGAATAAACCTAACCAAAGAGGCTAAGAATCTATACGCAGAAAACTATAAAGTACTCATGAAAGAAATTGAGGAAGACACAAAGAAATGGAAAAATGTTCCATGCTCCTGGATTGGAAGAATAAATATTGTGAAAATGTCTATGCTACCTAAAGCAATCTACATATTTAATGCAAAACCTATCAAAATACCATCCATTTTTTTCAAAGAAATGGAACAAATAATCCTAAAATTTATATGGAACCAGAAAAGACCTCGAATAGCCAAAGGAATATTGAAAAAGAAAGCCAAAGTTGGTGGCATCACAATTCCAGACTTCAAGGTCTATTACAAAGCTGCCATCCTCAAGACAGCATGGTACTGGCACAAAAACAGACACATAGATCAATGGAACAGAATAGAGAGCCCAGAAATAGACCCTCAACTCTATGGTCAACTAATCTTCGACAAAGCAGGAAAGAATGTCCAATGGAAAAAAGACAGCCTCTTCAATAAATGGTGCTGGGAAAACTGGACAGCCACATGCAGAAAAATGAAATTGGACCACTTCCTTACACCACACATGAAAATAGACTCAACATGGATGAAGGACCTCAATGTGAGAAAGGAATCCATCAAAATCCTTGAGGAGAATGCAGGCAGCAACCTCTTCGACCTCAGCTGCAGCAACATCTTCCTAGAAACATTGGCAAAGGCAAGGGAAGCAAAGGCAAAAATGAACTATTGGGATTTCATCAAGATCAAAAGCTTTTGCACAGCAAAGGAAACAGTTAACAAAACCAAAAGACAACTGACAGAATGGGAGAAGATATTTGCAAACGACATATCAGATAAAGGGCTAGTGTCCAAAATCTATAAGGAACTTAGCAAACTCAACACCCAAAGAACAAACAATCCAATCAAGAAATGGGCAGAGGACATGAACAGACATTTCTGCAAAGAAGACATCCAGATGGCCAACAGACACATGAAAAAGTGCTCCACATCACTCGGCATCAGGGAAATACAAATCAAAACCACAATGAGATATCACCTCACACCAGTCAGAATGGCTAAAATTAACAAGTCAGGAAATGACAGATGCTGGCGAGGATGCGGAGAAAGGGGAACCCTCCTCCACTGTTGGTGGGAATGCAAGCTGGTGCAACCACTCTGGAAAACAGCATGGAGGTTCCTCAAAATGTTGAAAATAGAACTACCCTATGACCCAGCAATTGCACTACTGGGTATTTACCCTAAAGATACAAATGCAGTGATCTGAAGGGGCATGTGTACCCGAATGTTTATAGCAGCAATGTCTACAATAACCAAACTATGGAAAGAACCTAGATATCCATCAACAGATGAATGGATAAAGAAGAAGTGGTATATATACACAATGGAATACTATGCAGCCATCAAAAGAAATGAAATCTTGCCATTTGCGACAATGTGGATGGAACTAGAGGGTATCATGCTTAGTGAAATAAGTCAATTGGAGAAAGACAACTATTATATGATCTCCCTGATATGAGGACGTGGAGATGCAACATGGGGGGTTAGTGGGATAGGAGAAGAATAAATGAAACAAGATGGGATTGGGAGGGAGACAAACTATAATTGACTCTTAATCTCACAAAACAAACTGGGGGTTGCTGGGGGGAGGTGGGATTGGGAGATGGGGAGGGGGTTATGGACATTGGGGAGGGTGTGTGCTATCGTGAGTGCTGTGAATTGTGTAAGCCTGGCAATTCACAGACCTGTACCCCTGGGGATAAAAATACATTATATGTTTATAAAAAAAAAAAATTGGAAGGGGAGGCGAATCATAAGAGACTATGGACTCTAAAAACCACCTGAGGGTTTAGAAGGGGCGGGGGTGGGAGGTTGGGGGAACCAGGTGGTGGGTAATAGGGAGGCCACGTATTGCATGGAGCACTGGGTGTTGTGCAAAAACAATGAATACTGTTACGCTGAAAAAAAATAAATTAATTAAAAAAATAAAATAAAAAAAAGAACACATAAAATACACGGAATCAAGTTTCAAAGTGAATGACTTTCACAGTTTGACTGTTTTCATATCCCATCTCTCTTTAGGCTTTCTTGTGGCAGGAAAGAAGTGATTGTTCTATAATATTCAAGCATTCTAATAAATTAAATGGAAAAACCATTCTGCCTCTACCTCCTTTTAGCTTAAGTATGTGTGTGTGTGTGTGTGCGTGTGTGTGTATTTTGGCTGCAATTATTACCAACAATACAGAACGCCTCCAGAAATAAAAATTAGTCATGATTTTCAGAAAATACCTTTAAAATTTTCATTTTATTAGGGAGAGAAAAACATTTCCAGGTAAATTCAATTCCCTATGCTCACCTGTGATTTATCCAGGCACTTATTTTTTTCCTTCTAAATGTTTATTTTACCTTCCTTATACCAATTTCCTCTTCAACACTCTAAGGTTCTTAAGCCATTTATTAAGAAATTAGAAAATTACCAAAAAAAAAAAAAATGTTAAGCATTACCACTCCCAATTTTTATCCTGGGCCAAAATCTCCCATCGTGATATTATTATTTTGAAAAAATGAGAAAGGATGAAAGAAGGAAGGGAAAAAGAAAAGAAGGAAAGGACTAATAAGATCTACAATTTCCAGTGAGAATGGGGGACATCACTGGTAATTTACTTTGCAGAAAATTGCATACATATTCCTGTGTTAAAAGGAGTAAAGAAAAATCAACTGACAAGATTTAGGTTACCTCCTCTAAAACACTCTTAGTGATTATTCCTAACACTGGCTGTCTGGAACAGAGAACAGAATGACTTGAGTAGTAGGTAAGTTAGTAGTAGTACAGGACAAAGTGGCCTTTCAGGTTCTTTTGTAATGCTATTAATAAAGAATCTGCTTCTGGGGTGCCTGGGTGGCTCAGTGGGTTAAAGCCTCTGCCTTCAGCTCAGGTCATGACCCCAGAGTCCTGGGATCCAGACCTGCATCAGGCTCTCTGCTCGGTGGGGAGCCTTCTTCCTCCTCATGCTTTCTCTCTGCCTGCCTCTCTGCCTACTTGTGATCTCTGTCTGTCAAATAAATAAATAAAATCTTTAAAGAAAGAAAAATCTCCTTAAATTCTTAAGTCTGTGTCTATGTGTGTGTAGTTTATATGCCTGTTTCAAATGGCCTCTGCCAAGAAGGGAATATGAGAGTAATATTTGGTACATCTGAATCACTACAGACTTAGAAGTTGATATATTCACAAACGTGCGTTAAGGAATGCACCTTGTTAAAGCTTAAAATCAGTTTTAGAGCTAGGAGGCAGAGACTTTGTCTTTAGAGAGGGCATAGTTGCTTTTCCCCCATCTCTACCCTCAGCCGCACTTTCCAAGAGAAATGATCATGTTTTACTCTAGTCCTTACTCTTGTTTTTTCCTAACAAGGTAAAAGCAAGTTTCTTCTCACAAGTTTATAGAAACTACACAGGTGAGGATTAGATCCAACCTGCACAGGCCACTAACCAACCAAACAGATGGCCACCCCAAGATCACCTGCAAAACAGCAACCTTCTATTTTCATTGTGTTTTAGTTGCCAAATTTGACTTTGCCTCAAATCAAAGCCCTTCTCCTAGAGTGCAGATTATGGCTCAACCTGCTGGCCAGGTTTGTCAGTGACATGCGTGTTTTTGTACTTGCAGCTGTCAGATTGTGTGATTGAGATACCCAAAATGGAGTAGTCAAGAAATTTTGAACCTCTGTTCAACTCTGTTTCTGAGCCATGAAGTCTTAAACTCTTCCAACAGGCTTCTTCTTCTTTTTTTTTTTTTAATTTATTTATTTCTTTTCAGCGTAACAGTATTCATTGTTTTTGCACCACACCCAGTGCTCCATGCCATACGTGCCCTCCCTATTACCCACCACCTGGTTCCTCAACCTCCCACCCCCCCTGCCCCTTCAAAACCCTCAGGTTGTTTTTCAGAGTCCATAGTCTCTCATGGTTCATCTCCCCTTCCAATTTCCCTCAACTCCCTTCTCCTCTCCATCTCCCCATGTCTTCCATGTTATTTGTTAACCCAGCAGGCTTTCTAAAGACAGCATTCATCCGTTGAAGGGCATCTTGGTTCTTTCCACAGTTTGGAGACCATAGCCATTGCTGCTATAAACATTGGGGTACAGATGGCCCTTCTTTCTGCATAGCAAGAATTCCTTATAACACTGCTGTGACAAATCTCACACCCGCATTTTAGGCACTTAACTTCATAAAGACCCCCCTTCCTCCTGCTCACCACTTCAGTAAATTGCTAAAAATGGGAAATCATTTCTTCCTAAAGATCTTTAAAAATGATCCGAAAAAATCATGGGCTTTGAAAGCAGACAACTGAGGGAATAATTTCAAGTCCTGCGCCTTATCAGTTCAGGGATTTTGAGGGACACATTTGATTTTTGTGGTTCTCAAATTCCTTACCTGTATAATAACTATAAAATAACAGGAGATTCATTTCCAGATTGTTGTGAAGGCTTATGAAATATTATAGAAGAGGCCAGATTCTGTCATATTACCCTTTGCTGCTTGCAGTGTCTGAGTCAGACCCAAGAGTTCTTATTTTTACCAGACAGATAGGTGTCCACCAAATACTCCACCTATAAGCAATAGATCAATCATTAATTTCTACTTCACATCAAGGCCACCGAAATTAGCCTCTGAGTGAGCAATAGTTTTTTAAACCAAAAAACCTCACTTAACAAATGGGGCAATGTAGTATCTCAATTCCCGTATCTTAATACCTAAACCTTGGAGGGTCTCCCTCCAAATTGAAGGATAACAAAGATAGACTTCTCTTTACTCAGAACAGCTTACTTTGTTTGATTCTCCAAAGAATCCCTTAAGAACAAGTAGAATTTACCTAATGTTACATTAGATTTTAAAGTGTGACTCTGAATTCAGGAGACAACTTAAAACTCTTTTCTCATATTAAAAACTGTATTTTCCGGGCACCTGGGTGGCTCAGTGGGTTAAGCCACTGCCTTCAGCTCAGGTCATGATCTCAGGGTCCTGGGATCTAGTCCCACATCGGGCTCTCTGCTCAGCGGAGCCTGCTTCCCTTCCTCTCTCTCTGCCTGCCTCTCTTGTGGTTTCTCTCAAATAAATAAATAAAATCTTTAAAAAAATAACAAAACAAAACAAAAAAAAACCTGTATTTTCCTTAAAACCAAAGAGCTGTACCCTGATAGTAGTAAAAAGGTCAAGTTTGGGGCAAAATGATTTCTATAAACCAAAATATCAAAGTTTTCATGCCTATCCTTATACCAAAACACTTAGAAATAAAGAGTTAAGTGGTGTAACTCTCATATTGGTAATCCTTTCAATTGTCTCTTTTTCTAGAGCAGTAGTTCTTAAAGTGTAGTAAGAAAAAGCTTAGTGGTCCCTAAAAGCTGATGAACAGTCCAAGACAAGTTTCCTTTTCTGATCACATCCTGTGTAAGAATGAATTTTCTTTTATTCTTCTCTAAAACAACATGTCACACCAGACTGAATGCAGAAACAGATATGAGTATTTAGCTGTTTCTCGTAAGTCAGACACTAAAGAACCTGCAAAATGTCAAAACAATGCCACACCTCTTGCTAATTTCTGGCTTTGAAAAATAAGACTTTTTCATTTAAAAATGTGTTATTTGGGGCACCTGGGTGGCTCGGGTGTTAAGCGTCTGCCTTCGGCTCAGGTTATGATCCCGGGATCCTGGGATCGAGTCCCGCATGAGACTCCCTGCTTGGTGGGGAGCCTGCTTCTCCTACTCTTACTCGCCCCACTTGTGTTCCTTCTCTCCCCCTCTCTCTCTCTGTCAAATAAATAAATAAAATCTTTTTTTAATGTGTTATTTATATTAACAGATAATAGGTTTCTAATAGCTATTTATAAATAAAAGCCAATTTTTAAAATATCTGATTTAATCTCTAATTTATTATCAATGTATTGTTAAAAAAAACTATGTGGAATTTAAAAAACAAAACAGATGAACAAAGGGAAAGGATGGAAAAATAAATTAAGATGAAAATAGAAAGGGAGGCAAACTGTAAGAGACCCTTAACAATAGGATAACAAACTTCTGGAGGAGAGGTGGGCATGTGGGAAAATTGGGTGATGGATATTAAGGAGGGTACTTGATGTAGTAAGCACCGGGTATTATATGCAACTGATCAATCACTAAATTCTACCCCTGAAATATACAGTATATGTTAACTAAATAGAATTTAAACAAAGAATTGAAAAAAGAAAGAAAAAAGAAAACCACAGGCTCAAATGGCATCAGTCAGGTTGAATCCCCAAACTGGGGCTTACTACCTAATCCATTACAGCTTCAACCCCTCCCCGAAATGTACTTTTAACTGGTCAGTCAGGAATTTTCTGGTAAATGTCAATGAAATAATCTGTCCCAGGGGCCTTCTCCAACCCCTAAAGGAAGTTGTAATCAGCATAATAACCCGCCCCCTTTCTTCCTTGTAGGGGAAAGCAATCTTGCCTTAAACAATCTTTTTTTTTTTTTAAGATTTTATTTATTTATTTGACAGAGAGAGAGATGTCACAGGTAGGCAGAGAGGCAGACAGAGGGGGAGAAGTGGAAGCAGGCTCCCTGTTGAGCAGAGAGACTGATGTGGGGCTCGATCCCAGGACTCTGAGATCATGACCTGAGCTGAAAGCAGAGCCTTAACCCACTGAGCCACCCAGGCACCCAACAGTCTTTTTCTTTTGCTACCAACTTTCATACCACTCCCCCTTCCTATAAAAATCTTACATTTTGTACTACTCAGAATCCCCCTCTACTTGCTAGGTGGGTTGCTGCCTGGTTCCTGAATTGTTTAATGAAGGCAATTAGATCTTTGAACTTACTCAGTTTCAATTTTGTATTTTCACAGTATATATAATACATTCACATAAGCATGCTTGGAGTACTCAATAATACAAGTATCTAAAGGAATCCAGAGTAAAAAGTGAGAGTTCCCAAATTCAAACAATCTGATGCCTACATTCAATCTTTCCCATATTACTTCTGCCAAAGGCTCACATATTAAAGCAAATATAATCAAAATAGCAATAACACCACATAGATATACAGAAATTTATAGTTTTAAATTGTTTCTATACGCATTATCTTATTAAAAGAGCCTTGTCTTTCAGATGAACAGTTACCATTTGTAATGATTTTGTAGACAGTAATGACAACTTCGATTCAAAATGGCTAGAGCACCAAATGATAGGTAGCAGTGTTGAAATGAAAGATAAGATCCATTTACTTTTAAAGGATAAAACCTCCAATTAAGGCTAAAACTCAATCATAAGTCAAACCACACAGATGTTCCTCATTCCACTCCCAAGACTAGTTAAATTTTTATCAAATAGGGCAAGCTTCTGAGAAATCGACTTTCTTGTTCTTAGTGTAAGGTATTAAAATATACTTTTAGAAAGACTAAAATAATCCAAATCTTTAGCAGCAACTCTTAATGGGCTTTGCCATAAAGTTTATGATGCAATTTATTCCTGCTTGTGGAAAAATGTCTAACCTCTGTCCTTGTACCTCTATATTGTATCTTAGATGGAGGCATAACAAATTGGTAACAGCTACATACTTGTTGCTTAAATTGGTTTTTTGATCTCAACATTCATGACAAACTATTACTTGGTTTTAGCATCCCACAGAGTCCTAAATATCTTGAATATTAATTCACAGAGTCACCTCAGATTTTACTTCTTGGTGGTATAAATACCTAATTATGTAAGGCAACTTCTAGAGAATATAGCTCTTCGATTTTTGAGCAAATTTAATGTATTTACCAGTAACATGATTCTCCTGAAGATCTGTTATTTGTGGGAGATAAAGGGTAATATGAGTTTGCTGCTCCATAATATAATGATAATTATAAATAGTCTACCATGGGCATTACTTTATGTCTGCTTTTCCCAAAGAATTTCTACATTTTAAATGTTAACATGACTTATTTCACACATATAGAACATATAATACATATATATTACATATGTAATACATATATGTATCACATATAATACATCTGTAAATATATTATAAATAATACATACACATTTGTATATATAAAATGTTTTACAAATATGCAATGTTTCACAATTATATTAACACCATCCCAATGGGACTGGCATTCTAAGGAATACAGTTTGGAAGATAATGAATAGCATATTGTCATCCTGGATTTTGATCTAGGTATTAGAGATAGATTATGATACTTTTCACATTATTCCAACTGATAACTACAAATTTCCAATATTAATATGGAATAAGTACAAGAGGCTTTTTAATCCAGTGAATCATACTGTTTTACTATGGGTTTTGTTTTTTGGCTTTTGTTTTGTTTTGGCTTCATTAACCTCTTTCAATTTCTTCAAGCCTGGCCTGGGTCCTCTCAATAATCTCTTTTTTCCCTGTTCTTTAATCAGATAAATAAAAATTTTGGTCATATTTCTCAAAACATACCAAAATATGGTTAAAACAACTGGATAATTGAATAAATGAGACTGGTCTCTTGAGTCTGCATTATTATCCTTATTTTTCCATGCTATGTCTAATCCAACATGAGAAGCCACTCCTCATGGATTCTATTTCTAGCACATTTCCCTCAATAATCCACTTCTTTTGACTGCAATGCTACAAGGCTATTAAATCCCACCATCATCTATGCCCGTTGCACTAGTCTCCTACTTCTTTGCTTATGGTTATAGCTCCCAAAAGTTTTCCAAAAATTATCTCATTGTTTAAAACACTTTAATCATTAACAAACTCCTTAATCTGACTTAAAACTATCTTTCTGGTGCCTATTTGTTTTTTTGTTTTTTTTTTTCTCGATGTCTTCCTCTTCCCCTTCATCTATCTGTCCCATTGCTTGGACTTTATATTCCTCCAAGCTAATTTTTGCCATAAGATCTTTGTGCTAGCTTCTCACTTTCCATGATGCACTTTCTTAGTGATCCCTACTTAATCTATTTGCCTAGAATTTTCTAATATCTGGTATTACTTTTGTTTTTTTGGTAAAATTTCATTTATTCTCACTAAAATATAATCTCATTAAATGTTATGTTGTTCTTTGCCATATAGACTATTTTCTGATACATAGTGAGAAATAAATATTCACACAATTAATGTTGAATGAAAAATTAAAAAATGAAATAACTAAAAATCAATTAGCTTGATTACACAGGAAAGAAATTCTTAACAGATTTATTCCTATTTAGGCATTTTTAGCATTCTGGCTAATGAAACAAAAGATTTCCCAACTTAGAATTTTTTGTTTCTGCCAGGACTAAGCTTTGCTTTAAAGGGGAAGAAGGACATTTTTCTATTACAGTATAATTTTAACTATAATACAATTCTGAACAATTATCACAAGAGCCACATTGAGCTGAGCAATATGAAATGATTTAGCTTATAGCCACAGAAAGTATTCTCTATATCTTCCAATTAAGAAATGGGGGAAAATGTCCTCTTCTTTTCAACAAAAACTATTTTAAAATGAATCATCATGTCTAAATTGTACTATAATAAAGTAGTATTTTAAGAATAGCTTTGTCAAATTGAACACACTAGTGATGATCTCCTCTATATCACTATGTCAATGATACTGGTAGATACTGATATATAATTATTTGAATCAAACTTTTGAAACAAGCATCTTTTAGTAATTTTTCAATATTGCTATTTCACATTGAGTACCAGATGTCAGAAGAGTTGAAAACATGTTTATTTTGGTCTCTTGGTCCTTCAAGATTTTTATGACTCAATACCATCCTCATCTCGCATGGATATGTATTTAGCCTCATTGAGTGAACAGGCTTTGAGGAGCAGCAATCTGCATACTTCCAAAAGAAATGATTTAGCCACCTGCACTTTTGGAAAATAGTAAAAAAAAAAAAAAATTAAGTAAAAGCTACAGAAGACTTTCTAAGGCAGGAAATATCAATAAATAATATTTTAAGGATTTTGGATCTCTGAGGAATATGGAGCCTCATTAAGGTGCAAGTTCCTAAATTTAAAGAGAAATAGACATGAAGTGAACTTGATGATTCACAAATCTGGAAGAAAATAAGTTAGCAAAGTTTAATGTGACTGCTATTTCAGAAAAAAATGACACAATACCCTTTGCCTTTTCCAAACAACATGTTCAAATTAGCTTACACTGCCAATATTCCTTCCTGTCTCTTTTTCTCCATGCTCCCAAAACAGCCTACTCCTCCCTCTCTTTGAAGTCTCAATGCACATTAGCTATTAGAGGTCCTGGAAGATCTTTGTAAAGAAATTTAACTCTGTTCCACTCATGTTTGCTTTGTCATGTCTCCTAGAAGCACATTTATGCAATATGCAATCTGAGAAACTAGCATCTATATGGTAAGATTTTGTTAACTGGAAATTCTTAGAATGTGAGGAAGAGTAGGCCTCAGTTTGGGAGTTACTTCTTCAAAGGCATAGGATTAAAATTACACAAAACATACAGATGATGAGAACTAACTTTGAGGAACTTACTCTAAAGTCTCTCTTGAGCTACAGATTAAGTTATAAATTTGTTCTCCTTTTCCTAGTAAAACTTAAGAATTTTCATTTGATATTTCTTGCTTTAAATCTGGAGAAACTATATATATATATATATATATATATATATATATACGTATATATATATATACATATATATATATATACGTATATATATATACGTATATATATATATATGTGTGTGTGTGTATAAAATCAACTGGTGAAGAATTAATTCAGCTCAGGTTTACTTTGATGTAGAAGAAATTCAGAGATACCCTCAAATTTACACTTTTTATAACTTTTAATTTTAATAAATGATTTCTAATTGCTCAAAAGCTTCTCAGAAATACTTCTACTTCTATAAATATTAATATAAATATTAATGAAAACATATTTTAATATGGTTGTTATTTGATGAGTATTTCTGGAGATTTGTCTTTCTATCGTATTTAAGATTTTTATCCTCCTCAATTTGTATCTACTTAAATAACTCACACTATTAGCAACTTTACTCTTCTAAATAAAAGAAGTTGTTCAAATTATGCTGACAATACCCTAAAACTCTAATTAACGGGGTGCCTGGGTGGCTCAGTGGGTTAAGCCTCTGCCTTTGGCTCAGGTCATGATCTCAGGTCTTGGGATCCAACCCCGCATCAGGTTCTCTGCTCAGCGGGGAGCCTGCTTACCCCTCTCTCTCTGCCTGTTTCTCTGCCTGCTTTTGATCTCTGTCAAATAAATAAATAAAATCTTTTAAAAAAGTCTAATTAACTAATTGTATTACAATATATATAATTGGTAAAATGCTAATTTCAAAAAAAGGTAATTTTCAAAAAAGGTAACATATTGACTATTCATTGTAATATGTATAATTATGTATAATTGCATATACTTGGTAAAAGAGTAGTCTTCAAGCTTTACTAATTTTAATGTGATCTTATTCTCCATAATTACCTAGACCAGTATTGGTTAACCCCATGGCCTAATGCATGAGTTTGTAGATATCAGTAAAAGAGAATAAGGATGGTTATTTTATGATACAATTTTGAACGTACTCTAATTTTTTTTTAGATTATCTATTTATTTATTTGTCAGAGAGAGAGAGAGCAAGCACGCACAAGCAGGCAGAGTGGCAGGCAGAGGCAGAGAGAGAAGCAGGCTCCCTGTCAAGCAAGGAGCCCAATGTGGGACTTGAGCCCAGGATCCTAGGATCATGACCTGAGCCAAAGGCATCGGCTTAACTGACTAAGACACCCAGGTGTCCCTGTACTCTAATTTTTACATGTAGATATGTTATGATGTATAAGTCATTTTCAGACTTCATTACTTTGCTATTACTGATAAATTACTTGAAGGAGACCACTAGCTGATTTTAGTACAGAAGTATGACAAAATTTTGTGGCTCAGATTCATTAGGACAGTGGGTCTGAAAGTTTTTTTAATAGAGTTGGAAAGGTAGAAAAATCTCACTGAAATGAGATAATAAACATAAGCAATTTGTGGGAGGGGATAATATACATACCATTATTTACCTTAAGAATAGGCTTGTAATGATTCTCTTTTGAACAGCATATATACCATACTTTTTTTTTATCACTAGTTTTCTTTTTTTTTTTTTAAAGATTTTTTATTTATTTATTTGACAGAGAGAGATCACAAGTAGATAGAGAGGCAGGCAGAGAGAGAGAGGGAAGCAGGCTCCCTGCTGAGCAGAGAGCCCGATGTGGGACTCGATCCCAGCACCCTGGGATCATGACCTGAGCTGAAGGCAGCGACTTAACCCACTGAGCCACCCAGGCGCCCTTATCACTAGTTTTCAAAGTGTTGTCCTTGAACAACATAAAATAAAATCTGTTCACAATATTTATGTTATAAATAGGTTAAAAATCCAAGCTCTACATTTACTGATTGACCTAGGGTAAATATTTAAAAATCATATCCTTACTGCAATTAATAAGGAAAGTCTGGTAGATAACCTCTAGTTATGGTGATATAACATAAGAAAATTACTACATGTTAGTAGTTCCCAAAGAGGGTATTTACTCAATCCAACAAACCAAATGGATAATGAGGAATATAAATCTACAATAATTTTTAATTGTTTGTAAGATTAACAGTTGTTGAAACTAGAACATACTTGAAATAGTTCTCGTGATGTAATGATAGAAGTTCTCCATGCAAGTTGTAAAAAGTCCAATTATCCATAAATACATATGTGTAGTAGGACCTTTATTATGGGGCCAAACACTTACGGTTTTGTAGAGAGACTTTGTGCTGAAATACTTGGGAGTTACAAAAAAGTTTACCAAATTTATAGTTTAGTTTAGCATAACAAATATCAACATTCCTTATTTAGCTGGCATTAATAAGTACACATTTAGTCATACATGAACTTAAAAGTTTAAGAGATTGCAATAAATTTCCATTTAGAGACAGAGTGTTCTGTATTTTGCAACTGTTCTTTGGTCAATGAACTTAGTACAAGTTTACTACTATTTAATAAAAGTCCTCCAGTCACTACTTTGATAAGCAGTTCTTGAGAAATCATCCTAGTCCTTAAACTCTAAATTTTCCATCTTGTACAGTGATGATAATATTGGTAGCTAAATCTACCTAACAAGAGTTTTATTCAACAAAACCCGAGTTGATATGAAAATAAAATTTGATGGGTAATTATCATAAGTGATGAGTGTATTTAAGTCATTTATTTGCTTCAAAATAGATCTACTGATCACATTTAGTTTTAATAAAACAGAACTATCTTTATGTTTACCTTTTTTCAAGTTTTATTTGAGAAACAGTACATATGCCCAAGAGTGGGGGGAGGGGTAGAGGGAGAGAATCTCAAGCAGATTCCCCACTGAGTACAAAGCCCAATATGGGACTTGATATGACCCATGACATCATGACCTGAGCTGAAATCACCAATTGGTCATTTAATTGACTGAGCCACCCAGGTGCCCCTCTTTGTGTTTCCTTTTCATTTAATTATTCATTCAACAAATTGTATTAGGCACCTACTACATACAAGGTATTCTTCTTATTACAGGAAAAGAGGCCAAAGATAAAATCATTAATCCCTTGGAATTAACTATCTGGTAGGGGAATACAAATAATGAAATAATACAAAAATAATAATAAAATTAAAAATCATGGTAAACACTAAAAAAAGTCACATGGCACTATAAACACATTTACCACAGGAGTCTACAGTTATAAAACTTGAGATGTGAAGGGCAAATGAAAGCTAACTTATGTAGTAATGGAGGTAGTAAAGAGTGAGGGTAAATAGAGTATCACTGAGCAGTGAATAATTATGTGACTATTCCTGAAATGTCCAAATTGACTAAGTTATGATATACTTTTCTTCAGATCAAATGATGAAATTAATTACCTGAGAGTGAACTAGGAAGTTTTAAAATAATAAAATCACGTTTTTAACACATCCATTAATTAACCTTTTCTTTCAGTGTCCAGGCTGAAAAGACAAATGTATGTTTAATAGAAGAATATCACTATTCAAATAATATTAATCTTGGATGAAATATGCCATTAGAAGATCAACTAATTAAATCATCATAGACAGAAGCAAACTTTTTATGCTATGGTATTACTCTAAATGGATAGCTAAGTAAAATTCCAGAATTTCTGTAGCTAAAGTACAGAGTATTAAAGAACTTATGTGATCATTTGGATGGGAATGTTCTCTCAATGTGCATTTATTTTAATTCAACTGTCCAGGTTTGATAAATAATAAATTACTTTAAAACCAATGCCATTTATATTTGTCATCCTACTTGAACAGTCAGCACATGGAACCTCTTTTTGAAGGGCATTTCCCCACCAAATGAGGCAAATTCTCACCTCAGATACACAATCTGTTGGCTTTTTGTCAGTTTGGTTGAGGCCTGTAACTGAAGTTTCTCAAATCTCAGGCCTCAGGTGATGCCACAGCAACATGAGAAGCCTAAGAATTATATTCATATATCCTGTTTTACTTGGGACAGCCCTGGTTCATGTCTATTGCCCTGTTTAATTACTATTAGTAACCTATTATTCTTGAGAGTCCCAGTATGGGCAATAGATAATATGGTCCCTTTAATCATATGCAATATTCTTCAGTGGTAGTAGGTACAGCAGAACTAAATTCAGAGCTGAGCAATAGCAGTGAGCTGAGGGGCAGTTTCCAATGTCCCGTGTTAAGGGCACAGGCTGTTGCTTTTAGTAGTTGATGGTGCAGTAGGGCTTTCTACAGTGGGCCAGTTCTTGGGATTAAATGTCTATACATCTACTCATGGCCACACAATCCCCTACAAAAGTAAAGTACACAATATATATTCCTTCTTTTTTTTTTTTTTGTTTTCCTTTTTTTCTTTCCCACTTCAAGTTCACTTGGGATTCTTTCGGTACAAATTCTGCTGCCTATTAAAAACTCTGGATAGACTATTCAGAAACCAAGTATTTTCTTCTCTCTTAAAATGTGGGTAACTTGCTTTTTCTCTTAACCATTTAGTCTTATTCTCTAATTATGGATCCCCACGAACAAGATGTTTCAATACTTTGTAACATAGTAAAATCTGTAGCCTTTTTGAATGTAATACAATCTTCTTTAAAAAAAAAAAAAAAAAAAAAAAAAAAAAAAAAAAAACGAGGGGCACCTGGGTGGCTCAGTGGGTTAAGCCACTGCCTTCGGCTCAGGTCATGATCCTGGGGTCCTGGGATCGAGTCCCGCATCAGGCTCCTTGCTCGGCAGGGAGCCTGCTTCCTCCTCTCTCTCTGCCTGCCTCTCTGCCTGCTTGTGTATACTCTCTCTCTCTGACAAATAAATAAAATCTTTAAAAAAAAATTTTTTTTAAACTGCACTTGGTAATGTCATATGGGTAGCCTGGTGGGAAGATTTAGACCATGAAATGAGCAAACCTATAAATATGGCCTTCATCTCACTCCCTTCCTCACTGGAAAGCTGGTTGCTACACAGTAGCCAGCACATCCCTGACTTAAATTCCCAGAGAAGGTACTGCTCTTTTTGTAATATGAATAAAGATACAGCATATATTTTGACCTAATAAAATTAATTTCTGTCCTGTATATATGACATTGTCATTACAAGACAATGTTCCCACTTCAAAATTAGGCATACAATTAAATTATGAAATAATAAAGACTTCACAAAAATCCATTTGCAACAAAGACTAGATGAATGAAGTTCCAGAAAGTGAGAGCATTTCAGACCTTACTTCCAGAACCTGGTCCTGAAGGAAAGAAAAACCAACCAAACCCTAGCTGCATGAAGATAAGAGTTGCAGCTAGGAATTTTTTGGATAGCAAAATATGCTGGACAATTAGGACTAAAATTCCTAAAAGGAGTAAGTCTTTCACAGTCACAACTGCTTAGGAAACAAATATTTTTGGGTGTAGAGATAAGTTTCAAGTATATAGTAGTCTCATTCTCAAGGTATTTGCCAGATTTGAAGTTTGTTGGTGTTGTGGGCTGAAGAAGGATGATGAGAACAGAGCTCAATTTCCAGTACTCTTTCAAGCCGGAGGAAAAGCCACCACTGGGCATAGTATTGAAAGTTCCAAAGGATGCATTTTAGGATTAAAAATGACCGTAGAAAGACCAAGACTTACTCAAACAGCAAAATATCCTCAACTACATCAGCCACTAAGTGGAGTGATATGATCTGTCCTTCACCCTAACTTGCTGATAGAGAACATAAGAAAAATTTTTCTAGTTTAAAGATAAGATCATCTGAAGCCCATGGTTAATTTTTATGCAACTTCCAGAACATAACTAAGAATTCCCATAAATGTGAAAATTAAAGAAAAAATGACATTTATTCAAGAAAAAAAAACACAGAATAGAAACAGACACATTAGATGACTGAGATACTAAAGATGCAGCAAAGGACTTTGAAATATCCATCAATGTGTTAAATAAAGCATAGGAGAATATAGACAAGATAGCAGAAAAATAGCATAAATGAAAAATAGGAAACTATAAGGAAAGATAAAATGGGCACCCCAGCATTGAAAAACACAGCATCTGTATTAAGAACTCAATGGTTGAGTATCAAACTAGGTAAAAATGAACAAAAGATTATTGAACCTGAAGGGAAATTAAAAGAAAACATTCAAATAAAGATTAATGAGGTAGAACAAACTTTGAAGAAGTAACACAAGAAAGTTTCCAAAAGCTGGTATTAGATATCAATTTACATATTCAATAATCTCAGCACCACAGCAGAATAAATATAAAGAAAACCATATTTACACATATAACAGTTAAACTGCTAAAAAATAAAGATAAAAGGAAGAATCTTAAAAAAAAAATCTAAGGAAAAAACCTTTTCTTTTCGATGGGGAAAAAGACAGAAAAAAAGAGAGACTGATTTTATCTGACTTGTCACTGGAAATCATGATGCTTAGAACTGAATGGAGTAAATATTTATAGTGTCAAAATAAAAAGTAACTGCTAATGCTGAATTTACTACTCAAAACAAACAAAAAACCTTGAAAATTAACATTGAATTTCAGTCATAAACTAATCTTCAGACAAACTGAGGAAAGTTGTTTTTATCAGGCCTACAATAAAAGAAAAATAAATAAAACCAAAATGTACTTTGAAAACTTATATGCAAATAATGAATCAAGAAACACTACATCAATCCACTGATCTATGTGTCTGTTTTTGTGCCAGGACCATGCTGTCTTGATGATGACAGCTTTGTAATAGAGCTTGAAGTCCGGAATTGTGATGCCACCAACTTTGGCTTTCTTTTTCAATATTCCTTTGGCTATTCAAGGTCTTTTCTGGTTCCATATAAATCCGAAGAGGCACATGCACCAGAATATTTATAGCAGCAATGTCCACAATAGCCAAACTATGGAAAGAAGCTATATGTCCATCAACAGATGAAAGGATAAAGAAGATGTCTCACACACACACACACACACACACAAAATGAAATACTATGCAGCCATCAAAAAAACCCTGAAATCTTGCCACTTGCAATGATGTGGATGGAACTAGAGGGTATTATGCTAAGCTGAATAAGTCAATCAGAGAAAGAGAATTACATGCTCTCTCTGATATGAGGAATTTGAGAGGTAGAGTAGGAGGTCATGGGGGGGGCAGGGAGGGAAAAAAATGAAACAAGATGGGATTGGGAAGGAGACAATCCGTAAGAGACTCTTAATCTCACAAAACAAACGGAGGGTTGCCAGGTGGAGGGGGTAGGGAGAGGGTGGTTGGGTTATGGACATTAGGGAGGGTATGTGCTGTGGTGAGTGCTGTGAATTATGTAAGACTGATGATTTACAGACCTGTACCCCTGAAGCAAATAATACATTATATTTTAAAAAACAAAAGCTAATGATGTACTATATGGTCACTAACATACCATAATAAAAATAAAAGAAAATTTCACAAAATTGAAATATCTCTGGGAAAACTGATTGAAAAATAGAAAAAAAAAATTATTCACATCAGGAATGAAAAAAAAACCAATAGGATTCTATACATTACTAAATTAATGAGACAATATTGTCTACTACCTACAAATAAATTGCACAATTTGCATGAAATTGGAAAACTTTTGAAAAAATTCCTTTTACAATAACTGAAAGGAGAAAAGGTATAAACATGAGTAATTTTGAATCTGCTAAAAAAAAATAGTTCTTTCTCTCTGTCTCACTTATCCACCCCTCCTCCTTCCCCACATACAGTTAGGAATTGATGGGTTTACCAGTGAATTCTGGTAAATATTTAGGAATAAGATCAGACTTTCCCAAACTCTTTCAGAGAACAGACAAAAAGAGTGCAATCTAACACTAATTCCTAAATATTGCAAGAAAATTACACTGAAGGAAAATTACAGACCACCTCTGACATGAACAGATACAGTAATCCTAAACAAAATATTATCAAATCAAATGATAAATGTCTGTGTATATATTCCTCAATAAGGCAGGATTGTTATACATCTCAAAATAGTAAGTTTAACTCATATAATATTAATATTAAAGTGGAGAAATAGCACATGATTATCTCGACAGATTCAGATAGAACATACTTTCAGAATGAAAACTCAGCACTATAAAAATTAGTTTGAACTTCCTTTACCTGATAAAGAATAGTAATTTAAAATCCTACTTTGGCATACTCACTAATGTTAAAAAAAATTGCCACCTAGGTCTGATATAAGAAATGGACAAAGGAAGGGAGGGAGGGACAGAGGGAGGAAAGAGGGAGAGAAGGAGGAACTCCTGATATTGTCACTAGGACTCACCATTCTATTGGTGACTATACCAAGTGCAATGAGTTAAGAAATAAAATTACAGGGGCGCCTGGGTGGCTCAGTGGGTTAAGCCGCTGCCTTCGGCTCAGGTCATGATCTCAGGGTCCTGGGATCGAGTCCCGCATCGGGCTCTCTGCTCAGCAGCGAGCCTGCTTCCCTCTCTCTCTCTCTCTCTGCCTGCCTGTCTACTTGTGATCTCTCTCTGTCAAATAAATAAATAAAATAAAATAAAAAAAAGAAATAAAATTACATATGAACTAGAAATAAAGTGAAATTGCTATTTGTAGAAACATGGTAACGTAATTGAAAAACTCATAATAATTTACAAACTATTCAAATTAATGTATATAGTACTTGAATAGGTATAATGCATAAAAATATTTCCATGTATCAACAAATAAAAGAATTAAATATAATTTGCAATAGTCTCAAAAATATTAAATATCTAGTAACAAACTTATAAGATATACAAGAAGCTTAAAACTATTTTTAACTATTAAGAGAAACTGAAAGTTTAAGTAACTGGAAAAATATATATGACTAAGGATGAAAATCAATTTAATCAGGTTTTCTCCCATCATTATAGAGATTTAATATAGTCCCAATCAAAATTCTTCAAAATTCTAAAAATTTAGGTATAACTGAATCACTGTTTTAAAAATTTATACTGAAATTAAAAAAAAAAAAAAGCAAGGATAGCCAAGGTAATACTGTAGAACAAGTCTGGAGAAATTATAGTATCAGCAACAAAAACCTAAGGAACTAAGATATCATAAAAAAGGAAGCAAGGCTCTATTAACAGGGTATTATATTAGTATAAAGATAGAGAAACCAACCATTAGAAAAGAATGAAGTCTCCAGAAGCAGAATCGAACATAAACTGTTACCTGACTTGTGACCAAGTTAACACTGCAATTCTATTAGAGAAAGATGGTCTTTTTAGTAACAGCTGAGTCAACTGGATATTTATATGGGAAAAAAGTGTCTTTTAACCATGACAACACACTACCCCTAAAAATTAATTCTAGATGGACTGCAAATCTAATTACTAATAGCTAAAACAATCAACATGTAGAAAATACATGACCTTGGAATAGCCAAGGATTCCTTAAATATGGTATAAAAGATGATAACGACAAAATCAATTAAGAAAGCAGATAAGTCTTTTATGTTCACCAATATAGTAAATATTTCTACATTTCTAATGTTCTTCATTCCCTCTTCTAAATAGGAGTTTCTATCTGGTGGCTATTTTCTTTCAGCCTGAAGAACTTCTTTAGCTCATTTTTGTTTGTTTGTTTTTCTTAAAAGGGCAAGATGCTGCTAAACTGGCCAGAATTTCTACCACCCTGGCCAAGAAATCTCTCCAATTTACTTATCTATCTAAAAATGTCTTTTATCAATGTTAGAAGTAGAATAGGCAGAATAGCTCCCAAAGATGATTGCCAAACACAATGTACTCACAGAAGTCTTATGGTCCTCTAGAAGTGAGACAGGGCATCAGAACCGCAGGAGATACGGCGACACTTCATTACAGCAGCGTGAATGCTGGCTTAAAGAAAACCAAAAGCCAAGGAATGTGGGCAGTCTATACAAGATGGAAAAAGCAAGGAAGTGAATTTCCCCTGACCTCTATTTCAGATTTTGGCCTCCAAAACTGTAAGACTGAACTTTTGTTGCTTAACACTGAATTAATGGTAATTTGTTATAACAGCAGTAGAAAACTACTTGATGCACCTTCATTTTTGCAGATTATCTTCACTGGCTGTAAAATTCTGACTTTTGTTCTTTCTCTCAGCACCCTGAAGATGTCATTTCATTGTCTACTGGCCTTAGTATTTCTTTTTTAAAGACTTTATTTATTTATTTGTTTGTCAGAGAGAGAGAGAGAGCAAGTGCACAAGCAGGCAGAGTGGCAGGCAGAGGTGAGAGAGAAGCAGGCCCCCAACGAACAAGGAACCCTATGCAGGACTTGATCCCAGGACCCCAGACTCATGACCGGAGCCAAAGGCAGCAGCTCAACCAACTGAGCCACCCAGGTGTCCCTGGCCTCAGTATTTTTAAGGAGAAATCAGCCATCATTCACAACTTTCCTCAACTGTATGTAATTTATCATTTATCTACTTCCAAAGATTTTTGTTGTGGTGGTAGGTTTTTGGAGTTCGACTTGGAGGTGACTTGGTGTGGTTTCACTGTATTTATCTTGCCTACATTTGGATAAAATTCTTGAATCTTTAGATGTTTTTCTCCTAATTTGGGAAAATTCTAGTTATTATTTCTTGAAATGCTATTTTTTATCTATGCTGTCTTTCTGACTGTCGTCGCATGTTTGGTAGAACACATGATGTTGTCTTACAAGACAATGGGCTCTGTTAACTTTTCTTTTAGTTTTTCATCTCTCTTCCTCAAGTAGAATGATCTTTATTAATCTATCTTCAATTTTGCTGACACTTTCATTTGCCACCTTTACTTATTTTTAAGTTCAAACATTTCTTACAGATTATAGATAACATACTTTTAATTTTTGGAATATCTATTTATCCTCCTTTCATGTATTCAACTTTGACACTTACGTTTCCCATCTTTTCAATAACTTTTTTCTCTATTTTCTTGCATATATTTATGAATAATTGCTTTAAAATCTTAGCCTTAATTACAATACCTGTCCTTTTGGTTCTTGTTTCTATTGATTTATGTTCTCTTGACTATGGGTCTCATTTTCCTGCTTCTCACATGTCATCTCATTTTATTTTTCTGTATCCAGTAACTTTGTAGAAATTCTAGTTTTGTATTGTTGTTTTATTTTATCTTCCTCTATAAAATATTAACTTGACTGGACTACAGCTATACACTCTATTCCCCTCTAGTCCTAATAGTTGAAACCTACATTTCCCTGACCTCAGCTGCTGTCTTTGGCAGGGCTTCTTAAAGTCTTCATTATCCATACATAGTTCAGAAGTAGCTGGAGGAGAATTTACAAGATTTTTTTTTTTCCTTTTGTGCCTCATTTCTTTCTCAAGTTTCTTCTCACCTCCAATTACTCTACAAGCCCTGAATTTTATTTTATGACTTATCAAGTTAATGAGATGTAAACTTCTGCTTCAGCATCAGCATCTCTGGACAATATGAACCAGAAGTTCTCATAGGTTAAAAATGAACAAATGTAAATTTCACTCAATATATTTACCAATTTTTATAGGTTGACTCTCTACCACATTTTTGGGTTTTCTTTTATTTTGTCATTCCAAATTCTTAAATAATTGTCATATTTTTTCAAAGTTCATACAAGCTTTTCTGAATCTAATATTACCAAAATTAGAATTGTGTTGACCACACAAAAATAGCGACACATGGACATTAAAATACATTCTTTTCATGAAAATGACATCATTATCTATGCGAAAAGGCAAGCCTCACTGTGGAAGAAGACATTGTCAATTCCTGTATCTCAGAAGGACTTATCCAGAATATATAAAGAATTTTTACTCTTCAGTAAGGAAAAGTCAGATGGGGCACCTGGGTACCTCAGTTGGTTAAATATCCCACTCTTGGTTTGGCTCAGATCATGATGGCAAGGTCATTTGATCAAGCCCTGCGTGGGGCCCTGTGCTCAGTGCAGAGACTGCTTGAGAGTCTTGCCCCTCCCTCTCCTCCTTTTGCTCCACCCAACTTGCACTCTCTAAGATAAATAAATTTAAATCTTTAAAAAAATAAGGAAACATTAGAAAAACAAAAAATGTTCAAAAGACTTGAAAAGACAGCTCTCAAATATGATATCCAAGGGCCAATGCATACAAGAAAAAAACATAAATTTTATTCATTATTAGGCAAATGCAAATTAAAATCACAGGAGAAGCCATTACACATTCACTAGAACTGCAAAATTTAAAGAGAAAGAAAATAATGTTTATGAGCATGTGCAACAATCAGAACTCTCTGACACTGGTAAGTAAATTCTTTGGCAACATCTATTAAATTTGATTATCCATGTACCTTATAACCCACCAATTCCATTCCTAAGTTTATACCAAATACAAATGTGCACCTATCCTCACCAGAAGACATGCTTTGGAAAGTTCACATCAATATTATATTAAACATCCATTTGGGAAGGATTCAACAACTAGCAATTGTGTAATATATAATATTTATTCGCCCAATCACATACTATATAAAAGCAATAATGAACTACAACCGCACCCAGCAATATTCATGAATCTCACAAACATGCTAACTAGGGACAAAGGAATATAAAACATATTATGTAAAGAATAAAATTTATCTATGAATAAAATTTTCTATAAAATACAAAAACTGATCAATGCTGTTAACAGTCAAGTAATAGTTACTTGGGGGTGAGATTTAGTGAACAGAAGGAAATACGATAATATTTTGGTGGTGCTAGTATCAATAAAGTCTTTAAAATATTTTAATACTATGTATATCAAATTAAAAATCATGTTTTAAAAATCTCTTCTGAGACAGATACAAGACTCAAATGAATTATACAAGTTAACTATAATAAACTCCAGATTTTGTTTTAACAGTCATCACTGATTTAATCTATTAAATCTATTGATTTTGTCTATTTTGTGTATAAGCTTATGCTTTGTAATTTTGCAAGAGCTATGTTATCTTTCCATTATATTTTTGTAACATCTATGTCCTTGTCTATCTACCTAATAAATATCTAAAACAATTAAATCTTACTGTGCATTACAAAATTCCAGTGAAATCAAATTATACAGTGAGCGGTGTTTTTGACCGCTCTTTCCTTTTTTTTAATGGTAGGCACATGGGTATCAGAATTCTCAATGTTCAAGTCTTCAAAAACTGGGTATCTTTCAAGCATAAGAAAGGCATTTCAAAATAACATATCCTTCTATTATTTTCCACTTTACAAGTCCACTTTTCTCCCCACTCCCTAAAAGAGCCCTAAACCCTTCAGGCCTTGAATCATGTCACTATCATTCCAGCTAAAGGGAACTGGAGAGCACTCCCCTGGGTTCCTATTAACACCTGCTACTTAATCAGCCAGAGGGGCTGTTGGTGACTGATGGCAAAGAGATCCATCCATCCCTCCTCCTTACCTCCCCAGAGGCTGTACCACCACTGCAGCCATCCCTGCCTGGGGACTGAGTGAAAAGAGACTGGGCAACACAGAGAGTCGGAGAAATACATCCAATTGTTCAAAAGCTGGAATTTGTTAGTAGTAAATTCCCAGTTATAAATTTGCAAACCAAGAACATGCAGCTGTGGAATATATTAGCTACAAATCTGTAATTTTTCAACTTTGAGATTCATAAATATTTTAGGTATTGTACAAATGCAGCAGCAAATAGTAATAGAGACCTCCCTGGATAGAACGTTACTACAGATAAGATGTATGTGGCTAAACGTAGGGGGGCCTTACATTTTGAACGAGGGATAAGTTTAGCAGTGCAGCCATCTCTAATTTAGACTGTTTTCTTAATCTGCTGCCAGGGGACCATGCTGGGTGATTCACAGTAATGAACTCCACCTGGATGTTCTGTAAATCTGAAAAGGAGTACCGCAGCCTAGTAGCTGTTGTTACCACAGATCTGGTTGAATGAGCTCTAATTTGATCATTAAGTGACCATCCCACCAAGGAACCATGAGAAATGCTTAGAGACTACCATTCCATGAGAAAAACCAGAAAGACTGCTTATTTAAGTAAGATTATTATCAAATAAAACAACCCACGTTGAGAAAAAAAGGAACATTTGTAGAATAAAAATATCTAATACTAAATATTTAATCTTGAACCAGTGGATGATTTTGTTAGTTTAATGGGATCACTATTTTTTAGAAGAAAGTAACAAATTTTCTTCACAGACGAAAGAGGTTTGCTAAAATTGTTTTAACACCATTATATAATCAATAGCAGTTAACTTGCCAGTAACTGTAATACTTGGGGCAATAAATTACATATTATAATATACTGCTTAATAAAATATATTGAACAGATAGCATTTTTACAGATTCAAACTATATATATATGTCACTGTTACATAACAGTAATGAAATGTCATCTATATTATGGAAAGCACAAGCTGAACTATAAGGCTTAAATTTCTTTATTTCTATCTGAAACTCTGGTCACTATCTTAATAAAGTAATTTGAGAATCAGGCCATGGCCACTGCTAAATTCTCTGTTACTTTATCAAGGCCCTTGGGAACCAAACTCAAGTAAGTTCTATCACAACATAGGCCATTGGTTGAGCTTCTTGCTCCCTGTTACTGAAATTAATTTTCTGTCCATTTCTTATTACAAATTCTTGTTCACTTTAGTGGAGGTTTATTGTATTTTCTTGCCCACTCTCTCTTCTTCTGATCATAGAACAGATATAAAGCACACATTTTTCCGGATAACCACCCCTCCCTTATTTGTAATTCTTATAGTTTGAGTGATCAATCGGGACACATGTCAGGTTTACCAATATACTTAGAGATATATGAGCCAGTAATTTACTTACTCACTCAATCAATTCATGCATTTATCACTGACTTCTGGTTATCAAGTTCTCAATTTTCAGTCTAATCTTGATAATATTCTGCAATACTGTTGGATAAACTCTGTCCAATTGCACTGTAAACAAGATTCTAATAACCAAATTTGTTAGTTTATATATATATATGAATATATTCAGTGGATAGATACTCTGAAAGAAATAAAGAGCAAATTATCATGCCCATGGTTAAATATTTTGTGTATCAGATTTATTTTAATATGTGTAGTATTTTCTACAATGATTTTTGATTAATTTACAAAGTAAAAGATTTTCAGTCCATCTTGAGTATTTTTTAGTAGATCAATAAAGGAATTACCTGCCACAAGGGAGAATGCATTCTTGTTACTGGAAGTTTATTAGTAAAACCTGATCATCCCTTCATGAGTATTTTATAGTAGGGATGTCACCATAGATGACAGTCAGATTAGATGATCTTTGATATTCAACACAGGTATTTTTTATTAATAAATTCATAGTTTGTATAGATTAGAGAACTCTAGGCACCAGGCAGAAATGAAAAATAATGAGCAAATATTTGGTTTTAACATTTAAAGTGGATTTAGACTAAGTCAAATAGAAAACAGTACAAAAGTAAATCAAAGTAATATGTCAACAGATTGAACAGTATGTTTTAGCTGAATATATAAATGCTAAAGAGATTTTTCACAAAGATAGTTAATAAAGATGTCTAGAATTCTATTTTGAGTTCATCACAGTAATTCAGTAATTCTTCAGTAATTCTACAGAATTCAGTAATTCTTCTCAAACCCTAGTCCTTCAATCTTTTCAAGTTCAATTACTTTTTCCATTCTCCATATGTATTAACCATAAACAGTCTAAACCATTTTTTTCTCTTGGATCCATTGGTATCAGAATATATCATAGAGCACTCTATGTCAACCTAGTAAACGGCAACTCCAAATCCTATTGGCTATGTATTTAAAACATATCTATAGTCTAACTACTTCTTATCAACAGACTAATGAGAAAAAAATGTACAGATCTATCATACTTTATGACTTTAATACTCCTATCTCAATCATCAGAAAAATAAGAGGGAATGTGAGAATATAAAAAGAACAAAACACTTGGAACCAACATGACCCAACATACTATTTTTTAAGACTTTATTTCTTAGAGAAGTTTTAGTTTGTTCTGTTTTTATTTTCCAAAGATTTTACCTATTTATTAGAGAGAGAGAGAGAGCATATGTGTGTGCATGGGTGGAGGGGCAGAGGAAAAAGGGAAACAGAGTCCCTGCTGAGCAGGGAGCCTAACATGGGGCTTGATCCCAGGACCCTGAGATCAGACACAAATCCAAGGCAGATGCCTTAACCAACTTAACCACGGAGGCACCCCAAAAAGTTTTAGTTTTATAACAAAATTGGGGGGAATAGAGATTTCCATTTATTCCCGGCCCTACAACATGCATAACCTCCCTTATTATCAACATCATTCACCAGAATGGTCCATTTTCACCAGGAGTGATCCTACAATGACACATTATAATCACCCTGTCCAGTACTTTAGGGCTTACCTTTGGAGTGATATATTCTATGGGTTTGGACAAAGTATAACAACATGGAGTCATTATTACATCATACAGAGTGTTTTTACTGCCCTAAAAATTGTTTGAGCTCTGCTTATTCATTTCTCTCTGACCTCCACCCCCAACCCCTGTCAACTACTGAATGTTTTATCTCCCTACTTTGCTTTTCCCTGAGTGCCATATAGTTGAAATCATACAGTCTGTAACCTTTACAGATTGGCTTCTTTTATTTAGTAATATGCATTTAAGGTTCTTCTATGTCTATTCATGGCTTGATAGCTCAGTCTTTTTAACGATTAATAATAATAATCCATTTCCAGGATATATCAGTTTATTTGTGCATCTACCAAATGACATCCTGGGTGCTTCCAGGTTTTTTGGCAATTATGAATAAAGATGCTATAAACATTAGTGTACAATTTTATTTAAAAGACTTATCTATTTAAGAGAGAGCAGGGGAGGAGGGGCAGAAGGGGAGAAAGTCTTAAGCAGACTCCATGCTGAGTGTGGTGACCCCATGTGGGGCTCAATCCCATGAACCTGAGATTACCAGCTGAGCCAAAACCAAGAGTCAGACACTTAACCAACTATGGCATCCAGGTGCCGCAAGTGTGAAATTTTTTATATGGATATAAGTTTTTGACTACTTTGGCTCAATAGCCAGGCACACAATTTTTGGACCAGGTGGTGAGGATATGTTTAGTTTTGTAAGAAACTACCTAACTATAACCTAATTTATTGCACATTATTTTCAACTATGGCAGGAAATGCATTATTTTCATGTGCATATAAAACACTTATCAAGATAGACCACAAAACAAGTCTCAATCAAGCCAAAAGGATTGAAATTAAAAAGAGTATACTTCTAGACCTCAAAAAATATCAAATTAGAAATAATCTAGACACACTTAAATTTTAAAGATTAAACAATACAACTTTTCATCCACCATTGGGAAATACTTTAAAGCATATCATATTAAAAGACAATGTTTAAAAATCTGAAATGTTGCCAAGTGCTAAAAATTGTAGTTTTAATGTTTTTGTTAATAAACAAATTATCTAATTCTTCTTAAAAGCGTGTAATAAAAGAACACAATGAATAAAAATATCTGAAAGGAATAAATGCACAAGACCAGAAGTCATTGAGATAGAACACAGACAGCACTGACAATCAAAAAGCCAAAAGATGATTCTTTAAAAAGATTAATAAAAGTAATAACCACCTTGCAAGATTGATAAGGTAAAAAAAAAGGAATAATCAATATCAGCAAAAAGGTTGAGCTAGCTCTGCTTAATTATTAATCCTTAGATTAATAATTTTGGACCATTAATATATCCACAGACATTTCACTATTTATTTAAAATATTAATAGAATCAAGTAATATATAGAAAAATAATGTATCAATACTCTGATAAACACAGTAATATTCTCTGTGCCCCCTATCAAGAGGTCTTAGACTTATTTTCCTTAAGAAATGAATCTTATTTTCAGCTAAGTTTTCTCAGTCTGCTTCTGCCCATAGAAACTTGGTAATCCAGAGGGAATTCTGATATAATTATATGGGTGAGTCCAGGAAAAACCAATATAGAAGCCATCTCATCAATACACAAAATATAAGCCATAATAAATCATTGTTTTAAGCCATCACATTTTGGAGTACTTTCTTATTCAACCTTAGATAAGCGATAAAATTAAAAGATTAAGTACAACTATTTCCATACAGCATGTCTATCACAAAACACCTAGGACATAGGACAAATAAGTGAGGTTAGTAACATTACAGGATACAGGAATCAATTTTGTTTCTAGCAAATGACAATTACATTAAAATTTAAAACTAAATATCATTCTTAACAGCATAAAAGTGAAAAAAAAAAAAAAACTCTTAAGGATAAGTCCAACAAAAGATGTGCAAGACCCATGTACTGAAATATATAAAACACTGTTTAGAGAAATGTAAAAGTCCCAAATAATAAAAAGACATACTGTGTTCATGATCTAAAGTCTCAAAATTTTTTAAATAATAACTTTTCCATGACTGGCTTATGCATACAATGTAGTCTTAATCAATATCTCAGCATACGTTTTCGAAGAAATCAACAAAATGATTCTAAAATTTGTATGAAAATGCACAGCATCTAGATTAGCCCAAACAACTTGAAGACCTATAATAGCCAAAACAACTTTGAGAAAAAGAACGAAGTTGAAGAGTTTACACTACCTAACTTCAGTAAGTGTTACAAAATTGTAATAGTAAAGACAGTGTGATTTTGGCATGATAATACATCACTAAAGCAAAATAGAAAGCCCAGAAATAGAGCCACACATATATAGTAAATGGTAATTTTAAAAGTTACAAAGGAAATTCAATGGAAAAAGACAATCATTTTATTTATTTTTTTTTAAGATTTGATTTATTTATTTGACAGAGAAAGAGACAACGAGAGAGGGAACAGAAGCAGTGGGAGTAGGAATGGGTGTGGGAGAGGGAGAGGCAGGCTTTCTGCTGAGCAGAAGCCCAATGTGGGGCTCAATCCCAGGACCCTGGGATCAGCACCCAAGCCAAAGACAGATGTTTACTGACTAAACCACCCAGGTACCCCGAGACAATCATTTTTTAAAATGTATAGCTGAAACTATTAGATATGTAATGCACGAAAATCACTCTAAACCATATTTATTGTCGTATTTAAAATTTACTGGAAATGAATCACAAAATGTAAATCCAAAAACTATAAAACATTTAAAATGAAAAGGGATGGTAATTTTAACTTTGCCTTAATACTAATGTTCTTCCATGTGGTATGCAAACCATGTTCCATAACATATATATAAATAAAACATTAGACCTTATCAATATTAAGAAGTTTTGACCTTTGAAATTCACACTAAAAAAATAAGACAAGTCCTATATTTTAAGAAGATGTGGAGTATTTATAAATAACATGTCTAGTAAAAGAAATGTATCCAGCGTATATAAAGAAAACCCCAAACTCAATTAAACAAACACATAATCCAATTTGAAAAAGTAATGAGCAAAATTTGTTATATCCACATGTGAGGAGTTAGAAGATACCATTCCTTCCAGAAAACAAGTAAAAACTGAACAGGCTGAAAAATAAACAACTCTTCTTGAATTCACAAGACACAAGAGGACACAGGGAAAACCACTGCTTCCAAGAAAGGACATATAGGAAAACAAATACAGGAAGTTTCCACTTACCATAGCAGAACTCATAGTCAGAAACCATGGAGTGAACTAATGCTGTAGTAGAAAAAGCTGAAATGTAATTTAAAAAATGGTGTAAGTTTAATGTGAACAAATCACACAATTTAAAACACCAGAGGGCCCTGGTCAAGGGTGGAGTGGAAAAATATTGTCAAATTTACTACAGAAACTTGACCTGGTTTCCACAGTACTTGACAGAGAAAAATTCCCTTCTGTATCTGGCATGGAAATGAGAAAAAGAGCCATTTAAAAATATTCCAGAGTACTTTACTTTAACAAGGCCAGCACCAAGAGTAAACTATTTAACCAGAGTGTAATATGCTCGACTACCGTTAAAATTTAACTCCAGAGAAATACCCAACTCCAGTCAGTTCTATCTATTCTGCCCATCTAAGAGGGGAGAAAAATTCTGAGAAATTGTTGTCAAGTTCACAGTCTAGAGGCACAAGGCTCACTAAAAGACTTCATGTGTCTACACTTTACCACATTACTAAAGATCTCTTTATAGAAGTTCCTTTACCCAGTATATCATGTAGAGCTACCAAGAAAAATGAAAAGCTGTAGCAAAGGAAAAAAAAAAAGCACACTATGAAGAAACAGAGGAAGTATTAGAATCAGACATAGCAGAGATATCAGAATTAGCAGAATGGGAAGTTAAAACAACAATAATCAATATGCCAGTGACTATTGAGTAAAATAGACAACATACAAGAATAGATGGGCAATGTAAGGAGAGAAATGAAAATGCTAAGAAAGAACTAAAAAAAAAATACTGGAGGTATAAAGGACTGTAATAGAAGCAAAGCATGTGTGGGAATATTAGTAGACTAGATGCAGCTGAGGGAATAATTTCTGAGTGGGAAGATATATCAATAGAATCTATGAAAACAGAAGGCAAAGAGAAGACTGAAGAAAAAAAGGGACAGAGACAGCAGGACAACCACAAAGCGTATTTTATATATATATATATATATATATATATATATATATATATATATAAAGAATACTAGAAAAAAAATACTAAAAAAATAGGAATACTAGAAAAAAGAAATAAAGAAACAAACAAAATACTTGAAACAATGACAGAAATTCCCTCAAATTAATGTTGGGCAGTAAGTCACAGATCCAAGAAGTTCACGGAACACCAAGCAGAGTACATGTCCCAAAATATTATACCTAGGTATATCTTTTTCAAACTTGAGAAAATCTAAGATAAAAAAAAAAATCCAAGAAGAGATCAGAGGGGACTTCTACACATAGAATAGCAAAGATAGGAATTGTCCTTATTTATTCTCAGAAATCATGCAAGAAGAGAGTAGAGTGAAATATTTTAACTGGTGAGACAAAAACTACCAACTACAATTCTATACCTTGCAATATTTTCCTAAGGAAATTAATTTTTTTTCTCATATAAACATATAGGAAATTTGTTGCTAGTTGACCTTGGAAAGAAATGTTAAAAGATCTTTAAGGGCACCTGCGTGGCTCAGCAAGTTAAGTGTCTGACTTTGGATCAGGTCATGACCTCAGGATTCTGGAATTAAGCCCCACATCAGGCTCTGTGTTCAGGAAGCAGTTTGCTTATTTGTCTCTCTCCCTCTGCCCCTTCCCCTACTTGTGCTCTAGCTCACTGTTTCTCTTTCAAATAAATAAAATCTGCAAGAATTTTTTTTTTAAAAGATGAACTTTAGAGAGGAAGAAAATTGATATATATGAAAAACTCAGATCTATATAAAAAAACAAAAATCACTGAAGAAGGGTTAATGAGGATAAAATAATTTTTATTATTCCTTAAAAAAAAAAAGATTTTATTTGTTTATTTGACAGAGAGTGGGAGAAATAGCCAGAGAAAGCACAAGCAGTGGAGCAGCAGAGGGAGAAGGAGAAGCAGGCTCCCCACTGAGCAGAGAGCCAGATGTGGGGTTTGGTCCCGGGACCTCAGGATCATGATCTCAGCCAAAGGCAGACACTTAATCCCTGAGCCACCCAGGCACCCCAATTTTTACTATCCTTAATTAATCTAATAGAAAACAGTTTGTTCAAAGTAATACCAATAATGTATTTGATTATATATGCTTACATACAACATACCTTATATATGCTTATGTACAAGTGAAATGAATGAGAACAATGTTAGAAGGGATAGAAAGGGAAAACTAGTATATTTTTGTTATTTTAAGGTAGTCACACTAACTGCGAATTAGTATAATGTTATCTGAAAGTGGATGTGAATTAGCTGTAAATATATATTGCAAATTCTAGAGTAACCATTATTTTCAAAGGAATATAATTGATATGCTAAGGAAGGAGACTAAATGGAACCATATAGAATTCTCTATAAAAACCACAAAAGTCAGAGTGGAAGACTAAAACAGAAACTAAGAACAATGGCAGAAACTAAAAAACAGTAATGAATATGATAGATATTAGTCCGTATATTTCAATACTCAATTTGAAAACCCCAGATTTTAATATAATAATTAGAAGAGATTAACAGTGTAGATAAAACAAGACCCAACTGATATGCTGCCTACAAGAAACCAACTTTAAAAATAAAAACACATATAGATTAAAAGTAAACCAGTCAAAATGCCTAAAATTAATAAGGCGGGAAACAATAAATGTTGGTGAGGATGCAGAGTAAAGGGAAGCTTTTTACACTGTTGGTGGGAATGCAAGCGGGTACAGCCACTCTGTAAAACGGTATGGAGGTCCCTCAAGAAGTTAAAAATAGAGCTGCAAAATGACCCAGCAATGGTATTACTAGATATTTAACCCAAAGATACAAATGTAGTAATCCAAAGGGGCGCCTGCACCCCAATGTTCATAGAAGCAAAGTCCACAATAACCAAACTGGAAAGAACTGAGATGTCCATCAACAGATGAATGGATAAAGAAGTGGTGTGTGTGTGTGTGTGTGTGTGTGTGTGTGTGTGTGTACATGCACACACACACATACATACAATGGAATATTAATCAGCCACAAGAAAGGACAAATATTTACCATTTACATTGATATGGATGGAACTGGAGTGTATTATGCTGAGCAAAATAAGTCAGTCAGAGAAAGACAATAATCACATGGTTTCTCTCATATGTGGAATATAAGAAACAGCATGGATAATCATAGGGTAAGGGAGGGAAAATTAATGGGAAGTCATCAGAAAGGGGGAAAAACTAGGAGAGACTCTTAACTATGGGAAACAAACTGAACTTTGCTGGAGGGGACATGGGTAGGAGAATGGGCAATCTGGTGATGGGCAGTAAGTAGGGTACATGATGTGATGAGCACTGGCTGTTACATGTCACTGATTAATTACTGAACACTACTTCTGAAACTAAGTCTGTACTATATATTAATTAATCAATTTTAAAAATTTAAAAATTAAAATATTACTTTTTTTAAAGTAAACAGGACCTGTACCCCTGGGGCTAATAATACATTATATGTTAATTAAAAAAAAAAAAGCTACTATAAATCTATGTCTCAAAAAAAAAAAGTAAACAGATAGAGGAATACATGCTATGTTGACATTAATCAAAAGAAAGCAGGAACAGTTATATCAATCAAGTGAAGTGTACACTTCAAAGTAAGGAAGTTTACCAGGAATAAAGAAGGGTATTGTGTAATACTAGAGACCAATTCTCCAAGATGACAAAACAATCCTTAACCATGTATGCAACCAACGTAAAAGTGTCCCACTATAGGAGATGAAAGCTAATAAAATTACAAAGAGAAATAGATGAATTCACTATCACGGTTAGAGACTTCAACATTTCTCTATTGGAAATTACTGGACCCAGCAGGCAGAAAATCAGTAAGGATGTAGTTGAACTCAATACTATCAATCAACTGGATATAAATGACATCTATAGACTACTTCATCCAACAAGAGCAGAATGAATCTTCTTCTCAAGCTCACATAAAGCATTCACCAAGATAGACCACATTCTTAGCAACAGAACACTCCTTAATAAATTTAAAGTAATAGAAAACAACATGAGCTCTCAGACCATGAAAGAATTAAACTAGAGCTTAATAACACAAAAATAATGGGTATATGCCAAAATAGATGAGATTAAGCTACACACTTCTAAATAACGCATGGTCAAAGAAGAAATATTGAGAAATTTAAAATTCAGATATTTAAATCAAAATAATTTATCAGAAGGTGTGGAAGGCAGCAAAAGCATTGCTTAGAGGGAACATTACAGAGTATAATGCATCTATTAGAAAAGAGGATATAAAACCAATAATCTGTGTCCACTTTAGGAAACCAGATAAAGGAAAGCAAATTAATCCAAAGTAAGTAGGAAAAAAAATGACTAGAAATCGGTGAAACATACTAGGGGATCAAGAGAGAAAATCAATGATAAATCTAGCTCTTTGAAAATATTAATAAAATAGATAAGGCAGCATTCAGGTTAGGAAAAAAACGAAGGGCACAAATTACTAATACCAGGGTTGAAAAAGAAAGCACCAATAAAGATTCTATGGCTATTAAAAGAATCAAGAAGAAATATCCTGAATAACTCAAATTTGTTAACCTAGAGGAAATGGAATTCCTCCAAAGTCATGGCCTGACAAAACTCACAGAGGCAATCTGAATAGACCTATATCTATTAAATAAATTAAATAAATAATTAATAACCCACCAAAACAGAAAGTACCAGGTCCTGCTGGTTTCAAAGGTGAATTCTAACAAACATTTAAGAAAGAATTATACCTATTCTGTATACCTCAAAAGACTAGGAAAATGAAATTAACAGTATATTAAGAATTGTAAGTCAAGGGGCTGCTGAGTGGCTTGGTTTGTTAAATGTCTGCCTTGGGCTCAGGTCATTACCCCAGAGTCTGGGATCTGTCACTGGGCTTCCTGCTCAGTGGGGAGTCTACTTCTCCCTCTGCCCTTTCCCCCTTGCTCCTGCACATGCTCTCTCTCTGTCTCTGTCTCTCTCTCTCTCAAATAAATAAGTAAATCTTTAAAAAAAATTACAAATCAGGATTAAGTGGTATTTATCCCAGATGTGCAAGGCTGTTTCAACACTTGAAATTAGGGAATGTAATCCATCATATCAATAACCTAAAAAAGAAAAATCTCATGCCCATATTAATAGATGCAGAAAAAGCATTTCATTAAATCCAACTACCATTCATGATAAAGACTCAGTAAACTAAGAATGGAGGGGAAGTTACTCAACTTAATAAAGAAGATCTACAAAAAGCCTAGAGCTACTGTTTTACATTATAAAAAATTCATGTTTTCTCATTAAGATCAGGAACAAAGCAAGGATGTCCCCTGTGGTAAGTCCTTTTCGACATCATGTTGGAAGTTGTAGCTAATGTTATATGACAAGCAAAGGAAATAAAAGTGATACAGATTGAGAAAGTCTTAAATCATGCTCCTTGGTTTTTACCCAAAGGATCTGAAAATTTATGTGCACATAAAAACATGCATATGAATATTTGCAGCAGTTTTATTAATATTTGCCAAAACTTGGAAGTTACCAAAATGCCTTTCAATAGGTGAACAAATGAATAAACTGTAGTTTATCTACAAAACTGATTATTATTAATTGCTAAAATGAATTGAGCTACCAAGCCTTGAAGAGACATAGAAGAACTTTAAGTGCATGTTATTAGGTAAAAAGAAGCCAATCTGTAAAGACTGCATACTGTATAATTCTAACCACATAATATTTGGGGAAAGGCAAAACTATGAAGAAAATGAAAAGATCAGTTGTTGGCAGGGTTTGCAGGTGGTGGGTAGGGATGAGTAAGTGGGGCACAGAGGATTTTTAGAGAAGTGAAAGAAACTCTTTCATGATACCAAAATGATAAATACACATCATTACATACTTTTCCAAACCCATATAAAACACCAAGAGTAAACTCGAAAGGAAACTATGGACTAAGGTGATTATTGATGTTCTTTAATATAGCTTCACCATTTGTAACAAATCCATCACTCTGATAAGGGATGTTGATAATGGGGAAAGCCAAGCATATGTGGGGTAGAAGTATATGGGAAATATCTGTATCTTTCCCTTAATTTTGCTGTGAACCTTAAACTGTTCTAAAAAATAACATACTAAAAATAATGATCAAAAGACTTCGGCATATCCTTTATCAAAGTAGATATGTGAATGCCCAGCAAGCATATTAAAAAAGGCTTACCATTAATTATTAAAGTCTACTTACAACCACAGTGTGATAATGTATCTACCTCTTAGAATTTCTACAATTAAAAAGATGACCACAGATAGTGTTGGTGTGATTTGAAGGAAACTGAGTGTTCATACACTACTTGACAAAATGTGAAAAGTAAAACCACTGTGAACAACAGTTTGCATATTTATTAAAAAGTTAAGCATAAACCCACCATATGACCCAACCTTTCTACTCTGTTATTTAGGAAAGATAATGGAAAGGATAGGGACAAAGACTTCTCACAGAGGTACACAGAGGCATTTTTTGAAATAATGAAAAACTAGAAGCAACTCAAATGTTCACCAAGAAAACAATGAATTCAGTAAATCACCACTCAGTAATAAACATGGATAATAATTAATGCAACTATAACAACAAAAAAATGTGATAAATGAAAAAGCCAGACACCAAAAAATGTGTTTTATTGTTCCATTTCAATGAAATTTAAGGGAGTCAATAGTACGTTATAGAGACAGAAATCAGAATAATAATTACCTGTGGACAGGCAGGGAAATCGATTAAAAAGAAGTACAGGAGAATATCCCAGAGCAAGCACAGTATTCCATATGTTGATATGCTTATATTAAAAACTCAGTAAATTGTATCATGTCTTTGCACTTGAATGGATGTAATTTTACCTCAATAAAAAGAAGAAAACAAACATGATAAAAAAAGTATTTCAATAGATGAATCATAAAGGGATATACCTAAATAGGAAGTAGTCCCATATCTGAATAACAGTAGTTCCATAAAAAGAGAACCAATGTAATGAGTGGGAAGTAATTATCAAACTAGGAAAAAAAAACGATATAAGACTTTTTTTTTTTTTTTTTGCACGGAGGACATGCTTAATGTTTAATTACAGTGACTCTGAAGCCATAATTCCTGGGCTAAATTACATCTACCACTAATTATGCAACTTCCAGCAAATCATTTAAACTCTATGGGCCTAAGCTTCCTTATCTTTAAAAACTGAAAAATAATAGTACTTCCCTTACTGTTATGTTGTTGTAAGGATTACAGGAGTTCAGATATACAAAGCAAAAGCATTTTGAGTAACACCTGGCATTCATTAAGTGCTATGCAAATGCTAATTCCATTAGTGTTATTACTGGTATTCTTATTAAAGGAAATATATGAATTTTAAAAATTAAAAAGATCATTAAATATTCAGTAACCCAAATAAAAATAACTAACCAACAACAGACTCCCATCAAAATACATTGCCACAAATTTTCAGAAGCCTAAGAACAAAGGAAAAATGATAAAGCTTCCCAAAAGACAGAAAAAGAGGATAAAGAAATGATTACTTCTAAAGGTTTGCAATCATAATGACATTAAATTATTTTAAAAGCCTCATTGGAATATAGAATATAGTACAGAATAAAATATGTGAGCAAATATAAATATTTTGGACATATAAGAAATTTCTTACCAGATAAATTAATGGAAAAATAAGAGAATAAGCCAAGTGATGTATACAAGATGAAGCAAAAACAGAATCCACTGAACAAGAATTATTATGAGAAATCTTGGGATACAAAATAGGTCCAGGGAGTACCGGATCCAGACCAGGGCAAGAGACAGAATATTTTAAGAAGTGTTTTCAAGGAAAAAAGATTTTACATACCTGATATTATTCTAGAAATACTGGAAGAACTACTGGACTTTAATAAAGAAGTATTGTAAAAAAAATAGCTAGTTAAAATGCCTTTAAAATCAGCATAAGAAATAAAATAGATTACTATCAACTACTTTGATCTTCAGTAAGAAATATTTTATGTAGTCATAATACTCTTTACTGATATTTGACTTAAAATCAACCTATAAAGACAAGGTGTAAAATCAGTTAGGAAGTAAAAGCAATTCGAAGAATGAAAGAGGTGAGTTCTAGAAGTGCTAATACCATTCTATCACAGTGTAGGATTTAAGAGATCACTCCATAATGAATGGAACAAAAATAAATGCGTAACTATATCCTCTCGAGTTCCAAAAACGACCAATGAAATACCTAAAACCAGTGATGTAACAGAATATTTTGGGATGAGGGAGAAAGGACAAGGAGAATCAAAGCAAATTAAATATTCAGGAAATAAAATAATACATACTTGTGTGTGTGTGTGTGTGTGTGTGTGTGTATAAATTGAAATTTATTTATATCATTTAGAGGTACACTCTAAAAACAATAAAAATAAAGTTAAGGGGCCCCTGGGTGGCTCTGTGGGTTAAGCCTCTGCCTTAGGCTCAGGTGATCTCAGGGTCCTGGGATCCAGCCCCGCGTCGGGCTCTCTGATCAGCAAGGAGCCTGCTTCCTCCTCTCTACCTGCCTTTCTGCCTACTTGTGATCTCTCTCTGTCAAATAAAATAAAATAAATAAATAAATAAAATTCTTTAAAAATAAAGTTAAAAGTGGTACCTCCCTCTGACAGTTTTGTGTTAACAGAGCAGGAGACACTGGTTTTCATTATAGTCTGTTTCTGATATCTACTATTTATCTTTTATACATGTATATATTTCATAGATGTAAGAAAAAAATACTCAAGATTCTACAAAGATATAAAATGCCAGCCTGTGAGTACAGAGGATGACAAATAATTAAATGGAATAGAGCTCACAGAGAAACACATATGGATAACATAGAGAGGGTCTTGTTCGTTATCTGATTTTATACATAATTTGTAGTTTTATTATCACTTGGTCAACTATCATTCTTAATATTACTTAGAAATATGAATGTAAAATGCACATAACAGAGATTAGGATTTTTGCATACCACACTATTAGTAGGAAAAGAATAGATGGGTGAGTGGGTAAAGGGCACAATTCTGGTTTATGGTCTAGCACCCTCCCTCTGCAGACCAGACTAAGGCTAGACTTTATCTGAAACCTTGGCATTGCTCAGGGCATGCTTCCCTTGCTTTATTACTTCTTTAACCAATTTTGAGAAGAGCACATCCTCGATTAAGCAACGGACCCTTGAATTCAGGTCTCAGTAATATTGTACGGAACCTGATATGTCCTGGCAGTATGAGTTTAAAGAGATACGACTAAAGGACATTAAAGAATAAGCTTTAAGAGAGGAATGCAATGTGGTTTGTACAAGATGTTCTTTTTGTTTTGGGGTGCTTTTTTTGGATAAAACCAAGGGATACTTTCTCAAGCATAAAGATCAGAGGAAGGTTAGTAAATAGTAGCTATACCTTCACACAGACTGTTAATTATTTAAAATATTTTTGTTTCTAGTATATTTTAGAGAATGCATGGACCTTACTTTTCATACTTCTAAAGTCAAATGTTTGTTCTCAAATTCCAGCTGTTCAAATTACTTTGAGAATTACTGTAATTCTTTTGTATAGCACTATTCTTGTTAAATGATATCTTTAGATAGCTTGTTATAATAATTAGTAGGGTAAGAGATGGTGCTTTTCTTGTCACTTTTAAAAATATTATATTTAATCTTTAAGTACTGGTTATTTTTTAAATTAAAAGAGCAACATGAGTAACTCATTAAAAATGTTTTAGAAGACTTCTGAAAGCTGAGACTTAGAAAAATGATATAGTAATCCCGTGTTTTTCTGCTTGCACTTGGGAACTGCTGTATATTTCTTTTAAACTTGAAGAATAAAAATTTAATCAGATGGTGAGAGGTCAGAACACACACACACACACACACACACACATACACACACACACATACACTGCCTGACTGAATGCTCTGAAGAAGTTCTGATTACATTTTATGTTTTTTTAAATTTATTATTCAATTTTTTAAAACTTCTAGAAATCACTAATAAAGGGCACTTAGTCCTATGGAAGAAGACATTAAAGGATATTTGCCATCAGAGATTACCTACCAGAATTATAAATCACATGTCACTTAGTGATATATCTATAACTACTTAGTTGACATGACAAAATCGGATAGTGATTACATGATTTATGAGGTATAGAGAAAAAGAAACCCTCAAGGGTAATATCTAGAGAGACCAAAATATTTGAACATGGAAAGAATGTTTTACTTCTCTTAATATCAATTCAGATTTACATGAGGGGGAAAAATCCAGTAATTTAAGCACAATTTTATGAAGTTAGATATGAAAAAGAATAGAAAGATTTTATCAAGATGATAAGAATAAAAATGGTTGCAGCATAAAAACAGGGTATAAATACTTTTCTACTTCAATATGTTAAAATATATGATCCAACAGAAAAATATCCAGCATATTTTAATAGATAAAACATGAACATGTAAAATTAAATTTAAACTGTAATTAATTTTTTAATTTTTTAATCTTTGCACTATTACTTAACTTCTCTGTGCCTCAGTTTACCTATATAATGGAGATTAACAGAACTATTTTATAAGAATGATCTGAAAATTTAATAAATTATCAAACATAAAATCAGAACCATGTCACAGAGTTATTCAGTTTTTAATTGATAGTTCTCATTATTACCAGGAGATAGAAAATGTTGATCAGGCAAAAATTGTTTTTCTATTAAAAGGCTTTTCATTTCATCACAATTTCTGCTTAAAAGAGTATGTGGAGGTTTAGGACTATTGGTAGCCCTGAAATTCGTGAAACTAGACAGTGACCTAGAGAACTGATACTCTGTTCAATGCACTCGTTTCTGTTAGACCTGGTTATGACTAGAGAAGAAAGATAGGAAAAACTTTTCAAACAGCTCTTTATATGGTAAACTCTTTTATGAAGATAAAAGTTTCAATTTGTGCAAGAAATCTAGGGAGAAGTGGATTTTAGATAATTCGTGGGTTCTCTGTGGTCTATTCAAAAAATGGTTAACTTTTATTAAGGTTTATGTGGCTCATATTATTCAAAATATGCTAAAGAATTAATTTATTTAATTCTTACAACAATTCCATAAGATAAAATTTATTATAAAATTATTTTCATTCACGGTATATAGATAAATGTTACATGATTCCCAACTCACAGTGTGCTGGGAATAGAGATATATGTGTATAAAAATAAAGAAATAAATAAACCAATACAAAACTATATAAAATAAAATAATTCCATGTTTAAATTTCACAGGGAAATAAAATTTTGGTTAGTCCAGTCCACCTGAAGCCTCGTAATCTTTCCCTCCTATCTTGGAAGCTTATCCAAGTTTCCGTTTTTGATCCAAGATGTATTTTTAGATATCCACCCAGAATGTCTTTCACGACACAGAGTGTAAACTTAGGACAAGGTAGACATAAGCAGTCTCCTCTTCATTTCATTAGGGAAAATGGACATCTGTTTTGTTTTAGGTGGCCTTAACCTAATTCATCACTTCCAAATGGTTGACTACAACTCTAAGCCATCTTTCCACCCTTTCCACCCCAGCTTATACATACGTATCTCTTTCCTTCCTAATACTTGTGAATCAACAATATCTGCTGGGATGACTAAGCTCTGACTTTCCCAATTTGGGGGATGTTGCATGTTGAGACAAATCTGAATTCTGGGGCTAAGCCTGAGACAAAATTAAGATGAACTCCTTTTTCTCCAAACTACAGGGAGAAAAGAGTCCATTTCATGGAAGCTAAGAAAAGCAGAGCCATAGTTTGGGGGAGAAACAGACAGAGGGTGCTGAGGAGGGAAGGGAGACCTGGCCCCAGGAAAAGGCAAGAGAGAGGGGAAGGCATGGGGAAAAACACAAAGAAAACACTTCCCCAAAGCCACTGGCTGGGAAAACAAGAGGGGCTAAAATTCATGAGTTTATAAATTCATGAGTTATAAAACCAAAATGGTAAAAGCGTGCAGTTTGAGTTCAATGGGCTTGAATGGGATAGAGCCCTGAGGATACTGCCTTAGTCCAGGAGCTGAGGCAGCAGGCAAACAGTCCTAGGGCAGACATTACCATCTAAGAGTCACCTAAGTGGAATGGGGAAAGACTGTTCTCTTTTTTTGAGCACCTCTGTGAGTTGGCATTGCCTGTCTCTCCTGTGATAGAGAAATTGGCGGGAATCATTTCCCTCCCCCACCCCTCAGCATAGACACAGAGACAACTGCTAAATGTAGTTAACTGGGATACTGGCTGATTGACCATCTGGCTCAAAATCTCATGACCCTGAGCTCTGGCACAATTGTCCTTCTGGGTCAAACCTGAACCAGTCCCAGATCATAGAGATCCATTCCCAGGGGAGCAAGGCAGGTCCCCTGCACACCAAGTCTCTGAAGTTCAGAATTTTAAAAAGCAGGATTCCTGGCTAGTGCTGAGCCCAAGGTATACTGCGCTGCTCCAAGAAGGCAAGTGACCCAGAGACACACAGTATGAAATCAGCTACCTGAAAAACAACTATGACGCACCAGGGGAAATTATTCACTCCTCTGAAAGTGCTTCACTGAGAAGAGCAAGCATGAATTCCTCTCTACAGGAACAAAGGAGCAGACTGATGCCATTTCCCTCCCCCACCTCTCAGCACAAACTGACTTGAGGAAACAGCACAATACAAACACTGGTAGTCCAACCTACTTAGAAGTCCCACCCTGCTGCTCTTTACTGGTAACTGCTTTTCTCATGCAAGTGTGCCTCATGATCAGTGCAGTAAGCCCCTTTCCCAGAGAACTGGCACAAACCCCCATATCCACCACATCTACTGGCCAGAGTTCTGCAATCTTCAAAGCTAGTGGAAATAGCAATAGGTGTCTTTTAGCAAACAGTCCAGAATACACCCAGGTAAAATTTAGCACCTACTGGCCAAGAGCCAAACAGTGCCCACAGCAGGCAAGGAGAAACTCTGCAGACGACTGACCTGAGAGACAGAGCAGCCATAACACAGCAGCAGAGTGCATTCGGCGTACATCAGAGACAATTACTGAAGTACCAGGCCCTAGACAATATGTGACTTCTTCATAAAATCATTACTATCAGGAGCAGGAAATAAGTTTTCCTAACACAGAGAAGAACAGAGACCTGGACAAAATGCCAACATAAAGGAATTCATCCCAAAAGAAAATAGGAAACGGTCATGCCAGGGATCTAATCTAAACAGATATAATATGCCTGACACAGCATTTAAAACAACAATCATAAGGATACTAGCTGAGCTTCAGGAAAGCATAGAAGACACTAGAGAGCCCCTTATTGCAGAGGTGAAAGAGCTGAAACTAATCAGGCTGAAAGGGAAAATGCAATAACCTAGACGTGAAACAGGCTGGATATTATGACCACAAGGATGAAAGAAGCAGAGACACAAATGAGTGATATAGAAGACAGAATTACGGAAGGGCGCCTGGGTGGCTAAGTGGGTTAAAGCCTCTGCCTTCGGCTCAGGTCATGATCCCAGGGAAACTTGACCTGGGAAGAAGAAGTGGCATGATCCAATGTACTGAATGGGAAAAATCTACAGTCAAGAATACTCTATCCAGCAAGGCTACCGTTCAGGATAGAAGGAGAGATAAAGTATCCCAGACAGAGATGTCCACTCTCACCACTGTTAAATAACATATAACTTGAAGCCCTAGCCTCAACCATCAGACGACAAAAAGAAATAAAAGGCAACCAAATCAACAAGAAAGAAGCCAAACTTCCGTTATTTGTAGAGGACATGGTACTCTAGGAAACCCACAAGATGCCACCAAAAAATTGCCAGAACTGATATACAAATATAGCAGAGTCACAGGATACAAAATCAATGTATAGAAATCTGTTGCATTTCTATATACCAATAATAAAGCAGCAAAAAGAGAAATAAAGAATCAATCACATTTACAATTGCACCAAAAACCCTAAGATACCTAAGGAATAACCTAACCAAAGAGGTGAAAGATCTGTACTCTGAAAACCATTAAAAAAAAAACAAACTGATAAAATTGAAGATGACACAAAGAAATGGAAAGATATTCCATGCTTGTGAACTGGAAGAAAAAAAATACTGTTAAAATGTCTACTACACATTCAATGCAATCCCTATGAATAAAACCACCAACATTTTTCACAGAGCTAGAAAAAACAACCCTAAAATTTGTATGGAACCACAAAAGACCCCAATAGCCAAAGTAATGTTGGAAAAGAAAAGCAAAACCAGAAGCATCACAGTGCCAGACTTTAAGGTGTATTACAAAGCTGTAATCATCAAGACAGTATTCTACTGACACAAAAACAGACACAGTGGGACTGAACAGAAAACCCAGAAATGTATCCATAACTATATGGTCAACTAATCTTTAACAAAGGAAGAAAAATATCCAATGGAAAAAAGACTCTCTTCAACAAACTGGTATCGGGAAAACTGGACAGACACATGCAGAAGAATAAAACTGGACCATTTATTTATACCATACACAAAAGTAAATTCAAAATGGATGTAAGACCTAAATGTGAAACAGGAATCCATAAAATCCTAGAGGAGAACACACACAGCAATCTCTTTGACCTCAGCCGTAATAACCTCTTTGTAGATACATCTCCAAAGGTGAGGGAAACAAAAGTAAAAATAAACTGTTGGGACTTCATCTGGATAAGAAGCTTTTGCATAGTGAAGGGAAAAAATCAAGAAAACTAAAAGGCAGCCTACAGACGGAAGAAAGTATTTGCAAATGACCTATCTGATAAAGTGTTGGTATCCAAAATGTATAAAGAACTTACGAACTCAACACCCAAATAACAAATAATCCAGTTAAAAAATGCACAGAAGATATGAATAGGCATTTTTCCCAAAGAATAAATACATTTGGCAAATAGACACATGAAAAGATTCTCCACATCACACATCACCAGGGATATATAAACTGTATACAATTATACAATGAGATCACCTCACACATGTCAGAATGTGTAAAATGAACATGGGAAAGAAGAGATGTTGGTGAGGATTCAGGGAAATGGGAATCCTCTCACACTTCTGGTGGGAATACAAACTGGGGCCGTCTCCCTGGAAAACAATATGGAGGTTCTTCAAAAAGTCGAAAACAGCACTATCCTGTGATCCAGCTCTCGCACTGCTACATATTTACCCAAAGGAGATGAAAATACTGATTCAAAGGGACACGTGCCCCCTGATGTTTATAAACAGCATTATCAACAATAGCCAAATTATGGAAAGACTGCAAATGTCCATCAATGGATGCATGGATAAAGAAGAGATAGGGTGTGTGTGTGTGTGTGTGTGTGTGTGTGATGGAATAAATAAAGGTGTGTATTATGGAATATTATCCATAAAATAGAATGACATCTTGGCATTTGCAATGATGTGGATAAAACTAGAATGTATTATGCTAAGCTAAATAAGTCAGTAAAAGAAAGGCAAATACCATATGATTTCACTCATATGCAGAATTTAAGAAACAAGCTAGATGAACACAGTGGAGAAAAATGAGGCAAACCATAAAACAGACTCTTAAATATAAAGAACAAAGTGAGGGTTGCTGTAGGGGAGGTTGGTAGGGGGATGGGTTAAATGAGTGACGGGGATTAAGGAGTGCACTTGTGATAAGCACTTGGTATTGTATGTAAGTGTTGAGTCAGTAAATTCTACACCTAAAACTAATATTACAGTATATATTAATGAACCAGAATTTAAATAAAAACTTGGAAATAAAAAAAGTGAATAAATTTTTCTATATATGTACCCCTGGGGATAAAAATACATTATATTTTTGTATGCTTGTTTAAATCTAATTGCTAAAAATTGACAATCTGCAAATATAGCATAAGTTGAATATCAGATAACTATTACTTTTTCACAGAATGTGTGCTGCACTATTTATAGAAGAGGTCACATCTTGTTCAAAGAGCCACAGTATAATGCCGGCCTGCTATCAATGCAGGGTATTTAAAGAATTTCAACATCAATGAAGTCTTGTATCTTTTAAGTTCTTCAAGAAAACCCAAAACTAGTATTTTCTAGTATAAAATGTGACTATCTCTGCCGATGTAACATTTGGAATTTGGTACCACAAGGCATGTCTTTAAAAATTTGAATAATGTTAATTTATTTAAAAATATATTAGAAAATATCAACCTTCATTTATAATATTAAATTGCAAAGTAATCCATTTAAAGCAAAAATTATTAATTTAAAAGGTTAGGTAATTTAAAATTTATTTTAAAAATTATTACTTATTTTAGAGAGAACAAAGTACATATATTCAGTATGTGAATGAGCACACTTTGGATATGATGGGCTAGACAAACCTTTTTCCAGGACTGGACTGGATACTTCAAACTCTGCTTTAGGACTATTTAGGCTGCAAGTAGAGAGATCAATCTTGTTTTGGATTCAGAGATTAAAAAGCTGCCTTTATGTTGCTATTTTTCAAACACAGGAGTTTACATTTTAGTGGCTATAGAGCAATGCCGATTTTCTCATTAATTCTTCTATTAAGTAAGTAATCTAAATGGTAAGAATATACACTTAGCCTATCAAACGGAAACAATCTACCACTTTAACACCTTTTTTTCCTTGATTTTATTCATGCAAAAAGTTTCTATTTTTATTTGGAGAAAAGCAAGAAGATCTTGGGAAGCAAGGAAAGACTTTATATTCCTTAAGTGGATTCCAGAAGCAGACATCTACTATTTGCATCTCTAAAATCTCTTGCCCGTGTCTGTCTTGTGCTTTGGGGGAGACTGAGTCCCTCCACCATTCAGATCATCACTGCGGTGGGCACATGATCTATGTCTGGACAATTAAGAGTGCTCCATCCCCCTCAACTCTGAGATGATTTCAGGCAAAGATCTGAGAAAGTTATTTTGCTTCTTGTTTCAATGTGCTAACCAGCTATCTCATTAATTGACTTAAAAATTAAGCAACCTTAGAAATTAAGTATTCAAAAACACCCAGAAAATTACCTGAAATAGTCCATAACCACCCATAAATGTTAACTGTTGTTATTACATTAGATATGAATTGGTATGGTAATTACAAAAATACGGTAAGATTTGAGTTTCAGCTACTAGCATTGCCTTGAGCTCAACATAGAAACTTTTTCAGAACCCTGTGTTCACAAGTAAGAAAGTCAATTAATTTTTCCTTATGTACTGATTTTTTTTCCTTATGCATTGATTTTTAAAGTAATACACAGTTTTCTAGTCTTGAAACTAAGAAAAAGTCTTAACTAAAACAAATGCTTAATCAATTCCTTCATTTCATAATATGATCTAACAATACTATTTATGCTTCAGAGTAATGAGACTCATTAAAATATTAGGACATAGATTAGAGTGTAAGTGTGTGCGTTTATGTGTGTATGTAAATATAGAGATGTATATACACACATATATACGTATATATATGTTTCAGCATATAACAATGCAGTGACTTCAACTGATGCATAATATAGCAAGAGAGACATACCATATTGCGCTCTTTGTGATTTTTCACATGATCACAATGATAAAAAAAAATTAGTGTATTTATCTGTGGGTAAATACTTGATAACACAAAAGATGATAAACATTTCATGACTAGAGTGGTTAATATTTTCCTTTCAAATTAGTTTTATCTGGCTATACTTCGGGTAGGATTACCAAATCAGAAGAAAATGTATCAAGTTACAGGTATTTGCACTTTTCTAACACTACATTTCTACTCATGCCAATACATTCACTTAATATGCCTGCTGCTCTCCTCTTCATTTCTCAAAATTCCATTCATCTTTAGGGCCTGCCTCAGATCCCACCTCTTTAATAAAGTTCTCTCTGACTACCTCAACCTGGAGTGAATTCTCCCAGCTCTGAGCTCCCCTGGAAATTCTTGTCTGTACAATAGGTTTAGAAATTAATCATGCATTGTCTGGAGACAGTGAAAACAGAGTCTGGACTTTGAAGTTGGATAGAATGCAGATAAATCCTGACTCTACTGTAAAGTAGCTACATGACTTTGGGAAAGTTACTTGTTCTGTAAAAAAGTATCTGATCCTTACCATGTGCGAGATATGAATGTGCTTTACATGTATTCACTTATTTAACCCATACAATGACCCCATAAAATAAATGGTATTTTGAGTCCTTCTGCATAAAGGCATTGACGCAAAATTCATGTATCTTTCCCTATGTATTTTTATATTTCTCTTTAGCTGTTTAGTAAAATATACAAGGTCACACTATATGTTGCACAAACAGGATTCAAACCGCAGCACCTTGGCTTCAGAGTCCATGTTCTTACACAGGACAGCATGTTGCCTCTCAACTTCTGTGCCAGGATTCATGAGGGTTACCAAATCCATATACTTATTAAGTGGGTTAAATTAAACAACACATGCAAACTGCTTGGCACATAGTATGTATATAGCAAATGCTATTTGGCATCTCTTTTGCTTTCTTCCCCATTAACTGCTGCCTCAAACTGTCATGTGTGTCTGTTCCTAACTTCTCCTGTGTTTATAGCTTGTCTCTGGAGCTGCATCATACACTTCTGAGGCTCCCATAATTCTTAGCCCTTTGTTGAGCACTCAAATATCCTTTGAGATCTTTGGTGTGCCATCAGCTTCACTCTTTCCACTTCCTGACTTCTATGTCCAGTAGTTTTCTGAAAAATTTATGTTTTACCTACTTTAACCACTGAAACTCCCTACAGTGACAATGCCCTTGCTGCTCTCCCATGGCTAATGCCTACTTTTAACACTGAGGTCTTCCTGAAACTATCCCTGAACACTCCGCTGGGAAAAGAGCCTCCTATCGGGACTTCTACAGCATCCTCTGCATACTAGCATTTACAGTACAGTAAACCATGAAAGCAGACATAGCTTCAATACTTTGTGGAAGAATCTGGAAGGCAGGGATTTAATTCAAAGCATCTTCCTATTCTCAAACTTTGCATAATAACTGGAGCTGTAGGCATCCAATGGGTGCTTATTTTCCCTACAATAGACATTTTAAATAATTGCTTCTACAGAAAGTTTGGGAAAAGCATTCCTAGTAATACCAACTCTTCTTCCATGAATTATATCAACATTAGCTTTTTTCAGAATGTGTACAGCAAAAAATCACCCTGTGGTCAAATGTATTTGGGAATGACTGTATTTTCACTCTCTTTCTGGAAAATCACTTGCATCCTGATATTTATTGATTAAAATAATATTTATTAAGAACCTCTCACCAGATGTATAAAGGTAAGATGAAAACAATCTATGCCCTCTTGGATCCTATGATTTATCAGATCTCTGAGAAGTCTTGTAATAAAATGCCTATTTCACCTTGTTCAAACAAATATATTCTAACATATTTAATCAGAATTCCTTAATACATACCAATACACTGGACAACATATTATGGAAAATAAATCAATTTTTTTCATGTCTTAACCTATTCAGAAGTTCTACTTATTATTTTCATAAGAGAAAATGGTGATTCTGTAGTTAATGGTACATACTATTACTTAAAAATAAAATGATTTGTTAAAAATGTTTATATTGCATTTCTGTTTGAGGACACTTTATATTGTTAAAATGCTATGTAGCTGATGTTAAAGCACTGATAATAAAGTGAGGCAAAAGTATAATGTCACTGAATATTCCTATTATAAGCAGAAATAAGCAAATATTTGTAAAATACTAGTTTACTGATTTGCAGTTGTTCAATAAATACATGCCGGATTTATATAGTGCTTGGTTGAATCCATACTCCAGCCTTTGCTAGAATAGTATAACTTGGTTTCTACAACAGTCTAAAATATCTCTACCAGACTGAAATGAAAATCAGAAAACTGAAATGAAAAATCACACAACAGGGGCGCCTGGGTGGCTCAGTGGGTTAAAGCCTCTGCCTTCGGCTCGGGTCGTGATCCCAGAGTCCTGGGATTGAGCCCCGCATCAGGCTCTCTGCTAGGCGGGAAGCCTGCTTCCCTCTCTCTCTCTCTCTGCCTGCCTCTCTGCCTAGTTGTGATTTCTGTCAAATAAATAAAAAATATATATATAAAAAAAACGAAGAAAAATCACACAACATTTTTCTGTCAATATGTAGTTATTTCTCAGGGAAAACAAAAAAGCTGCCCTAAATTATTGGGTCAATTATCTTGATTTTTTTTTTTATTTTCATATTACTTTCATGACTTATTAGCCAAAAAAAGTGTTATCAGACTTTTTCTTAATACCTTAGATCTTTTAAACACCTGTTTCATATTGAAATGTTCTGCTTTGTATTGGTGGCTTTTTATCAGTTGTCTCCATGTACTTCCATGAATATTTATTCTACATTCTCTCCAAAAGTAACACCTACAGTTTTCATCTTCTCAGTGTGGGCCTTAACTAAGACTTAATTTGAGGAGCTTTTCTGTACAGCCTTTTGTCTATATTTACTTCTGCAAAATCAGAGATGAAATCAGTGCTTGGAATATCCCAGGTGCTCAAAAATACGTAGTAAATGAATGCATGAGATAAAGCTGAATAAACTATGACAGATGTAGATGGAATAAAGCAGCAGGAAAGGGAGACAGCAAGGAGAATATATGTTCACATGAAGTGCCCCATGAGAGCACTTTTGCTACATGAGGTACTGGCATCATAGAGGTTTATGTAATAAATTGCAGCTCTGTTAATAGTAAATGGAAGCCTAACTTGGTTAGAACTTAAGTCTAGAATATTCACCATTAGCAAGAGGAACCACATCTTTTTTTTTTTTTTTTAATCCCTTTATTTCCCACACCTTGAATAATGTCTGGAGACACAATATATACTCAATAAATATTTGCTAAGATAATAAATAAAGCCTATAACTGATTTATGAGTAAAAATATTATCAGTATCTTGCCCCCAGAATTTACCACCAGGGTGATATAGAAAAACATCTGTTAACAGTTCATCAAATCACAGTCACTGCTCAGGAAATTTCTTTAATTTTAGCTTTTTCACATCTACTTTTCTTACCCTTATATGAATTTATGTATATTAACACTCTAATCATAGCAGAGTTTCATAGGGGTGCTAGGCTGGCTCAGTCAGTTTAGCATCTCACTCTTGATTTCTGCTCAGGTCATGATCTTAGGATCGTGAGTTCAAGGCCCGTGTTGGGCTCCACACTCGTGGGGAGCCTGCTTAGGAGTCTCTATCTCCCTCTCCCTCTGCCCCTAACCCTCCATACTCACTCACTTTCTCTCAAATAAATAAATACATCTTTTAAAAAAGTAGCAAAGTTTCAAAACTAATACTAAGAATAAGTTAACTATATTTATCTTAAGATCTAAATTTCCAGATGGACACACGACATTGCTGCATGTTCAGCCATTCCCTATGCATAATATTATAGGCCAAAAATTTAACTTGTCATTGAGAGAATATTTTACCATTCCTTAAAAAATAGGTATAGTGTCACATCTTACCATATATACTATCTAGTTTTTTGTTATTCATACATTTGTTTTATTAACATTTATCAATTAACAAATGATGAAATATCAGTGTTCATGGAGACCTTGAAAGTCATTGTTTCCAGAGTTTCTTTAAAGTTAGAATTATTGGGGCACCTGGGTGGCTCAGTGGGTTAAGACTGTGCCTTCAGCTTGGGTCATGATCTCAGGGTCCTGGGATGGAGCCCCGCTTGGGGCTCTCTGCTCAGCAGGGAGCCTGCTTCCTTTCTCTCTGCCTGTCTCTCTGCCTACTTGTGATCTCTCTCTCTATATCAAATAAAAAAATAAATAAAATCTTTAAAAAAAAAACCTGTTTAAATAAATAAAGTTAGAATTATTTTCCAGCTTGAATCAACTTTAAAAGATGGCAACACCAGCTTTTACTATCTCTTGACCCTTTCTGCCATGGTGGGCTCTTCCTTCTTTCTCCTAACTCCTTATTAACTAAGAGTTGAGCCCAAATATGTCACCGACCTAAAAAAAAAACTTGACATCCCTTCCTCACTTTTCTTCATGAGAGTTACCCATATTGTTTCGTTTCCTAGAAAGCCAACTCTCTGAAATAGGAGAATGGTGACACCCAGTTTTCTAAAATGGTTCTGTCTTTACCAATCCTCAAGTGCAACCAAGATTCTGTGCTTTGATGTTTTGTGTATAATAATACTTGACTGGACTACACCAAAGCAAAGAAATGAACAAATGCATAGATATTATAATTCTACCAAATAGCTGAATGTTTTGAATAGTTTTCTCTTCTTTTGAATTTTTTCATTATCAAACACAATATATTATTCCTTAAAAAATGTGAGATTAAGACACAGAAGAATAAACTGGAATGGACAGTAATAGTTACTAGGTGAGAAAAGTGAAGGTCACCTTACATAAATGTGTATTAGGACCTTTGTCAAAATTGAACATTGATTTTTGCCAATAATGACTTGTATGGAAAGATCAAAAGTTCATTCATAAGGACTCTAAAGTCTGTTGTCTAAAGCTTAAAAAAAACTCACCTCAAATCCAATTAAAATAAAATTGGATTAGCATATTATAATGTTGAGATAATTGAACCAAATATGCAGGTGTCTTGTTTGTCCATCTGAAAATTTGAAATTTCAGACAAATTTACTTGATACATTTTTATGTTCATTTATAAAACTACAAATTGTGTTTAGAATGTTTACATCAACAATAGCACAAGTTAAAAAAGCCTTCTTTCTAGTGTCTTGTCTAGCCTTCTCAAAGTTCCTGGATGGTAATAAAGATCTCTATTAATACTTTTATAATGAGCTCGCACTATAAGAAAAAATATGTAGCATTTTAAAGCTAGCTGTCATGTAATGTACAAAATAGTGAATACATTTGTTATTCATTACCTGATACTTTATAGTTATGAATTTTTCATATCCCTGTAGTGTCATCCTACCCCAGCTGCCCTGGCATACATCCTGGTTCAAATCAGGGCCAGCCAAACATAAATAAATAAATGAAGTTGAACAGGTAGCTCTTGGAGGTCCTTTTCTACGACATAGAGAAAAATCTTCATTTTGTTTTCAGAAAGGCTGTAGTCAATTTTGTAAGTATTGTTTTGAGGGATAGTTGGCTAATATTAATAAAAAATTCAAAATTTAAAACAGTTGCTGGATATTAACTCTAGAAAGCTCAGATTGTCCATAGAACTAAATCATGTTCATATAGCAATAAAAATTAACAAGTCCTTACCTATCCATTCTGCTTGTACATTGAGACATTACCTTCTGACTTCAAGAAGTCATGGTTTTATTGCCTTGAGAAATGCATTACAGGGGCACCTGGGTGGCTCAGGAGGTTAAGCTTCTGCATTTGGCTCAGGTCATGATCTCAGGGTCCTGGGATCAAGCCCTGCATCCCGCTCTCTACTCAGCGGGGAGCCTGCTTCCCCCTCTCTCTCTGCCTGCCTCTCTGCCTACTTGCAATCTCTGTCAAATAAATACATAAAGTCTTTAAAAAATGCATTACATTTCATAAAATTCTCCCATTGTCATTTAATTTGCAAAATATTCCTATTATAGTATCTCATTCATATTTTAAATATCCTTTTCTGAAAGACAGATTTAGAGGTATGCCTTAAATCCTTAAATCGGGATGTGCTAAATTAGCAAATGAAGCAACCTGTGCAATAAGTTGGTTCTGTTTGCACTCCTATTTTTACCATGACACCAAGACAAATAATATCACTTGCAGGATACACTCAATCAATCTTATGTACAATTTCCAAGGATTTACTGTAACTTGATCACCTATTTTCTTGTTCAAGAATAAGATATCATAACAGGAGAACAAGGATAGATTTTTTTTTTTTTAAGGTTTGTTAATTTATTTGCAAGAGAGCAGGGGGAAGGACAGAGAAAGTGGGAGACAAGCAGACTCCTGGCTGAGCGGGGAGCCGATCCCAGGACCCTGATATCATGATCTGAGGTGAAACCAAGAGGTGGACACTTAATTGACTGAGCCACCCAGGTGCTCTTAGAATACATTTAAAAAAAAAAAAAAAGAAGAAGAAGAAAAAGAGGAAGAAAAGAAAAAGAAAATTTGAAGCTTTTTCCTTTTTATGTAAAATAATCATTGACAAATCTTCATATTCTAGTTTTTGTTGATAACAAACAACTTGGGACTGCCCATCTCACATGGGATTTTACCCCATGCCTCTGTAACTGTTCATGTAATGTAGCTGTGTTCAAAGTCAACTGGACTTTTTTTGGAACTAGAGTAACCCACCCTGATATTTTAATCGAAATGGCTTCAGTGTTAAACCAGTGTTGATGCTAAAGTTCCACTGGCTCCTGTGTAGAAATGGGCCTGAAGCCTGTTCTATTAAAGATGATCCAAAGAAGTTTCTTATCTCAACAATTAAATCAGAATCATACAGGCTTTCTCACATTTTAATAACCGCCAGATGGTGGATGAACTAAAATAAAACTATGATTTCAACAAAAGTTTGGGAAAATATTAGCATAGTACAAAAGACTAAGAACACTAAGGAAGTTATTTTCAAACTAGTTTTTCCTTGCTTTGAAAAAATGCCACTGGCAAGAATAATGATGCTTCCATAATGTTACTAGAGTGCTATATTTGTAAAGCAGCATGTAAGCCTCATAAAAGGGTAATGAGTTCCTTAAGTGATAGTAAAATAAGCTTTCATGTAGAGAGATGCTGAGGTGCTACTGTTCATGGCCAGCAGTGGAGCTGCATTACCTATTTTGTATTGCAATTTTCACTAACGGAAAAAAAAAAAAAAAAAAAGAATTACAGTAAGAGGAAAAAAAGGAATTACAGTAATGGTCACATTTTCCTTCCACTGACATAAAAAAGGACTCTAGTGGAGCTCACCTAAGTAGAGAAAATGATAAATGCTTATATAAAATTTATACTTATTTGGCCATTCTTCTTTATATAAGCATGTTGTTTGAATAGAGTAGGAGTAAATTTCTCTAGCTGATCAGAGAATTACCCCCAGATACCTATTGTCAATTGATTTGGTCTGCTATATTTATCAATTATTGCAGCTTCATAAAATATGCATGGGTTCTTTGACATTCATATTAACACTTGTCTTCTCCCTTATGTGTTTACATGTACAATAATAGTCAAAAGAAGGAATCACTGAGTATTGAAGTAATTTTTTAAATTTAGAAATGTACTAAAATATTTGAAAGTCTTTCAATTTACCTATTCTTTACAGGAGAAAAATTTTGTGTATCACATAATGGAAATTTCCCAAAAATCAAAATTCCACATTGAATTCTACTGGTTAGCTGCCTGTAAAATCAAGACAATTATTCCAACCTCTTTCACCATTTTTAATTGGATGGATTTCTTACTTCTTAACAGCAAGAGGAAACAGATGTTTCCAGAATTCAGAAACTTCTAGTCAGTGGCAGGTACATGAAATATCTTACTATTTTGTCATATTAAGTTTGGAAAAGCAACATGTAGAGTGAGGGAAGAGATTATATCTAAAAGCTTATGTGCATGGTTCTAAAGGATTCAAATGGAAATTATGACTTCTGAAGCAGACATTTAAACACAAATGCTTTTGAATGACAGACTGCAGATAAATATAGATGACTGTGGTGAAGGAAAGCTCCCATTTTGATGTCTAAAGAATGGTTTTCCCCCCAAAAAACCAGTCCAAAAACTAGAGGACAAGAACTTCCTATGGTTTCAGAAAAAGCTAAGCCCATTAGCACCAAATTATTCAAGTGCTTTCTTCCAAATATATGAACTTTTGTGTGAGTAAAATCAAGACAAATAAAAGCATCAAAATGCTAAATTCTGTTTTCACTGGACAGAGTAAATGTATATTTTTACTATTTGAATTGCACATTTTATTAATACAAGAGCTAAATGAGAAAACCGGCATGCTCTGTAGTCACTAAAGTGTAAAGGGCTGTGCATGTTGAAAAAAATAGGAACGTCAAGGTAGCTTTTGAATTCTCAAGTCTGAAACTGAAGTTTGGGTTATCTGCTCAGCTTGAGAGCAAACTAGTTCCTCAGCACATAATTTCAGGTCAGAGAATCATGTGTAATATTAAAAAAAAAAAGTGTGCATTTTATACCAGGTTTCCTATAATTAAAAAATTTAAATTTTACCAAGAAATGTACACTGAATGGCTATTTCCTTTACCAGAGAGTGACAGAATAAGACATCTATGCTGAGCTCTTTCTCAAAAGTCTGGATTTTTGGGGGTGCCTGGGTGGCTCAGTGGGTTAAAACCTCTGCCTTAGTCTCAGGTCATGATCTCAGGGTCCTGGGATTGAGCCCCGCATCGGGCTCTCTGCTCTGCAGGGAGCCTGCTTCCTCCTCTCTCTCTGTCTGCCTCTCTGCCTACTTGTGATCCCTGTCTGTCAAATAAATAAATATCTTAAAAAAAAAAAAGTCTGTATTTTTAAAAATATGAGAAAACTTTTTGGATGCAATCATAATTCTTAATATATTCATGACAAATTTTAACATCTTTTATCAAAAAGCAAATTATAAGCCAATTATTGCCTAATAAATCATAATTTTTAAACACACAAAGGGCAACAAATATGAACATCACGTTCAAAATAACAAAATTCTAAAACAAAAAAAATTGAAACAAAACATTATGTAATGAACAAAACACTTTTTAAAAACTGTGAATTAAGTCATATTTGAAAGGTAGATATTATGTCATAAAAAATACAACTGGCTGTGGTGCATACACAATGAATTTTGGAACTCTGAAAAGAAATAAAATAAAATAAAATGGAAATTTTTTATTTTAATAAAATAATTTATTAAATTTATTAAAATTTTAAAAAGGTTGTAAAAATAATTCAGTAAATAATGTAAAAAACCAATAATGGTTCACCTTCAGGATAAAATGACTGATTTAATATTTCAGCAATTTTACTTATTTAATAGTAATTTATTAAATTATTAATTAGGAAAGAAACCATGTATGAAAAGTAACACACAATGCATGTATTGGTTAAATACTTTAAAGTATTTGATAGTGTTTCTTCCTGTGATTTTTATTACCTTGTTTCCCCTCCATAGAAGCAACCCCCTTTATCTTCACATATTTGTTGCCTGAGTATGATTTTCTGAATTTTAGGATGGTCTCCATGACCTTTATCTACTAGTTTTAATCTTGTAATTATATTATGTGACAAAGGAATTTTGTGATTTATATTAAGGTTCCTAGGTAGTTGCCCTTAATTCAGGGAGATTATCAGAATGTGCCTGATCTAATCACACACGCTGTTTAAAAGAACATGGTTTTCTCCAACTGGCAGCAGAAGAGAAAATCAGACACTGGAAGCTTGAGGTGAATTTCAGGTACTGTTGTCAACTGGGAAATGGAAGAGCCATGTGGAAAGAACTAGAGAGAGGTCCCTAGAAACAGAGCAACTTGAGTTGCCAGCCAGCAAGAAAATGGGACCTTAATACTATAGCTGCATAAAACTGGATTCTTCAACAAGAAGGAGCTTAGAAGAAGATTTTTTTCCCAGAGTGTCAAAATAAAAGCCCAGGTGGCTCACACCTTGATTTTGACATTGGAGAGAACCCATGGAGCCCACCTGAACTTTTAACCTACAGAACTATGAGCAAAAAAATGGGCCTTGTTAAGCTATTAAATTTGTGTCAATTTGTTACACGCTAATAAAAAAAAATGGTAGAAGCAACAGCAACAACAAAAAACTAATACATGGAGATCAAGGTGTTAGAATAAGTCAAGAAAATAATTTTCAATTTGGAAACTGTAGGCCCTGAGGAGGCATAAGCCATAGTAAATACATGATGAGTCAAATGTGGCCTTCCAATATCCAGCATGAGGAGATCAGAGCAAGTTTCTCATGAGCACAGAAGGGAGGATTTCCAAGGAAAATGGTAATAATACCATATTCAAGAGCTTAGATGGGGGACGCCTGGGTGGCTCAGTTGGTTAAGCGGCTGCCTTCAGCTCAGGTCATGATCCCAGTGTCCTGGGACCGAGTCCCACATCGGGCTCCGTGCTCAGCGGGGAGCCTGCTTCTCTCTCTGTCTCTGCCTGCCACTCTGTCTGCCTGTGCTCGCTCTCGCTCTCTCTCTGACAAATAAATAAATAAAAATCTTAAAAAAAAAAAAAAAAGCTTAGATGGTACTGGATTTTTGAGAAGGAGATCTGTCACCTTTCCCTTCTCTAAGATTTGGCTAAAATTAGGAGCTTAATCATATACAGCTGAGCCACAGAGAGATTGATATCATCTTTCCTAGAAAGAGCCCAGGAAGGAAACAGTCAGTATTAAAAAGGTAAATAAATGGGGGCACCTGGGTGGCTCAGTGGGTTAAAGCCTCTGCCTTCAGCTCAGGTCATGGTCCCAGGGTCCTGGGATCGAGCCCCACATCCGGCTCTCTCCTCAGCAGGGAGCCTGCTTCCCCCTCTCTCTCTGCCTGCCTCTCTGCCTACTTGTGATCTCTGTCTGTCAAATAAATAAATAAAATCTTTAAAAAAAAAGTAAATAAATTATAAATCACAGTAAATAAATTATAACTTAATATTTGTTGATGGCAGGCATGAATATAAAATATTTTTGTTAATTATTCAGCTTGAACAGAGTAAGATGTCCCCTATTTTACAAATGAAAAACTAAGGTACAGAGTAGTTATACACTTTTCCCAAGTCCCCATAGCAAATAGCTACAGGACCAAGATTTCTAGCTTCTTGGTTTGTGCCCTTAACCACTAACCTACAGCTTTAAGATAGGAGGAAAAAAAACAGCCAACCAAACAAATAAATATTTTCTTGACGATTTTAGGCAGAACCAGAGTCTATCACACACCTATTGTACCTATTCTTGTACAAATAGCTCTCGATGGCATTGATGATACAGTGATTCTTATTGTCCAAATATGCAGCTAGTGTAGGATCACAGATGGTTGGCAACACCATTTTTCCAATATACAGTGGAATCAACAAAATGATAAAATTGAGAACTGGACCTAAAGATATTTTAAAATCAGGGAAAAGGACAAGAAAGCCCCAAAGAATATTGTCAACACTGGGACCAAACTCTGCCCCTGTTCCCACCCCACCAACGTAAAGTAGATCTTCGAACAGATGTCTCATAATAATGTCCTATTTTGATATTGAGATACAATGGTTATTTTATAAATAATAGGATTCTGTCCATTCTTTTTAGGTACTTTGTAAAGTTACAGATTTTATATCTTACTTTGCATTTATTATAGATTAAATTTCTGAAAAAAGTTCTAAGGATTCAAAAATGATAAATTTTACATTATCTATTTTTTCCAATGATATAACCATGGATGAATTAATGGGTATCACCTGATACTGAACCATAGGAGAAATAATCTGGAAAAGCTTAAATAATTATTCAAAGTTTTTCAGAATTGCTTCGGTAGATAATTAAAATTTTAATCTACTTCCATGCTTCATTTATGAGTTTTATATCTGCATGTTCATTTGAAATTTTATATAATATGTGCCTATATTTATATTTTTTTTCTTCTTATTGTCAATCTTATTTTTGTATATCTGTCAGGAAAAAAACAAACAAAAAAAACAACTCAAAGGACAAGTACTTTTCTGAGGAGACCAAATAGGAAGTATGCATTACATTCATACTCCTTTTTTAAAAGAGCAGTTAAGAATGAGATCATATATTACCTCCATTTAATGATAAATGATGCCAGAATGTTTCTTACATTTAGTTTTAAAGTGAAACCTAGAAATTGTGGTTAGATCTAAACTTAGCTGTCTCTCTTCAGATTCATCACTTGGTACCATATGCTATGTTTCTGATCACAATTCTCATAATCTGTGGAGTGGCTACCGATGTCTGCTTTTAAATAAAAAGAGTGATCATTTTGTTAAAGGATGGACATGGGCCACTTTTCTAAGTTTAAGTTGAAAAATTTGTTCCATTTTAAAATATTTTCTATACCTGACTATTCTATTTCAAGTAGTACTTTTCAAAAATCCATCCTGAGATTATACTTTAAAATTTTATTCAGTAGTTACTTTTACTCAGTATTAAAATTTTTTTTAGTTTATGGAAATTTATAATTTCCTCTTTCCTGACCACAGTTAGATATTGATTAAATCAAAACATTTTCACTCTTTACTCGCAATTATGTAAATCTAATAGTGAATTGAAAATGTAGATTTTATATTTTACAATAATTCCAGGCAGTCCTAGAAATTTAATCCCACATGTTAGGAATTATTTTGAATACTTTGATGATTATTATTGAATAATTTATCCTTCTTATGGATAAAGAACTAATCAGAGATATTAAGTTGGGTCACAGCACTAGCAAATGAGAGATATAGAGCCAAATCCAGGAAATCTGATCCACTCAACTACATTAAAAAAGCTGTGTCTGGGATTTTTAGACCGTGTTACCCCCCACAGTTTTTATTCCCACGTTTTCAAACACTTTGTTTTCCTTGTTTAACCACTTTCTTAAAGTTTATCAGACATGAAATAATGTTCCGTATTTAAGAAAAACCCTATGTGTACACTACTATGTGTCTATGTAGAATCTAATAAATCTTTCCACAGCCTAACATTCAGAAGGAATGATCCATGCGTCCACTTATATATAAAGGTTTAATGAAAGTAAATGATGTATTTTTTTTTTTAGTAAATGTTATTTCTGAATGCTGTCCTATCTCTAAATACTTCGATTTTGTCTAATTTTATTGGAGTTCTATATTAGTTATTTATTAGTAATTGACTTAGGGGGCACCTGCGTGACTCAGTGGGTTAAGCCTCTGCCTTCAGTTCAAGTCATAATCTCAGGGTCCTGGGATCGAGCCCCAAATTAGGCTCTCTGCTCAGCAGGGAGTCTGCTTCCCTCTCTCTCTGCCTGCCTCTCTGCCTACTTGTGATCTCTCTGCCAAATAAATAAAATCTAAAAAAAAATAATAATAATTGATTTAGGATCTGTTTGTTGGCCATATCTTTACTTGCCCATTTTTCCTTAGGAATGTATTTCCTTCTGGCAATTTCCAATTCACATTTTTTAAATGGTGCATGAATAGGTAAAAATTGGCTCCAGATGGAAAATACTACCTGGCTTAGAACATATCTGATATCCAACTCCATGATCAATCAAGAAATATACTAGGTTGCAGTAAAATTTTGTGGTTTCTCTCCTGTACTATTGATATTCTTTGACAATTACTGAAAACTACTATATAGCTAGACATAAAAATTACTTAGCATAAATGTAGGCTCTCTGGGACTTCACACAATTCTCCCTAAACAAAATACCATTGATACAGGAAGTTGCTGGATTTGCTGAATGTATGGGGCTTAACGGTTTTGTTGTTCATTAATTTATTCTCTCATACCTAAAAAATGATTCCTTAAAAAAAAAAAATAATAATGGGGCATCTGGGTGGCTCAGTGGGTTAAAGCCTCTGCCTTCAGCTCAGGTCATGGTCCCAGGGTCCTGGGATTGAGCCCTGCATCGGGCACTCTGCTCAGCAGGGAGTCTGCTTCCTCCTCTCTCTCTGCCTGGCTTTCTGCCTACTTGTGATCTCCGTCTGTCAAATAAATAAGTAAAATCTTAAAAAGAAAAAAAAAACACCAATAATGGAATATTGGTTATGTACCAGGTTTTCTACTCTACAGGAGTTATGCTACCTGTTACTTATATGAAAGAACACTTGGCATGGTGATCATTATTAGCATGACTACATCATCATAATAATAGAACTGCCAGTAGTGCTTTTGCAAGTTCTGATTGTTTATTGCCCACTTACCTTTCTTCTTTACTTATATAAAGAAATAAAGGGCATGTGTTGGTAAATTTGTGATAATCTTATTAATGTATCACCTAATAAATTAGGACTACATTCACTATGGGACTTCTTTTCTACTGCAGAATTGTTTTACTTAGCTGGTTAGATAGCAGTTTGGAAAATTCAGTGAACTTTCCTTAGTCGTGCCATCATACAATGTGAGGCTTATTGATAAAAGGAAAAGCCATTAAAGTCAAAACTAACTTTCTATTATTTATTACCTGTGAGATTTAGTTTTAGAGTCTTCCTTACAAGGTCTTTCATTTTATCAAGACAATAATGATTTGATGATACAAATAATATTTTTTATATTTAAAACAAAGTATATAAAGGTATCCAACCCTGTATTAATAATACATTATGACAGAAGTGGACATGTCCCAGAAATGTAAAAGTGGTTTAATATTAGGAAATATATCAATGTGATTTTTTTATATTTAAAATAAAGAAAACTATGAGGAAAACATATTCAAAAAATACAATATCCATTCATGTTACAATTCTTAGTGGACTAGTTCAACATATAACTTTCTCAAATTCTTTAAAGTTATGTCTAGATATAAATTATATTGGTGCTATCGCTTCAAAATTAGAATCTAGAAAATAAACCCACTGTTACACTTCTATTTGATATCGAATGAGGAAGTTTTCATGTGTAAAGACTGGAGAGTAAGAAATGTATTTCCGCAGGATTTTCTCTTTGTCACTAAGACTTGTAAATTTTACTATTAGGTGACGGGGCGTGGACCTATTCTTGTTGACTTTGAGGGGGGTTCTCTGCATCTCCTGGATTTTGATGCTTCTTCCCTTTGCCATATTAGGGAAATTCTCTCCAATGATTCTCTCCAATAGACCTTCTGCTCCCCTCTCTGTTTCTTCTTCTTCTGGAATCCCAATTATTCTAATGTTGTTTCGTCTTATGGTGTCACTTATCTCTCGAATTCTCCCCTCATGGTCCAGTAGCTGTTTGTCCCTCTTTTGCTCAGCTTCCTTATTCTCTGTCATTTGGTCTTCTATATCACTAATTCTTTCTTCTGCCTCATTTATCCTAGCAGTGAGAGCCTCCATTTTTGATTGCACCTCATTAATAGCTTTTTTGATTTCAACTTGGTTAGATTTTAGTTCTTTAATTTCTCCAGAAAGGGCTTTAATATCCGCATTTGAAAGTGACATGAGTGACATAAACAAATTATAAAAAATTACCAGGGAGTTCAGCAGTAATACTGGACACAAAATCTAATATATAAAATGCTTTGTATTATTATACACCAGTAACAAAAAACAGCAGTAATACTAACAATAACAAATATTTTGAAGGAAAATAACATGTTTCAGAATGAAAATTCCATGACAAATCAGCTTCCCTAGTCTGCAGTGTCATTCTAAACAAAATCTCATAGACCATCACTATGTGATTGATGTACAAAAAAAGGGGGGGTTGTGCCAAGAACACCAAGATAATTTTGAAGAATAAAATGGTGATATCTTATTCCTAACTATGAACTATAGTAATTCATATTATTACTTATGTATTATACATACAATTCTATATAATTATCATTATTTGATTAATATTGAAAATTAGTATTAATTACTATTTTTAGTAATTAAATGATGGAGTATAATCAAATCAATGGAATGTAGTCATGAACCTAGAGACTGACCTACATAACATGGAAATATTTATGAAAAATGTTGCTTTATATGTTGGTGGCAAATACTTAGTATTTTTGTTTCTGTAATTATAAATAAAAAGACTATAACTTAGTGTTGCCCTGATCTGAATGTACCAGAGATATTTAAAATTAAAATTTCCTTTTTTCTGTTTTTTAAAAATAAATAGATTAGAGTTACTGTATTTTTTTAAGTCTTTAATACTTGGTAACAACTGAATAGAACTCATGGGTTTTGTTTATGAAAGTAAACATGAATTATTAAATATAGATTTTATTTGATCAATGACTATAGGTACACTTGGGAATTTTATTTCTTCTATGCAAAAAAAGCTAAATTTTGTTCTAGGAAAATTATGATATTAATCTAAATTCTCTCCTTCTCTTAACAAATGTCTAAAATGTTCTATTTTTCTCAATCTGTGCTTATATCACTTTTGCCATTCATAATATTTCTGTCAACTCTATAGATCATCCTAATTTTTTTCAGCAATTTTTCTATTTCATTCATTTTTTATAAAGAACTAGTTTTTTTGCTTTATGATTCCCTCCAATATATATTCTATGAGAATATAATAAACTCTATAAATGAGAGTTTATATCCTTAAACTCTGCTCTTTTCCTCTATCAATACCTTCACTGTATATTTGGGCTTGTTTTGTCATAATTATTTTTATTTCTTATAACTTTTTCTAGCTTAATTCTTTTCTAATATAAAATTAAGTGTATTAATTTTTCTTTAATCATCACTTAAGTTTCATTCTGTAGGTTTTAAATGCTGTGATTACATTATTGTTTGCTTCTATACTCCATGAAAATTTATTTTTGCTACGTAAGTTTAGAAGTATGTATTTACAAATATGTGGAGTGCTTGAAGGATTTTTTTCTTTTTGTTTTTACTACTGAATACTAAGGTAATTTATACTGTAGTCACAGGGAGCTATCTATTTTATATAGATTCTTTGGATTTTATTGATGCTCCCTGTATACAATAGCATGTAATCAAAATACAGCAATATTCTTTTTTTTTTTTTAGTTCTTTTTTTTTTTCCATTTTATTTATTTTTTCAGCGTAACAGTATTCATTCTTTTTGCACAACACCCAGTGCTCCATGCAAAACGTGCCCTCCCCATTACCCACCACCTGTTCCCCCAACCTCCCACCCCTGACCCTTCAAAACCCTCAGGTTGTTTTTCAGAGTCCATAGTCTCTTATGGTTCGCCTCCCCTCCCCAATATTCTAAGTGCACCTGAAGTTAATGGGTATCTTAATTAGGGTGTTATTCAAATATTCTAAGTCCCATCCAAATATTGATTTCTTGATCTACAAGTACTGACAAAATAATTTAAATCTTCTAATCTGATCGTGAGTTTGTCAGTATCTATGTAATTATCTTAATTTTTCTATATATTGATATTATTTAGTACATGCATTTTGTGATGGTTTCTCAGATGTATTGTGATTTTAGTCATTAATTAAGAAGGCTTAATATGGTTTTCCTTTCTTGAAGTACAGTTTTTAGATACTAATATAGATGTAATAAATTTCATTAAGTCGTTATTTTCTTAGTGTTGTTCTTTCTTTTTTGCAACCTTTCTATTTTTTAACTTTCTTGATAGCTTTCTATAAAGAGCAGGTAAACTGAGTTTGGAACATGACAGGGATGTCTGCTCTCATCACTGTCGTTAACATATTACTAGAAGTCTTAGCCTCAGCAATCAGACAACAAAAAGAAATAAAAAGCATCCAAATTGGCAAGGAAGATGTCAAAGTTTCACTCTTCGCAGATGACATGATACTTTATTTAGAAAACCCAAAAGACCACCACAAAATTGCTAGAACTGTTACATTAATTTTAAAAAGCCACAGGATACAAAATTAAGGTACAGAAATCTGGTGCATTTCTATAATCCAATAATGAAGCAGCAAAAAATGAAATTAAAGAATGGCTCCCATTTACAACTGCACCAAAAACGCTAAGTTACCTAGGACTAACATAACCAAAAAGATGAAAGATCTGTACTCTGAAAACTATAGAACATTGATGAATGAAATTGAAGAAGACACAAAGAAATGGAAAGACATTCCATGCTCATAGATAAGAACAAATATTATTAAAATGTCTATACTACCCAGAGCAATCTATACGTTCAATGCAATCCCTATCAAAAAAACACCAACATTTTTCACAGAGCTAGAACAATCCTAAAATCTGTATGGAACCACAGAAGACCCCAAATATCCAGAATAATGGAAATGGAAATGGAAAGAAAAGCAAAGCAGGAGGAATCACAATTCCAGACTTCAAGCTCTATTACAAAGTTGTGATCATCAAGACAGTATGGCGCTGGCATAAAAACAGACACATAAATCAAGGGAACTCAACAAAAACCCAGAAATGGACTTTCAACTACATGGTCAACTTATCTTCGACAAAGCAGGAAAGAAAATCCAGTGGAATAAAGACAGTATCTTCAACAAATGGTGTTGGAAAAACTATATAGTGATGCACAGGAAAATGAAACTGGACCTTTCTTTATACCATACTTTCTTACACCATATACAAAAATAAATTCAAAATGAATGGAAGACCTAAATGTGAGACAGGAAACCATCAGAATCCTGGAGAAATCATTAGAATCCTCTTTTACCTCGGCCATACCAACTCTGTAATTCAATACATCTCCTGACGCAAGAGGAACAGAAGCAAAAATGAACTACTGGAACTTCATCAAGATAAAAAGTTTCTGCACAGTGAAGGAAACAATCAACAAAACTAAAAGGCAGCCTATGGAATGAGAGAAGATACTTGCAGAAGATGTATTTAATAAAGTGTTAGTACTGAAAGTGTATAAAGAACTTATAAAACTCAACACCCCCAAAAAACAAATACTCCAGTTTTTAAAAAATGGGCAGAAAACATCAATAGATGTTTTTTTTTTTTTTTTTCAAAGCAAACATACAGATGATTAACAGACACATGAGAAGATGTTAAACATCAGTCATCATCAGGGAAATACAAATCAAAACTAAAATGAGATGCTACTGCACACAAGTCAGAACTGCTAAATGAGCAACACAGGAAACCACAGGTGTTACTAAGGATGCAGAGAAAGGGAAACACTCTTACACAACAGGTAGGAATGCAAACTGGTACAACCACTCTGAAAAACAGTATGGAGGTTCTTCAATAAGTTAAAAATAGAACTACCCCACAATCCAGCAATTACACTACTAAGTATTTACCCAAAAGATACAAAAATACTGATTCGAAAGAAATACATGTACCCCAATGTTTATGGCAGCATTATCATCAATGGTCAAATTAAGGCTCTAATCAATTTTTAATGGTTTCCAAAATATAGAAAGTTAAAACCTTTAAAGTAATGACTTTGCTTAGTTCATGCCTTTAAAAGAAAATTAAAAGATTAATTCTTACCAAAATATAACTACTGACAAAAATAAAACTTTCTAGATTTGAAATGAGCATTCCATTACAAGGTATTCTACTGGCAATACAAACAACTATTTAGAGATTTCCTTTAAGTGGGGATCTAAGAAACATATTCAGGAGTTTTGTAATCTTTCATGCTGAATTCTGCTATAGAATCAGACAAAGTTTAACAGGACTTTCTACTTTAATTTCTTAGTGGAGATGATTCACAGGAAATAATCTGGAAATTGCTTAGATGATTTTATAAATTTTGAGACCATATTGCATCATCTCTTGGTTTTTGGTTTTTAGAAGAACTTTTTGGTTTTTAGAAGAAATGCAGTCCTTCTTTGAGTGTTCCACTCTGGCCAATTTACTATATGACCTAAAAAACTGTTGGTTTTTGGCAGGTACCAAAATAAGGGAAGGCTATGAAACAAGCTCATGCTACTAGATAAGCTACTCTTCCACTTGGGCCAAATGATGCAACTGATCAATAGTTCTTGAAGTGTCATTGTCAGATAGGGATGCTGTTTATGACTTTGTCATGTGAACCACATTCCAAGCCCTCAGAATTTTGGGACAAAGTTCTATCTTTCTCCATGGGAAACTACTTTCCTTTAAAGAAATAGCTTCTGGCTTACTTTTAGATTTTAGTAGAGACAGATACTTAATGGTGGGCCACCAACTACCCTGTGCCTTGAACCTCCCATCATAAACTGGGAGGTTCTTTAACTCACTGAGCCATAAAGTTCAACATATGCAGCAAGAACCCATCATGAAATAGAAGTGGTATACAAAGATTAGGCACATACAGTCCCTGCAGGCACAGGTTACAATAAGAAGTGGCCGAGATTTCTATGGTCCCCACTCCTGCTAACCTACCTTCTCTCCCCAGTCCTACACATATGGCCTTCTAGGAAGTTCCCTACCATCAACTGAGAGGAAGAGAAATCTCGGGCCTGGCTCACAATATTTTTGCATAATATGCTGTCATCTTGCAAAAGTCAACAGTAGCAGCACTAGAACCTCTTTTTAGGATATCCTTGAAAGACAGTGGTAAAAGGAAATCATCTCAGTGGGCAGAATGTCAAGTAGTGTACCTGGCTGCTTACTTGGGGAAAAAATGACTGTACATATGATTATGGACCAATTCATGAACTGTGGACACCAGAATGCCTTTGGATTTGAACTGCAACTCTATCTTGAATATGCTGCCTGCTAGCCTGCCCTGCATATTTTGTATTTTACCAGGTCCCCATAACAGCATGGAGCCAATTTCTAAAACTCAATCAATCTCAATCAGTCTCTCTCTTTCATTATATACATATATGTGTGTGTATATATGCACACACATATATATAGACACACATATATATGCATATATATACATATAATTTGTTTGAAAGATAATTGGGTATATAAAGCAAAAATAGTAGCAATATATTTTAAACTTTATAACATACATAGAAGTAAAATGTATGACAATAGCAAAGAGGATGGAACGGGTAAATGGAAATATACTTCTGAAAGGTTTCTACATTAAGTAAAATATTAGATACTACTATTATAGACTATGAAAAATTAATGATGTGTATTAAAACCTGAAAATCCCATTAAAGTATTCTACAAATACTTTTAATAAGACAATACAGGATGAAAAAAAATACAAAAGAAGGTAAAAGGAAAATAAAAGAATAATAACATGTGGGATGTGGGCACCTGAGTGATTCAGTCAGTTAAGACACTAACTCTTGGTTTCAGCTCAGGTTATGATCTCAGGGTCCTGAGATAGAAACCCACATTGGACTATACAATGGGTATGGAGCCTACTTAAGATTCTTTCTCTCCTTCTCCCCCACTTTTGTACGGTCTCTCTCTCTCTCTCTCTCTCAAAAAAAAAAAAAAAAAAAAAAAAAAAAGGAGCACATGGGATGAACAAAGAATAGAAAAATAGTATACTTAACCCTGAGAATATTAATATGGCCAATGTAAATCATCCAATTACTCTATTAAAAGGTAGAGCTTTTCAGAATGAATCAAAGGCAAAAACCTAACTATATCCTGTCTTTAAAAAGCACTATAACCATAAATACACAGAAAGCTTTAAATTCAAACTATGAGAAAACATATAGGATGCAAAATATAAATCACAAGACAGAATGTATTAAGAAGCTATCTTCAGAGTGAAGAATTCCCAAGGTGTATAGAAGGAAATACCCTGTGGATAAAGGAATCAATTAATGAACACATGTCGAAACTAAATATTTATGCATGGTAAAAAATACACACACAAATATGTATATATGTCAATGAACATATAGCAAATGTATCAAATATTACAGAGCTAAAAGAAATAGGATGGATCTTGTGATTATACCGGAGATTAAACTTTCCTCTCAGTAATTGATACTACATGCAGACAGAAAAAATTAATAAGAAAATGGAGGACTTGAACTTCAAGTGTAAATAAAAGTATACTAAAATCAGCAACAATAGAATATGCATTATGTATACATAAAATATTCACCAATATAGAACATATCCTGAGCCACAAAATAACTCAAAACTTTTTAAACTTTTTTTTAAGTATTTTATTTATTTGAGAGAGCGCATGAGAGCAACAGAGACTAAGAGAGTGAGTTGGGGAGAGGCAGACTCCCTGTGGAGCAGGGACCCAATGTGGGACTCAATCCCAGAACCCTAGGATCGCGTCCTGAGCTAAAGGCAGACACTTAACCGACTGAGCCACCCAGGGGACCAATTCAAATTTTTAAAGACTGAAATTATAGAAAGTATTTTGTCTGACTACAATGGAATGATAGGAAAAATAAACTACAACAGAAACCATTGCAAAGACCTAAATTTGTAAATTAAGTGTCATATGTCAAAACTCATGGAGAAATCACATTAAATTCGAAAAGTACTTTATTTTTCTCAAAATATTTTTTAAAAATGATTAGGAAAGCATGACTTAAGAAATTTCTAGGATAAAGCTAAAACAATGATTTGAGGAAGATTTTTAGCTTTCAGTGATTAAATAAAAAATGAATAAATGACAAAAATCCATAATGCAAGAAATTATGTATAATTTTATAACATATAAAATTACCTTGAGGGATTATGTAGAAAAGAGAAAATCTTTTTTTTTTTAAAGATTTTATTTATTTACTCGACAGAGAGAGATCACAAGTAGATAGAGAGGCAGGCAGAGAGAAAGAGAGAGGGAAGCAGGCTCCCCGCTGAGCAGAGAGCCCGACGCGGGACTCGATCCCAGGACACTAAGATCATGACCTGAGACGAAGGCAGCGGCCTAACCCACTGAGCCACCCAGGTGCCCCTAGAAGAGAGAAAATCTTGAAGTAAAAGGACACAAACAATAAAGACAAGAGCAGGAAAAAAATGACATAGACATGCGGAAAAAAAATGAATGAAATCAAAAGTCAGTTATTTGAAAGAAACAATAAATGAATGAAATTTTAATCTAAAATATAGAAGTTACAAAAGTTACCACAATCAAGAACAAAAAGACTACCCTACATAATGTGTGGATGTTACAATAATATATATATAGGATGAGTATAAAAAATAATTATCAATAAATTCAACAATTTAAATGGAACAGAAAAGTGTCTGGAGAGAGACAAGTTACTGAAATGGACAAAAGAATAAACAGAAAATATAAAATACCCCATCACTATTAAAGAAATTGATCTTATAATTTTAGAAACCTATCCACAAGTGAAACCCTAGGATCACAGGATGTCAGTGGTGAAACCTGTCAAATATTAAAGGAAGAGATTATTCCAAGTTTATACAGATCTGTTCAGGAAACAGAGGAGAAACTTCTCAAGTCATTTTGGAAATCAGCATTACCACCTTGATACATAAATCAGGGAGGACGTACTTGATGCAAAAGTGTGACAAGGACATTACCTAAAAAGAAGAGTGCACAACAGGCCTTCCAAATACAGATGCAGAAATTTCCAGAAAAAAAAAAAAAGGCAAATTGAATAAACAAAAAACCTTTAAAATACACATCATTCCCAAATCAGTTTTATCTCAAGATCTGCACCCTGAAAATTAATATCGTTCAGAGAACTTTCAAAGGATCAGCAATCCACTCCTTGTTGCCCACCTTATTTTAGTAAAGACATTTACTACACAAAGCCTTATAATGTTCATAGCAGCATTATAGTCATAATAGTCAAAAAAAGAAAATAAGCTAAATTTCCAGCCACAGCTGAGTCAGTTTTGATTTTTATACAATGTAAACTCAAAAAGGAGAAAATCTATGGATACATGGATCAATTTGGATCATTCTGATCAAGTATGGCCAGACCAATCAATCAACCAACAGGCAAACAAAAACCCTGCTTGGTTTCGTTTATTTAAAATCCCAGAATAAGCATAAATATGCTAAGACATCCCAGGTTGACAGCTGATTCTGGGGTTGGGAAGACTGAGGGCCAAGAGTGACAGGAATGCTTTTTGGGGTGATACAACTGTTTAGCATTTTGATTGTGACCATGGCTACATTGATAAAAATATTTGTGAAAACTCATCAAACTATATACGTAAGATGCATGCACTTTGTTAGCTATACATTAATAAAGCTCATATCAAAAAGAAGAAAAACAATGAAATTTGTTCTTTTTATTTTGGTAAATCATTAGAAAATATTTAAGGTAAAATTCTTGAATAAATAGAGAACTCACACACTAAAAAGCTCTCCATTAAAATCAAACACGGAAAATTGTTTACTATGATTTTATCAATAAAATTCTAAAGTCATAACGACGAATATGAAAAAGTTTTACGTTTCAAATTCCTTAATATACTGTTTCCCTAATACTATGTCAACTTTTTCTTTAACATCTGAAACTCTGGGACTACAGGAATTAATTCTCCAAAGGGGAACTGCATGAATTCTAATGTTTACACAGACTTCACCAGCTCTGATTGGATACTTTAAGTAAAATGATCATAAATTCTCGTTTAGAAGGCTTAGTTAGAAAAACTAATATTTAAAGTCACCTAGATTTTTAATGGCTTTAGGGAAAACTAACCTAGTTTACAAACTGCTGTTTTAAAAGTCAAATATGTAGATGCTTTATTCAGACATGATACATTCTAGAAAAGCACACTGATTTTCTTTTGAAGTTTAAGACTTTCCAATACCTAAAAGAGGTTTATAATATTAATATGTCCAACTGAAATGTTTTTATGATCTTGCCTACATTAAATACATATTTATATATAAACTTTAATATGTTTACACACACATAAATGTATGAACAAAATTTACACATTTAATACAGTCACTCTGAGGAACAGAACCATAAGCTAGTTCTTGTTTTCTTAAGGAGAAAAATATACAGTATGTTTCTAGTTGGGTAATAGATTTTAAATACACTTTCCAAGAGTTCTCAAATGTTACAAATGTAATGATGAAATTTAACACAGTGTGAAATAGGACAAGCGAAATCTGACCAGGAAAAATCAATGTTAAGTCTAGAAAATTCTAAAAAGATTTTATTGTAATTCTGAAAACAATTATCTTAAGAGGTTTTAATAACAAAAAGGCAATAAATCTATTGCAGTCACTCCAAGGAGTGTTCCCCTTCACCTTATTATTGAACTGTTAAAGTAAAACACCAACACTATGCTGTAAGCTCAGTGACCTCTCCATCAGTTAACACGAAGGCTTTGTGTTTTGAGGCAAGGTCAAAACTCCAAGTCAACAGAAGATCAGAAAGGTCTTGTGGCATAAGTAACATATATCATGTAATTTTCAAAAAGGTTGTGACCTGACTCAATTATAAACAAGATATAAAAATGGATTTTTTATTTGCTTTCAAAATATTGTGCATTTAAATACGGCAACTATAATTTCTTTCCCCTTATGGAGTTCTACTGCATCTCAATTTTCAAAATTTTTATCAGTAAACACTGACTTCACATAAAGAAAACAGTATATACATTTTAGCATTCATACACTTAATAAAGGCCTTTTGATCACAAATGAACAATTTTCATTTAACTTTGGACAATTGCTATTCATGGTCCCTATTTCTTACAGATAGCATATTGCTAACTTAAAGTATCACAAATTTGCTGAGAATAAAGATCTCTGCTATTCAGGGTTCATGCATTTACTACTCTTGTTTACTTAGAGTGGTTTATTGGGGCGCCTGGGTGGCTCAGTGGGTTAAGCCTCTGCCTTCGGCTCAGGTCATGATCCCAGGGTCCTGGGATCGAGCCCCGCATCGGGCTCTCTGCTCAGCAGGGAGCCTGCTTTCTCCTCTCTCTCTGCCTACTTGTGACCTCTGTCTGTCAAATAAATAAATAAAATTTAAAAAAAAAATAAAGTTCTAGAGTGGTTTATTAAAAAATACATATATATTCTCTTTTTCTGCAAGATACATGTCTTCCTAACTTATGCAAAATTGATTACCCTTCATGATCAATGTAAGAAAAAAGAATTTTCACAGTATTTGTTTTTGGGTATTCTAACAACAGCACAATTTCTTTTCAAGAGCAAAATATTCAGTCCTGGTTTTATGCTTAAGTGAGAAATTACTTAATAACGCAAAGTATCATTTACAAAGTGATGTTTAAGACCTGAGATGAGTGAGTAAAAAATGGAAAAGTTGTGCCTAAGGCGTGCTCTTTCTTCCTCTGAAGCAAAATTAGCTAAAATTGAGACTTCACAAAACTCACCTTTATAAATATGAATAGCGTATTTTTTTCATATCATTATTTTGCTTCCTTTCTCAGATGTATCACACATATTATCTTAATAACAATCTAAAAATAGGGTAAAAATTGGCTGGTAAAATTGCCTGTAGGCTGACATTATTGTGAAAGTATCAAGAATGAAATGCTGAATCAGGGGATGTGGAATAGTGTCTTCTAGAAATTAATTTCAGTTGAGACTTTGTGAAACCTTAATCACATAATCCTGACTTACCAAAAATCATTCTTTAGAAAATTTAGTGCTCAAGATAACTTCTGGGAATAAAATTTTATGATAATCTTTAAGAAAGGCAAGGGCAACGTAAGGTGCACAAGCTTTTTCTCTCTGAGCCTCAAAAACTTTAATAATGTGGCTCCAGGACTGAGAAAGCAATTTTATTTCCTTATCCACTCGTTTGTGGCCTCTGCTGAAACTGCTAGTTAATACCAATTGATGTTTTCTTAATATTACCACTTTGTTCACTGAGAAGTGCATTGGCAGTACCAACTTATTTCATACTATTAACTGAAAAATTTAGTTTCCATTTGGTTGGAAGATCAGGCATAAAGTGACCATGGACCATGATGACCTGTTCTATTTATACTAAACTGTCACCCAGTTTTTCATTAGTGAAAAATAAATTGCATCAAGAATTAAGTCTGTACACATACACAAATGAGTGATATGCTCAACAAATCCACACTAAAATTGTGATATTTCTTTTTTTTTTTTTTAAGATTTTATTTATTTATTTGACAGAGAGAGACCACAAGTAGGCAGAGAGGCAGGCAGAGAGAGTGAGAGGGAAGCAGGCTCCCTTCAGAGCAGAGAGCCGGACGTGGGACTCGATCCCAGGACCCTGAGATCATGACCTGAGCCGAAGGCAGCAGCTTAAACCACTGAGCCACCCAGGCGCCCCTAAATTGTGATATTTCTATGAGCCTGATAAAATGTTTCTTCAGTCTCAAATCAGGTCTGCACTATAGTGTTAAATGCCAATTTAACAATTTAACTCCTCTTAATTTACTTAATTACAATTCAGTGGTTGACTGAAACAGCTGTTTGGGCATTTTTAAGATGGTTGGCAATTGGGAAGAAATTGTCTTCACAGAGCAGTCATGTGCATTGAAGAAGGAAGTCTGAATAAAAATTCTTTTGGGGAGGAACCTGGGCGGATCAGTCAGTTAAGCATCTGCCTTCAGCTCAGGTCATGATCCTGGAGTCTTGGGATTGAGTTTCACATCGGGGTTCCTGCTTGGTGGGGAGTCTGCTTCTCCCTCGAACCCTCCCCCCTCTCATGCTCTCCCTTTCTCTCTCTCACTCTCTCCCTTTCTCTCTCTCACTCTCTCTCAAAAAAATAAATAAAATCTTTAAAAAAAATATTTTGGGGGAAGTAGGATCTCTTTAGTTCAACCAGAGTTATTATAAGCTTCTGAAGGTTGAGAACCTCATTGGATACATTTGATTCTTCTTTATTGCCTAGCAGAGTATCTTGCATCTTTGAGATACTCAATATTCTCTGATTTAATTTTATTAGTTTTAGGGGGAATACTTTGTCTGAAATATAATGCAATACCATTACCTAGCTATAGCATTTGTTGAAGAACATGGTAGGAAGAAATTTTCAAGCAAGCCAGTCATGGATTTTTTTTTTTTTTTTTTTTTTTTTTTTTTCTGGTTAGAGATGCAATGCTACTCAAGTATGGTTAGGTTCCTAGTTTATATTGTTTTATTCTGTAATGGTCTTTATTCTTGTATACTTTCACTTCAATTTTCAGATAGAACTAATCCCTACTTTTCTCACTTTGTTAATGATTGCTTTGTTTCTATGTAAGTCTGAAATTTTAAGATCATTTTAATCCAAACTGAGAAGAAAAATACAAAGAAATAAATTCATATCTATAAACATGTGCATATAATACACAGCTCATTAACATAAGCATGACTTTAAAGACACAAGTAGAAATATTTTTAAAAATATATAGAATACATGAAATACAGGCATAATTATTTAAAAGCCCTACGTAACTTTTGTTTATAATGTCTAAACATCTTTAGTTTGGATAACTTCTGCGGATTACTAATGAATTATGAAAGGAACCCAAAAATGCAAATATCACATTTGAATTCTTATTCATTTAATTCTGATTAGGAGAACACTTCCTAACAAAAGCCAAACTTTAGGAAAGAAAAAAATGAGATAAAGATAATATTTATACGTTCCTTACTTCAGTGGAAAACAAAACATTTAAAAATCTAACTTCTTTCCCAATATCTTTTAACAATTGGGTTATAGTTCTGCCAATATCTGTTCAGTGAGTACAGTTCTGGTTTTTATTTGAAATACCAGATTTTAGGGCACCTGGGTGGCTCAGTTGGTTGGGCAGCTGCCTTTGGCTCAGGTCATGATCCTGGAGTCCCTGGATAGAGTCTTGCATCGGGCTTCCCTGCTCAGCCAGGAGTCTGCTTCTCCCTCTAACGTCCCCCTTCTCATGTTCTCTTTCTCTCTCTCTCTCATTCTCTCTCTCTCAAATAAATAAATGATCTTTGAAATACCAGATTTCAAACTTAATATATGTAACTCGGAAGATGCATGTATACATATCCATATGAATAAAAATAAAATATACGTACATGTGTCTCTCTGTACATTCACATGAGTATTAATATTTACAACTAAAATTATTTGTCATAAAATTCTACAAACTTACCTAGTATTTTTTTTTAATCTGGCAAGACATAATATTTTATTGACTGCTATTACCATTTCTGGATAAATTTAACATCTGTATATTCACAAGGATGGGTTAGCCAGGAACAATCTACCTTAAACAGTTGGGTATTTGAAATTGTCATTTTATGGGGTTGCATTTTTAATTATTGCTACCATCTGATGTTTAAGTGTCAAAAATGGCTAGGAATATAACACTCAATTCTAGTTGCCTCTTAGTTAAAAACACCAGCATTTTAAAAAATACACATGAATCTTTTGGGGGCAATTTTATATAAGGAAATTTAATAATATAAAGGACCTCACTACCGGCAACACTTTCCACCGACAACTCTTCTAAAACTTACAAACAAGAATAATTTCCATGATTCTCATTAAATTGGAAAAGGAGAGGAAAGCAGCAAAGTAAAACATCTTATGTTTAATATTCCTCTATATGTTCTACTATGTAATTTCCAGAATGTTTTCATAATACTACTATTAACATGTTAGGATTCTTTGCCAATCAGGAAAAAATGGCTTACCCTTAATCAACCTCTTTGATTCTTTTTTAAGATTTTATTTATTTATTTGATAGAGAGAGACAGCGAGAGAGGGGACACAAGCAGGGGGAGTGGGAGAGGGAGAAGCAGGCTTCCCAGCAGAGCATGGAGTCTGATGTGGGGCTCAATCCCGGGACTCTGGGATCATGACCTGAGCCAAAGACAGACGCTTAACGACTGAGCCACCCAGACGCCTCTACCTCTTTGATTTTCTTTTTAAATTAACATATAATGTATTATTAGCCCCAGGGGTACAGGTCTGTGAATCGCCAGGTTCTACCTCTTTGACTTTTAAAGATAATTTGGGGGGAAATAAATATCTGATTCAATGCTAAAAAAAAGAAAAAACATCTTGTTTCATTTACTCTTCTCCTATTGGGAGGGAGACAAACCATAAATGACTCTTAATCTCACAAAACAAACTGGGGGTTGCTGGGGGGAGGTGGGATTGGGAGAGGGGGAGGGGGCTATGGACATTGGGGAGGGGAGGCGAACCATAAGAGACTATGGACTCTGAAAAACAACCTGAGGGTTTTGAAGGGTCAGGGGTGGGAGGTTGGGGCAACCTGAGGGTTTTGAAGGGTCAGGGGTGGGAGGTTGGGGGAACAGGTGGTGGGTAATGGGGAGGGCACGTTTTGCATGGAGCACTGGGTGTTGTGCAAAAAGAATGAATACTGTTACACTGAAAAAATAAATAAAATGAAAAAAAAATAAAAAAAATTAAAAAAAAGAAAGAAAAAACAGGTGAGAAATTCCATATAATACTCAAGCTTCAAAAAATGTCAACTGCTTTTCATCCTGTCTAGAGTTAAACTAAGTGTCCATATATATTCACTTTTACTAATATAATGTATATCTAATTGGGTAAGAAATTTTCCAATGTCTGTTTATCATAACAATATAATTACAGAGTTATACTGTGCCTGGGGTAGAACCTTGGGAAGTCATTTTGAGAACTTCAGGTCATTCACTTCTTTTGGACTACACTGCAGCCCCAAATTTCAGGGAGAAGGTAGTATTTTATTTCACATTTTGGTTTTAGTTTTTGTTTGTTTGTTTGTTTCTTTTTCAAATGAGAGGGACAGACTTCCTACACATAAATTTCTGTTCTCTTAAAGTTCTTCCTGAATAGATCATAGTACCATCACAATAAATACTCCTTCTAAAAAGAAAGAAAAAAATCATGAGGATGTTCATTAAATTATGAATCCTGGATGATAATGAGGTATGATGATTGAACAGAGATTATTTCCTGGGAGAAAGAGAAATACGTCGCTAGCATATTAGACAAGTGTCCTTACCCAGGCAGTGATCTCGTCATATAATGCTCCTTACTTCACTGCAAAGTTTAAATGTTTCCTCTGGAGTGTTAATACTATTGTGGCATCAATTTCTAACAAATATAAAGTACCCTACCTTTAAAAAAATGGATTAATATCAGGCATAATGCTGAAGTATGTGTCAAGTGTAACCTTTATAACTTTGCTTGTCAGGTTTTTCCATTAGAGACCTCATAAGCAGCCCCTGCCTATCAGTCACGGTGTTCCCTGACAGGTTTAACCTTCCCAAGTGGCTGAATACACCATCTTCACTGCAGCCTATTGACCAAGGCAATAAGCCATTCTATATAGTGTATTAAAGTCATTTTCCACATGCTACCTCAGCACGACCCATTGTTCATGCCGGCTCCTGCTGACCATGGCAAACCTGCACTCCACACTAAATTGCTACACTTTACACCGTTACACCAGTTAAGCAATAAGCCCCCAACTGAATTGTTTTTTTCCTTCATAGTCTAAAAAGCACAGCGATTATCACAAGTGCTCAAGATGCAATTTTAGACTGTCAAAAATCCCTGCAAATAATTTAAACACTTAAAATATATGCTGACTGTGGAAACTTTATTTTTTGTTATAATTCACCAATTCTTTGTTCCTAGATGCCTAAGGGTGGCAGGCCATCTGTGCAACTCTGAGCAGCCCTGGGCACTCAGGGTCAAAGGTTGTGTTTCAGCCCCATGAAATTCACCCCGTCTCTGCTGAAATCAGCTTTGTTGCTAGACCCTGTGACAAATGAGTCCAATCTAGGCTGGGTGCCCTTGACTTGACCCTGGCCAAGGCAAACAATAGGGCAGACTCAGCCAGTGGAAAAGATGTTCTGCACTAATGAACCCAGCGGTGGCCACAGGTCAGTTGAAAAAGAGGGGATAATGTTCAATCTTTTCAGGTGCACATTCATAATGAGCGAAGCACACAGTCTCTTTCAGGATGGAGCCCATATAACAAAGAAGGTATTTGTACACTCATCAAGGCTAATGGACCCTGAGGGTGCAATAGGAATATGTTTTTAATTTAATCTTTATTGAATGACCTTACACACTTCATTTTCTCTGCACGGCACCATGAAATGGACACACTCTTATCAAGTTGAGAACTGAAAACAGATGAATGTATAAATGACCGATACCTGCTGGGTATGTAGATGAATTTTCTTCCCTGATTTTCACCTCTGTCCATCCTGCTGCTGGATGCCAGCACCTCCTAGGGACAGCTGCCCCTAAACTCTTGTCTAGATCAGCCAATCGTGTAAACAAGAGAAGATCCCCTCAAAACCTTGCCAGACGAATCTGGAAAATACTAACTGTTGAAAGAACGAAAGAGCTATGATCATTATACTAAAAGACCTTTCTCTTTGTTTGTCCCCCCAGAGCAAAGACCTCATGTGATTAAGTCCCAGGGATGGAAGGACAATGGTACATCCCATCCATGTCCAAAGCAATTTAGAGTCACTAGTATTCATGATTAGAAATCCTTTTTTTTAGCCAAACAACCAAGAGATCGATTGGAACCTTCTTCCAGAAACCTACTTTCCTATTTATTTGGCAATTTTTTAGATGAACGGAACAGTAACAAAACACATTCTATATTCCCCTTTTACAATAATTGGAATCACTTCCTGCAGGTTTCTGATGCAGGCAACTATGGTGTAAAAACTTGGGGTTCTAAACATTACTCTGCAAAATTGGGCAATGCTTTAAATGGAAGACATAAGCTTTTCTTGAACATATTCATATCTCAGCTCCATGAAACTATTTAGAATAGTGTGATAGGGATACCAAAATCATCCTAGAATTTTACAAGGTTTTCACCCTATTTTCTTATTGCTGATAATAATCCATAAAGAAAATCAAATCAATCCCTTGATTAACAATGAAACGAGGGAGATAAAATGCTTTATAAACTTCTATTTTTCATCTCTTTAGCGACTGCTGTTAAAATCTCATTTGTAGGATGCATCACATTTCAAACACGCAATCAGAAAATTGTGTTCAATGATGCAGAAGGGGGTACAGGTGGGTAGGTAGGTGTGACAAAATACACTTTGTGAGTTTTTTCTTCCTGTTAAAATGATACCTCTTATTTATGGTCTTCATCAATCTTGCAACATGTTTCATTCATAGTAAACACTCAGGCCTTGGCAAATGGTTAATTGCTAGCCCAAGGCAAGTAACTTCAAGCTAGCTAGGCATATAGAAGTTCAGTTTACCCTGTTGAGAAACTAATGGGTAAGTTGTAAATCACGGCCCGAGTTATTTGCATCCTATTCTTTTTGCTCAACTGCTAGTTGATGAGAAACTTTAATAGACCTCTCTGCAAAAATGCTTTAACTTGAATGTATTCAGAAACAATTCATGTATGGTTTTAGAAAATATTATATGAAGTTTAAAATCATTTTTTTGTTTTTTAAAAGCGTTGGGTATTTTGTTACGAGATAAAATCAAATTGAAGTTATTTAGAAAGTTGACACGGATCCAATATTTAGCATTAATGTTAAAGAAATTTCACATAATCATTTTGAGTAACACTTCAGTTGGTTATTAGCCATGGGAACAACTAATCTATAAAAAGATTTGTTTTCCAATCAAACTTGTAAGTTCGAATGTACTTATCCTTAAAAACTATATGACAAAGTGACTGTTATTGTTGGAAAACTAAAGTCACATATTAGAAAGCAAAAGGGTGACAGAATTTAGACACTGCTATTGATTTGTTTACTGCATTTAGAGAATTTTCACATGTACTTAACCTGGGACTTCTCAATACTCCCACAGCATTATGTCTGTATATATGTCTACCTTTGGGTCTTAATGTAGGAAAAAAAAGTTTGGAGACTAGTGACCAATGAATGACAACCTAGAAAGTCATGTTCTTTGGCACAGGGTCCTGCATTCTTAGTAGAGCCATGGTTTACAGAAAAAGAATATTCCCAAACTTATAGACCTACTTATATACACTTTGCAAATTTTTTAAATTTTTTTAAATATTTTATTTATTTGACAGAGAGAAATCACAACTAGGCAGAGAGGCAGGCAGAGAGAGAGGAGGAAGCAGGCTCCCTGCAGTGCAGAGAGCCCGATGTGGGGCTTGATCCCAGGACCCGGGATCATGACCTGAGCTGAAGGCAGAGGCCTTAACCCACTGAGCCACCCAGGCGCCCCTACACTTTGCAAATTTTGAAAGCCTTCAAAACTATGAAGAGAATACTCCTTTGGTTATGAGTTGAGCTAATCCACACCTGTGGGCTGTGAAAGGGCTTGATTTGTCCAGTAAGAAGTAAGGGCTTGGGTGAGAGGAGAGCATCACAGCAGGTAGCCATACTACCCTGGATTTGCCTTAAGCAGAAGACATGAACTTCGGTTGAGAACATGTACTACACCTGCTCTGCCAGAAAGGAAATAGCCTCACGTCAGTTCAGCTATTGATATAACCCAGCAATTTCTCCCACTCCCAGCAATTTCTCCACCTCCCACTTTACTGAGGGGGAAAAAAAGTCAATAAACACTCTTCAGTTACTCTTAGTGGTTTCTATCTGCATTACTCCACAGAAACATTTCTAGCTGTAGCCCCCAATGACTTCCTTGGCACTAAGAGTTTCCACGGTGTAGTAAAGAAGTGGAGATCTCCTGAGTTCAAATCCTTAGTGCTCCATTTATTAGCTCTGTTCCCCTGGAGTTTTACTGCATCTCTGTTCTTCAGAGTCTAGGTACAAGAATAGGACATCACAGTATTTATCTCTTAAGGTTTCTGTGAGTATTAAATGAATTAATCCATACCAAGAGCTAAAGAGAGAGCTTGGCAGCTTGTAACGTTAAACAGAGGTTCTTTTTAACTGCAGATGCACTGATTCCATCAGCGTTCTAGGCTGTCACTACGCTTCTTAAAACACTCTCCTGTCTGACTTCACCTCAGTTCAGTAGCTCAGTGTTTCCTGAATCCTATCCACGTCCACTTGTACTTACACCGAATGTCAGACTGCAGTCCTCTCTAATGGGATTAGGGCAAATGTTTCTTTGTCTCTATATACCCATACTGCTGGGTATATATATATATATACTTACTGTTTCTTTGTCTCTATATACCCATACTGCTGGCTGATTATTTGTCCTTTTATTCAAAACTGTTCCTTGTTCTTCAAGTAGTCTTACAGGAATGCAAAAATCTCTTCAACTGGCCTTGCATGGTCCAACCCAAATCTTATTTATTCACCCTCTCCTCACCACCATCTAACACCTCTTAACTCCATTCACACAGGAACTTCCTTTAAAGCTCTTCATTTCCCATATTCCTCCTGCCATAAAACTTATGCCTGAAATGTTTTTCTCTTCCTCCGTTTACTCAATAACTCTTATTTATCCTTCAGACATCAGCTCAATTACCATATTTTCAGAGAGGTCTTCAGGGGCCTTCCTACATATTTCAAATGCCATTATATGCTCTATGAAACATACTGTTCCTTAAAATTGGTTATTGTATTTTCAGGTTTGAATTTTATTTGTGATTTTATTTGTGTGAACTAGTATTTGTTCATCTATATGAGACTTTAAGTCCCATGAGGCCAGGATGGTTTTGGGTTTTGATTGTTATTATAAACTAGAAATTAGCACCATACTGAAAGCTTTTACAGTATCCTGGTCTTCGAATTTGGTAGATATTCAGTAGATATTACTTTGTCTCCTTTTACACATTCATTGTATTCTAACTTGAATAATTTAAAAAACATTTTTCCAGTAAAACATAGCTTCCTTTCTAATCCTCATAACTGTGTTCATCTTACAATTCTCTTATTATTTTTACTTCTTCCCAAATTATTTCACATATATCAGACAAAATATATAAGAGAAATTGGCTAGTAGCGAAAAGACAGAAAGTACCAACTGTTGGCAAGCATGAGGAGAAGAGAGAACACTACGCTGTTGGTGGATTTGTAAATTGATGCAATGCTATGGAGAAGAGTATGGAGGTTGCTCAAAAAATTTAAAAACAAATACCAGAAACCCCACAAAAACCCAGAAACATCCTATGATTCAATGTTTCCACTATTGGGTATTTACCCAAAGAAAATGAAAACACTAATTCAAAAAGATATATGCACCCCTTTTATTTCCTCCATCAGTACCTACAATAGCCAAGATATTAAAGGAACCCAAGTGTGCCCCGTACATAGACATACACACAGGAATATTACTCAGTCATAAAAAAAAATAAGATCTTTCCATTTGGGATGACATCGATGCACTCAAAAGATATTAACTAAATGAACTAAGTCAGTCAAATACCACATGATTTCACACAGACAATACAGAGAACCAACTGATTGATGATGGTTGCCAGGGGAAAGGTGGGTGAATGACATAAGGTGGCTTGATAAGCAGAGGCTTCTAGTTATAAAATACGTAAGTCATAGAGAGGATAAGGAAATATAGTCAGTAATATTTTAATAATATTGGGTAGTGACAAATGATTACACATACTGAACAATGTACAGAATTGTTATATCAATACTGTATACCTGAAACTAATACATCAATTATACCTTAATAATTTTAAAAAAATGTATAAGGAAATTATTTCCAGGCAGTAAACAAACAGCATACTATTACCATTCTTGAGATTAAAGAAACAGGTAAAGCCATGCTCACTACACATTACCTGATGTTTATTATATGTGACAAACACCAGACTGACAACTGCAGAAGAAGGGTCCATAAACTTGAGGATAGAGTAATAAATACGATCTAATCTGAGAGATTTAAAAAAGGGGGAGAGTGAGAAAGCCTTACTAACTTAATATCAAGGGATCAAAATTATACGTGTTGGAGGTCTAGGAAAGGAGAAAATGGGGCAAACAAGTGCACACACACCATCAAAGGAGAAAAAAATGAACTTAAATAATGGATAACATTCCCCCCAAATTTAGTGGAAAACAGAATACAAAGAAAACTGCACTTAGTGGCATCAAAGCAAACTTCTGCAAGTTAAAGACAAAGGGGGAAATCTTTTTTAAAGAAATCAAAGAAAAAAATCTAGTCAATGTTATTAGAATAGCAATGTAATGGGACAGATGGAATCTATACTTGTGGTGAACATAGCATAATGTATAAACCTGTCAAATCACACACACACAAAAGGCATTGCATTGACCAAAACAATGATATATGATTGCTAACTTCTTATGATAAACAATGTTGGTTAAAACAAAATGAAGTGACATTCCCAAAGTGTTGAATGAATAAAATGGTATCCTAAAACTCTGTAACCACTGAAAATATCTTTTCAAAATGAGAGTGCAGTGAATATATTTTCAGATTAAAAAAGGTGAGAAATTCAGTTGAAAATTCAGATTTAAGAACAGTAGGAATGGTAAATATATGGGTAAATTTAAGAGACTGTAAACTGTAATACATCAAGGAAGCATATTATGTATCTCGGCAACCACAAAAAGACAAACACAAACAGACATAGCTAAAAGCAAATCAAGTAATTAAAATGAAACTGTGAAACTTATTAGATTACCTAAATGAAAGCAAAAATGAGGAACCAAAGAACAGAAAAGATTGTTAAAAAAGAAACAAAAGTAGCTGACACAATTCCTAAGTATTACATTTAATATTTATTTGCAAAACACGCATTAAAATTGGTATTTTTAAGAATTTTTAAAACTGATGGCATAATTAAAAGCAGTTTATAAGAGATGTGACTTAAAATACAGATAAGAACTTGAAGTCCGGAATTGTGATGCCACCAACTTTGGCTTTCTTTTTCAATATTCCTTTGGCTATTCGAGGTCTTTTCTGGTTCCATATAAATTTTAGGATTATTTGTTCCATTTCTTTGAAAAAAATGGATGGTATTTTGATAGGGATTGCATTAAATGTGTAGATTGCTTTAGGTAGCATAGACATTTTCACAATATTTATTCTTCCAACCCAGGAGCATGGAACATTTTTCCATTTTTTTGTGTCTTCCTCAATTTTTCATGAGTACTTTATAATTTTCTATGTATAGATTCTTAGTCTCTTTGGTTAGGTTTATTCCTAGGTATCTTATAGTTTTGGGTACAATTGTAAATGGGATTGACTCCTTAATTTCTCTTTCTTCAGTCTTGTTGGTGTACAGAAATGCAACTGATTTCTGTGCATTGATTTTATATCCTGACACTTTACTGAATTCCTGTACAAGTTCTAGCAGTTTTGGAGTGGAGTCTTTTGGGTTTTCCACATATAGTATCATATCATCTGCGAAGAGTGATAGTTTGGATTGGGAGAGGGGGAGGGGGCTATGGACATTGGGGAGGGTAATTGCTATCGTGAGTGCTGTGAAGTGTGTAAACCTGGCGATTCACAGACCTGTACCCCTGGGGATAAAAATACATTATATGTTTATTAAAAAAAAAAAATTGGAAGGGGAGGTGAACCATAAGAGACTATGGACTCTGAAAAACAACCTGAGGGTTTTGAAGGGTCAGGGCTGGGAGGTTGGGGGAATAGGTGGTGGGTAATGGGGAGGGCACGTTTTGCATGGAGCACTGGGTGTTGTGCAAAAAGAATGAATACTGTTACGCTGAAAAAATAAATAAAATGAAAAAAAAATACAGATAAGAAGCATGTTCAAGGTAAAGAATGGAAAAAATGTATCACTGATAGCATAAGCTTAAGAAAGCTGAAATGGCTTTATTAACATCAAAAAGATTAAAGACATGGGTTTAGGTGATTAGATGTATCAATGCATGATCAACTGTAACAAATGTACTCTGGTGAGTGATGTTAGTAAAAGAGGCGGCTATTCATGTATGGCACCAGGAAGTATATAGGCTATATCTGTACCTTCCCCTCAATTCACAGCGAACCTAAAACGACTCTGAAAATAAATAAATAAATAAATAAATAAGGTTTAAAAATTGGGGGAAAACCATGTGTACAGCTATGGTGAGTGCTGTGAATTATTTAAGACTGATGAACCACAGACCTGAACCCCTGAAACAAATAATACATTATATGTAATTAAAAATAAAAAAATAAATACTGTGTACAGTAAATTCACAAAGGAGGGTGTATGAATGACCAATAAGCACATGGAAAAGTACTCAATATCTTCAGTAATTAGGAATATGGTTTATATTACATTAAAATACCATTACATGCACTAAAATGGCTAAACTTTACAAACTCAAAATTCCAAAATTTGGCAAGAAGGTGGAGCAAGCAAAATGTTGCTCGTGGAATTTTTAAATGGTACGACCACTTTGAAAAACTGTTTGGCAGATTCTTATAAAGCTAAATAGACAGGACGTGATGACCTAAAGTTCTACTCCTGGAGATGCAAGAGAAATTAAAAAAGCAACCAAGGGGCGCCTGGGTAGCTCAGTGGGTTAAAGCCTCTGCCTTCGGCTCAGGTCATGATCCCAGAGTCCTGGGATCGAGCCCCACGTCCGGCTTTCTGCTCCGCAGGGAGCCTGCTTCCTCCTCTCTCTCTGCCTGCCTCTCTGCCTAGTTGTGATTTCTCTCTGTCAAATAAATAAAATATTAAAAAAAAAAAAAGTTGAAAAAAGCAACCAAAAGGGATGTCTGGGTGGCTCAGTTGGTTAAGCGGCTGCCTTCCGCTCAGGTCATGATCCCAGGGTCCTGGGATCGAGTCCCACATTGGGCTCCTTGCTCAGCAGGGATCCTGCTTCTCCCTCTGCCTCTGCCTGCCTCTCTGTCTGCCTGCGCTTGCTCTCTCGCTCTCTCTCTCTGACAAATAAATAAATAAAATCTTAAAAAAAAAAAGCAACCAAAATACTTGCATGCACATTTTTATAACAGTTTCATTAATAATAACTAAAAACTAGAAACTACCCAACTATCTTCCCCATAAAAGGATAAGCAAATTGCACATACTCCTACAGTGGAGTACCATTCAGTAACAAAAGAGATAAACTACAGACGCATGTAACAGCATCAGTGGTTTTCACTCAGAAGGCAGCTCAAGAGAATAAGTCTATGCAGCCAAGGAAAGAAATAACAACTACTTACAAAAACCTGGATGCCACTGTCAGCTATATTTACCATAAGCTCTGTGATCAGAATTTTGTCAAGTTAACAGTCATTACATATGTTCTAAAATAGCCTCATACAACTATTTGAACTTTACTTTCAGTCTTAGTGTGATGTTTCAGAGCCGTTCTCCAAAGAATAACATATTAACCACACATGAGAAAAAAATTATGTTGAGCGAAATAAACCAGATAAAAGACTCCCTACTGTGTGATTTCATTTATGTGACATTCAAGAACAGGTGAAGCAAACATAGAAATCAGAGCAATGGGTGCCAGTGGAGGGGTAGGGATTCACTGGTGGGAAACAATATTCTATCTTGATTGACATATTGGTTACAAGGGTACATAGATTTGTCAAAACTCAAAATTATACACTTAAGAACTGTGCATTTCAAAATGTTTAAATTTGACCTCAAAATGGAAGTTTTACCGAAACAACAAACCCCTTCCTCACCAGTGATTTGGAAATGTAAAATATTAATAATGCTTGACTGTGGGATAGTCAAGCATTATTAATATTTTACATTTCCAAATCACTGGTGAGGAAGGGGTTTGTTGTTTCGGTAAAACTTCCATTTTGAGGTCAAATTTAAACATTTTGAAATGCACAGTTCTTAAGTGTATAATTTTGAGTTTTGACAAATCTATGTACCCTTGTAACCAATATGTCAATCAAGATAGAATATTGTTTCCCACCAGTGAATCCCTACCCCTCCACTGGCACCCATTGCTCTGATTTCTATGTTTGCTTCACCTGTTCTTGAATGTCACATAAATGAAATCACACAGTAGGGAGTCTTTTATCTGGTTTATTTCGCTCAACATAATTTTTTTCTCATGTGTGGTTAATATGTTATTCTTTGGAGAATAATGCTTGACTATATTTTTCACTGCATGTAGCTATTATTTTGAAACAAGTATTTACTGACCCACACTTTATCCAAATCCTTGTGATATAAAAGGTGTTAACAGAACTGTTCTTTTTTTTTTTAAGATTTTATTTATTATTTATTTGACAGGCAGAGAGCACAAGTAGGCGGAAAAGCAGGCAGAAAGAGAGGAAGGGAAGCAGGCTCCCTGCTGAGCAGAGAGCCCAGCGTGGGGCTCCATCCCAAGAACCTGGGATCATAACCTGAGCCGAAGGCAAAGGCTTTAACCCACTGAGCCACCCAGGTGCCCCAACAGAACTGTTCTTAATGTGTGTTGACCAAGAGGACAGTTGGGCAGTCAAAGGACCTTCCTTTCTTCACCCTTTACTTTGCTACACATTTTAGAAAAATTCTAAAACTCTTGTTGCAACTCCCAGCTGCTTGTTCTTGGTACCTAGCAGCACAACAAAAAGTTTTCAACATAAATACATACTGACTTGACAAATGATTCTATACAAAATTTGCTTTGTAAATACCACTGTGATAAAACTTCCAACTTTGTCCGCTATTTATCCAAGAGAGTTTTTAAGAAGTACTTAAAACTCTGGGGGAAAAGCTGACACACTACCCAGGACAGAATTGTTTTTCTGTCAGCAGAGGCTTCTGGCTTACAGGCTGTGAGGAAAAAGCACCAGTTGTTCTGACTCATGCTGTGCATTTTAAAGTCAATAGATTTAAATATAGAGCCATGTCAACATTTGAACTTATTTCTGTACAATTGGTATATGTGACACCAATCTCATTTAAGGAAGAAGTTTTTATCTCTTAACTGTAGAAGTCATTCTCTTGGACCATTGTGTTCTTTAGATGGATGTGGATCTGTTTTATGTTCAAATCTGAATTTTCTACAGAAAGCATAGGACACTTAGAAGTTGATATTCCCTCAAAGCAATGCAAAACAGCTGCTTGTCGTTTATTCATTAGTGGATAGATTTATTGAGATATTATATAAATATTAATACAATTAAGTGAACTCATTCACCTTTCTGAGAAGGGGATATTTATGTCCTTCCTTTTATAACTTCAAGCTATTGGAAATTTGAGAAGACTTAAAGAACAGCTAGATGTTTGCATACCTGTTTCCCCATTTGGAAAGACACATTTATTTTTCGGATCTTTTCCCAGTATAAGCTCTGTTAAGAGAGTAAAATAACTTGGGAATCCAAATTTTGAGGACAGTTAAAAAAAAAAAGTTACCAAGTTTTCTTTGACTTCTAAAACAGTAAGCATTTGATCATCTTACTACTTCTGTAAGTTAACATTTTTACTATACTTGCTTTACCTTATTTTTGGTCCAGTAAACCTGGATATAAATAAAATTTAACAGTTGTGCTTCCACAAAGAAATGAACCCAGTAACAATCTCTAATATTTCATGTATAATTACAGATATTTCGTTTGTATCTATTTGTTACCATTTTAAATAATGTTGCTTCTCTTTTTTTTTTCCATTTTATTTTTTCAGCGTAACAGTATTCATTGTTTTTGCACCACACCCAGTGCTCCATGCAATACGTGCCCTCCCTATTACCCACCACCTGTTCCCCCAACCTCCCACCCCTGACCCTTCAAAACCCTCAGGTTGTTTTTCAGAGTCCATAGTCTCTTATGGTTTGCCTCCCCTTCCAAATTTTTTTTTTTAATAAACATATAATGTATTTTTATCCCCAGGGGTACAGGTTGCTTCTCTTTTAACCATCAAGATCTTCTAATATGCTTTTAAAATTTTTATGTCATATCTTGAATATGGAAGTTTTCACATTATAAGTTTGCAAAAAAATTTCCTATATGCTTTGTAATTCCATATTTTTATAATTTTTCCATATGACCTTTTAAAATTGTTAAATAATTTGTTTCTGTACATTTTAAGCACAGAGTATCTCATAGACGAACATACAGCCACATTTACTTAACCGTCTTGAATGTTATTTTTTGTAGAAAAAATATGAAAGGATAACAGGGCTACAGAAATTTATTGGCAGGAATAGTACAATTAAATTGAGTTATCTCCTTTAAAGTGTCAGTATCATCGATACTTTCTATCTGATACAGTACTATCTGAGGTAATCATCATAACATATCCCCCATTAATGGCTCACTTTCTGCACCTTATCCTGTCTTATCCCCTGTGCTACTGAAAAAAATGAAGAAAATATTATAACTCTTCATGGAGTCTTCTAGTTTGAGCACACAGCAATTCAGAAATAAGGTCTCTGGATTGAAGAATAGGGTAGAAAATAAACAATTATGGTCTTTAACTGGCATGGTTACAAACTAAATGGTTTTCTAGTGCAGCTGTTAAATGAACTCATTATAAAACATTAAATATTAGATACAGTGCTATAAAAGTTCTTAACAGAGGAAAGCTGTATTTTGAGATATTTTCTCAAAACCAAGAATTGTATTGTGAATTTTATCCATTGTAAGCATTTAAGAAAATATTACCTCCATAATTAAATATGGAAGACATTTAAAACCAGTAACACAACAAATTTTTTAGTTACATGATACAAATATGCAGAAATTTGTGGACACAAATACAAGTTCCCTGAAACTTTTACAAGTTAAAAACAATTTTTATCACATTGTAAAGTTCAATTTTCTTAAGCCATTTTTTTGAAATTTTCATTTGTTTTTGTCTACTTGGCTTTGGGGGTCATTATGTCTGTTTAATTACTAAATAGTTCCAATTAAACCACCTGCCAACTAGTTGTTGGCATTTCTCTAATTAAAACTGTATAATTAAATTTGTGATAAAATATAATTAACCAAAATTTTAGGCCAGATTTGAACCTTTTACTTTGCCCAGAAGCCTCAATGAGTTTATGCAAAATTCTAAAGATTAGTAAGCCTGAGTTTCATTCTCCCCTTGTGGAGTTGTTTTGTTGTTTGCTTTGTTTTCTCTCTAAAGTATTATCTGATCATCTTCCCTTGCCTATAAGTTACCTTTCCTCAAATCCTCTTTCCACCCTGCACATTCATGCCAATGAAAGAGAAGATCCTCTTATGAGTAAGAAAACACATAACTGGTGTCCTTCCAACAAATCATAGATACAAGCAACAGATGTAGAAAGAAAGAATTTTTAAGTCTATACAACCTACATTAATATGATGAAATCTCATACAACCCTTCCTCAAGTGGAACAAAATTAAGTACTGATAGTAAGAACCCATTTTGAGATACCCTTCTATCTGTATGGGGAGTTAAAAAATCTCTTAATATTTAGAACACACTTATTAATCTTTATAATAGTATTTATAAAACTATAGTTTATATTTGAATGATTCTGATACTCTTTTTTTTTAAAGAATACCATCAAAATTACAAGGGCATAAAGAGTGACAGTCCAAGTAACATTAAGTGAAAAATAGATAAGAAGTTTGATAGTGCGATTGAAGAAAGAAGGAAAAACATGTATATAATGTAATAAAAAGAAAACTTTTGTATCATTTAAAAAGGTTGAATTCCACACGGATGGATATATTTTGTATTTTATTTTGTTTTCTAAGGTTTTTTTTTTTAATTCCAGTTGGATATCCTATAGCTCCATATTTGTTTTAGGTATACGATATAGTGATTCAACACTTCCATATAATACCCAGTGCTCGTCACAGCAAGAATACTCCCTAATCCCCATCACCAGTTTACCCCATCCCCCTTCCTCCCAGCCACCTCCCTTCTGGAAAACATCATTCTGTTCTCTATAGTTAAATCTGTTGCTCAGTTTGCCTCTTTCTTTTTTCATCCCTTTACCTGTTTGTTTCTTAAATTACACATTTAAAAAATTTTTAATTTAACCAAAACTGAGTTTGAAGGCACTATGAACATCTCATGAATAGTGCCTATGACTTGGCTTTCTCAGGGAAACCCTGATGAAGTCATAGCTCCCTGAAGAATGTCAAGTAAGTTCTCTAATGATTTGGTTATAAAATATATAGGAGAAAGAGGGGCGCCTGGGTGGCTCAGTGGGTTAAGCCGCTGCCTTCGGCTCAGGTCATGATCTCAGGGTCCTGGGATCGAGTCCCGCATTGGGCTCTCTGCTCCGCGGCGAGCCTGCTTCCCTCTCTCTCTCTGCCTGCCTCTCTGTCTACTTGTGATCTCTCTCTGTCAAATAAATAAATAAAATCTTTAAAAAAAAAAAAAAAGAGAGGTGAGACAAGGAGGACTGGTAGTAGAAATATGGGTATAACTGTTATTCTGGAAAAAGAAATCAGAGAAATACTATTAGCGATATTCATTAACTGGAACTATGCACACTTAACGTGATTTCTAAATTATACTCATGATCGGTGAAAAGCAGCCTACTCTATGAACCATACTGGTAATCTAGTTTGTATTACAAAACAAAGGAGAACCCAACAAGCTTTCAGAAAATAATAATACAGATGAGATTTGAACACCTGAATAAGATATTTTGGACATGGGATGTTTCTCCTGCCATTTCAAAATCCAGAAGTCAATAGAGAAATGGGTAGTGAATTTTTAAAGAAAAAGTTTGTAAGCAATTATATGCCTTTTTTTTTTTTTTAATGTGAGGGTCACAGCAATATAAACTGTTCTGCAACAATTAGGCAACTATCTCACACATATAAATGTGAAAATGTTGGTGGATAATGTAGATTACCCAGGATATGGAAAGGTAAAATTAATAATCAACTAGTGTTTAAATCATAGTAACTATAGCAATACATCTTATTAATTATACAAGACCCAAAGTGCTGTAAAAATATTAATATAAGAACCATCATCCCAGCAAACAATTACTGACTGGTTATTCTAGTGTACTTTTGTACTACTCTAATGTATCTTTTCTAGTGTTAACTGTCTCATAAAAGTTAACTATTTAATTGTTATCCCTTATTATGGAAATCAAAAGGAATTCCATTGTAGCTATCCCTCTGTAAGAACACTTCAGAAGTCAGAGTTTATTCTTGTTCAGTATCAGAGCAAAGTAATCCTCAGAAATTATATATCTATATATACCTATTTATAGATACATAATTATATGTGATATACAACAATTTATGTATAATTTTAAACTCATGTAGAACTGGGAAAGTAAATCACATACATAAAAGTGAAAATGTTCATGGGAAAATATAGAAAAATATAAATTCACATGCAAAACCAAAAAGAAATGGTATGTGAAAATATTAAAACCATTATTGTCGGTATCTTTTCCAAATTTCTACATTTGGTAATTTTTCTTTGATGAACATGTATTACTTTAAAATTTAAAAAAATAGCAAATCATAAGAAAATTAGTTTTGGCCAGTCACTTCTGTTTGTTCATAGAATTCTGTCCTTACTGATTTCATTGGTTTTTAGAACATTCAAGAGTAATGTTGACTTTTTATTCTGTTAGATTTGATCCATGTTCTAATCAGTCAAACTTTTTCAAACAGATCTTAGTAGTTCATGCATCCAGCACACTGAGACAAGGACAGAACCAAGGACTTTCATTCTAACTTAATAAAAATGCATTCATTAGAATCCTTTGATATCCATTATTGAATAACTAATTCACCTAATTGCTCTTGATTTCCATATTTTTCCCCTTATCCACAACTCTGTCATGAGAATTTAATATGAAACACTTTGCTGAATTTCACCTATGTCCTGAAGATTATTTTGTTCTCATCTATTCTTTTGACATACACGTCAAGAAAGAATGGAATATAAGCAAATGGTTCTTCACCAACAGTTAAGGAAAAGGATAAAGTGGAGAAAAAGGAGAATGTGTACTCTTCTAGACAAAATGCTTAAATCAACCATAAATTAATATGGTTAGGTATGTTCTTGGATGGATTTACCTATCCTTAGAGCAAACACATGCCATATCCCAGTGCAAAATACAAGTGAGATTTGCTTGGTCTGATCTTCAACTGTTTCTAATGAGTAGAATGATCCATTTTCAATACTTTCATGGATGAAATGTTTAACACGCTGAGAATATTTTAGTCACATTAAAAAGTTATCTGTTTGGGATCCACCAAAATTGTGCTTAGAGGACATTACTTAAGCATTTTTTGCTAGCACATATCCTAGCAAATGGTAAAATGTTGGTTTTAAATTAGATAGATAAGGTTTTAAAAATCAAATGCAGGATTTAGCTGTGAGACCTCTAACAAGTAACTTTATTATCAATGAAATAATTTATTGTAGTGTTTTTATACAATAATGAAAAAAAGCAGGTGCCACTTAGTAGAGTTTAATAAATACTTTCTATTTGATTCATATAGTGTATTATTAATATACACAATTTACTTAGTCCGTCAGTTTATTTGTAATTACATATACGGTCCCTTGCTGATTTAAGGAGTAAAATATTATCCAGGAACTCAGCAATGAAAAAGAAACCCATGTATGTATTTTTGCTAATCACACTGCTTAAAAGGACCTCCTATAATAGGGTTTGATTTGTTTTTAGCCAGTTGGTATGAGAGCATGCCCTTGTCCAAAGTAGAGCAGGTTGGAAGACCATCATTTTGCAATGGCTCAATTAAAGAAAAAAAAAAAATATGTATATATATCCACAGTTAATCCTGTTGAAGCATTACCAAGGGACAAATGAGAGCTATGGCTTTCCATGAATGCTAGCATTATGAATTGTTCCATACCAGCTTAATCCTCTATCTGTGTATGTGCTTTGGACTACTTATTTGACTTTTCTGTCCCTTATCAACTTCAACTTCTGTAGAAGTGGGTTGTCTATCCATAATTTTATTTGCCTATTTAAGTGAGTTCTTTGGGTCTGCTTTCATTTATCTCTTACACAAAAAAGACAGACTTAAATCCACGTTACTGCTGGTTTTAGTAAACCAATGGTTCTTAATCTGAAGCAATTTGGTCGTTCCCTCCTCCCCAAATCTGCTAATTTTTGGAGGGTTTTGTTTTGTTTTGGTTTTGGGTTTGGGTTGTTGGTTTTTTTTTTTTAATTTGTAACTTAGAGTGTGGCTGCTACTGACATCTAGAAGGTGAAGGCCAAGATGCTGCTCAACATCCCACAATGCACAGGACAGTCCCACAACAGAGATGTATCCATCTCAAAATGTTAGTAGTGCTGAAGTTGAGAAGCCACACACTAAAAGTCATCAAGTACTATGCTAGGTGATAAAAATAGAACAACCAAGGCAGCAAATGTCCCTGCTTTCATAGAACTTACACTCAAGTGAGAAAAAAAAAAAGGAAATACATAAAATAGTAACTAATAGGATTTCAGGAGTGGCAAGTGCCGTAAAAATAAAACAGCATAAATGGATGAAATACGAATGATAGCAGAGGTAGGGGTGGGGATAGTAACTAGAATATTATGCTCAATAGAAGAACATAAAATTGCCATGTACTGTTATCACTGGCCTTACCTTCCTTTATACAATTACCACGGTCATAAATTAAGCAGTAAAAAGTCCAAAAGGGGGAAAAAGAGAGAGCAATGATAACAAAAAAAAAAAAATCTATTAAACTCTCATACTTGCTAGTTTTCAGGCTATATTTTGGTAAGCCTTCATTATAGCAGGCTTGATTTCATAAAAAATGAAAAATAGTTTTTAAGCAGTTGCCTTCACAGATGAACACTTAGTTCTTTGAGATTTTTACTTTTATTTAAACTTTCTAAAAATAAGAACCATTCAAAAAGTATGTTATCAAAGATAAACAGTAAAGCCTGAAAAGCAATGTTATCTAAAAACGTAGGTCAAAAAACAGTTAAGACAAGGGTAAGGGAAATCTAAAAACACTCAGGACAAAATGCTCTACTCCACATAATTGTTGTTGATCAAAATCCACGTAATAGAGATGGAGCTGGAAAACCCTTCATAAAATAGCTCAACCTGCATCGTGATTTAGATACAGGTAATTCATGAGATTAAGGTGCCCTTTATATACCATCAGGAAGCAGTCAACCTAAAATGCAATCAATGTAAAATAAGCTATAAATTTAGAAAACTTATGAAAGTATATTGAAAAAGGAATGGATGAGGCTCTAAAGATGAGTACAAATGGACAGTGGTCAGCAAGAAGCTTGTCCAGCTCTGCTGGAGGAGAAGGATCTGTCAGTGTGTCTCACTCATAATGGATGCATCTCCTACCTCTCCACAGAGGACCGTATCAGTTCAGCCTGTGAATTCAGCCTTTTATGAACTTTTCCATTAGACTTTACTAAGAAGAGAGAAAATGAACCATCGGTGCACAATCTGGTCAGCACCGCACCCATTTATTTGGCACAGAGGCTCTCTAAAAATGGAAGATTCATTTGTATTTTATCTAAAAATAATTAACTGTATTTTGCATTCCTAGGCACACTCCATAACAAAATTAATTCAATTTTAATACAAGTATTTTAAATGGCTTAATTATTCCTGATAAAAAATAAAATCTTACTGTAAAATTGGTGTTCTAAGGCAATGTACCATGTCCTTACACATACTTCAAAAACACTCATTTGGAAATCACAGTTTAAGCTGCCAGATGGATTAAAATATATATTCTCCTAAAGCTACATTCACCAAGTAGATTTTTCAATATTAATTAGTTTTTCAATTGCCTCAAATTTTGGAACAGGATCTTCTAACCACTGGACACCAATGTTTTGTCATTATAGCAGGCTGATTCCCAATACCAATTAGGAAATTGGCAATTTCATTTACAAACCAATCTGAGAAGGTTGGTTATGAGTTGCCCATTTGTCTCTACTGATTATCATAATTTCAGTATTTCACAGGGCTAAAGTATCAGATGTCATACCCCACGGATTTGACATCTCATTTAATCCATCTTTAAACATACTACTAGCTTGCATCTATGTCTTGGTTGGTTTATTCTTTGTGTGGAAAAGGAAACTGAGTGAGAGAGAGGAGAAACACAGAAGGGATCTAATTCATTTTCTTCAAAACTGGAAACCTAGAACTACATCACTCTCTCATCCAAACAAACGTGTACCCATCTAATCCCACACTTTACCCTTAATTTGACACAGAGGGAAAATACAGTCTATAACCAAGAGTAATCACAAGAGTATAACCAAGAGTCATCACAAAGATGACTCTTACACATGGAGACTCAAAAAATACACAAAAATAATGTGTAATTGAAGATTTACATCATGATCTGGAAGCCAGAGGACGACATTAAGTGGAAGCCCAGGTGTAGTGTCTCAATAATATACCACGGAATCTTTTGCTGTCTCATGACCTATCCTGTGAGGTCCTTTGCCTGGTTCTTTTTAAAGCTCTGCTCTACTCACTCACTTTTTCGGGACCAATCAGTCCCTTCCTGTCTTTTAGTTCCCTGGTTTCCCCTCCTCTCATCCAGCAACTTCATGGTTTTGTTTTCAAACTTGGTCCTTGGAATATGTGAATGTTATTCAAGGACTTTTGATTCTGTCCTGAGAGGGGAACTCTAGGCTACAGGCCCTGTTGGCCCAGAAACTTTAAAGGGAAGAGGCCCCTCCTTTACTACCCTTAACAAAAGTCTTCTTTTTATCATCCTAGTCTAAACATTTGATCTTAAAATGTGTGGGGGAAATGGGTGTGAATGGCAGTAAACAAATATATACCTAAGTAAGTATCCTTTAAAAAAAAATGCTTTAAATAAAAAATGACGCAAAAAATGGACAGAAAACCTGAGATACTAGGGGCACTAGAATCAGCCTCTATGAATGCAAGAAAATTACTAATAAAAAAGGCAAGTCAGTTTCCTATTGCTATGTCTTCCTAACTTCTCATGCTATCACGACAGACGCCGTCAGCAGCCATTTCCAGATGTGATGCTTCTGCTGCTGAAGAGAAGAATTCTGAAATCGGAGCCAACGGTGCTATTTTAAATGCAGTAACCCAGTGGAAAGGTAGTTGGAGAAAAGACTGTTTTCTGGGTGGAAGAGAGGGCAGGCAAATTTAGATGAGTAACCCTGCCTGCCATGTCCTCTGGAACCTCTCAGTGACTGACACACGGGCTGGTTACCTTGGTGCCACTTGACATTGTTTACCAGTCTGGAGATAAACTTCAGCATCTTGGTGACTCAGTACCCTTACATTTTATTGTACAGTTGATGATGATGGTTTGGAAAGAGAGTGTGGTATGGAATCTTTTCCGATACAATACAGCATTTGCTAGGTCGAAAAGTTAATGTTTGACTGTTGGAACAGCCAGAATTCAAGTCTAATGTTCCATGCAATAAGTTTACTATTTCCCAATTATAAATAAACATTTTCAGTACACCATGAAGGCCTCCATTTATTTTGCCAATTTGACTTCAAATTAATAACTACATAGTGATTTCCAATATTTGATACATTATATTAAAATATTACATAATTATTTGTGCATAACTGATAGGGCACCAATAAATAAAAAGGAAAAATATGAACCTATAATGTAAATCAGATGGTCAAATAACTATGAAAACACAAATTAAGATCATCTGACTTCATACCTGAAGAATGCTAGATTCTTAAGTTCAGATAAAGTTAGACCATTTATTGGTAACTCATGAATAGATTAACAAATGGCTGTTTCTCCCCCAAAAGTCATATTTTCAAGTTTGATGATCATTTGTGGATACTCTTAGTTACCTGCATCTAGGAAATATTGGACTATTAATAGCATACACTTTAACTGCTTTCACTGAACTATTTTTCATTTCCTTGGGAAAAAAATTGCAAGCTTTGACATACAAGTATCTAACCAAATATCCAAGGGGCAAAGACTGAGAAAGAAGAAACTGCCCTGCCTATTCCTAGCACGAGGTAGAGCCTGAGGAACGGTTGCTTTGGGGAAGGAAATGCAAAATATGGAGTGTCTTCTCAACTGCTAAGCCAGTCTTTAAGACAATACATTCTAGAACCATGGAATTTAAGAACGACTTTTCTATTAATTTAAAATGAATTCTAAGGACATGTAGCACAAATATGTTACAGATTAATATTAGTTAATAGCTTAAAAATAAATAACAAAGTCAATTTTGATATTGAGGTAGTTCATATTTTTATTGTTCCCCTCTTGCTTATCTCCCCTAGTACATGACATCATCTCTCCCTTTTAAAAAGTCTGTTGCTCCATACCTCTTTTTCTCCTTCTCTGTGTATGTATACTATGTATTTATATTTGTGTTGCCTTGAATGCTCATTTTTTAAAGAGCTTTTAACTACACTACAGATAATCTAATTATGCCTGTGTATGCACTAAAGGTGTTAACAGTATCTTTTTTAAGAGAGAGGGACAGTGCGCAAGCTGGGGGAGAGGAGCAGAGGGAGAGAGAGGATCTCAAGCAGACTTCCGGCTGAGTATGGGAGCCCAACACCAGGCTTAATCTCTCAACCCTGAGATCACAACCTGAGCTACACAGGAGTCAGTCCCATGTAAATAATAAAACAACATAAGTATCTAAACTTCAGAAAATAAGATGATATCTAAGAATTAAAATACCACTTTTTAGAATTACTACACTCATTTTTAAATTAAGTATATAATTTATGCTATTTCAAGTATTATTAAAGACATGAATTTTATCAGAGCAAAAATACCTTGTTTCAGTATAATGAGCTTTAGGTTTCTGAAAACATTTAAAAGAGAATTATCTATTGGTATTCTGTTAAATTTGGTATTCTGAATAACTGAGCATTACCACATATGTTTTTCATAGGGTTCTAAATTTCAAAGTTAGAGCAAAATAAAATAAAATCAAGCACCAAAACTATAATCTTCTTTAATTATTAATGAGGCACTTCAGGATGACTAGCTATATAGAACATCCATTAGTAAATGATAATGTTTTCTGATCCTTATTTTTTTTTTAGTTCCAGACAAATAGGAGGCTACAATAAAAGCAATTCAAAAATGGTACACAAGGTGTTTATATTTTTTAAATGATAATAACCACAGTTTTCTTAAGAGGAGGAAAAGCTTCACGACCAATGGTGAAATAGGACAGAAGGAGATGTTAAGGTTAATAGGAAGCAAGAATTTTTCTTAGTTAACAAATGAAAGAATGTGATTCTGGTTCAAATTGTCATTTTTTTTTTTTGTACTTCTATAGCTCATTTTTTGCTAACTTCTAAAATGTCTTCCTTTTCTAAAATATTCTGGCTGGCATTCAGCATCTTTTATTTTTATGTTATCTCACGTGACTTTCTGTTAAGAGACACTTCAGGATATTTTTCATAAAATGCTTTCAGTTTAAAGCCTCAGGTTTCTTTTATTTTTTTACACTAATGCAGCATTATCTTTGCTCTCCTTACAAGAACAAAAATATCTCGAAAGAGTAAAGCTTCCCAAGGTCATTGGCCTGTGTCTTTCTGACTCCTCAACCAGGTATTCATTTTTCTTAGTTTCTTGTCAGTGCGCCGTGATATCCTTCACATCTGTCTGTGCCTTTGCTTTTATTAGCAGAAAATACAGCTATAGCTTTAGTGTCATGTGTACTATAAAGACAGGATTTTCAAGAGATTTGACAACTCTCATATTTCCCCAAGTATTCTCAATGTAACACAGAAACAGTTTATTACTGTTAAGTAGTGACTGTCTCTCCAGCTTGAATAATGAAGTTCTCTAGGTCAATATTTTACACAATGATACATTTAAGGATGCATTCCTCTTCAGCTTGGCACTAAAACAATGGCTGTCATAACACAGATCTATGTATTATCAATCTCACGTGCCACCATAATCAATCTAATTCGTGGGGCAGGGAAAGTATAATACGTTATTGAGTTAAACCAGGAATTTTCTTCTACCAAAATGTTTATAAAGGAGTAAAATAAAATTATTTACAGAGATGAGTTCCTACTCTCTCGCATGGAATAAATTGAACCTTCTGTGAAGAGTGCTCACAGCGGCAATGATTCACCTGTGTTCCTGGGAAAAGCCCATCAGGTATGAAAGCCTCCACTCTGAGCTTCACAAAGCCAGGCACAGTATTCAGACAGGACAGAGAAAGGCAGATATGCATTAAAAAGTCTGGCTCTTGAATCCAATGACTACAACAACAACAAACCCCAAAAACATAGCACAAAGGGTGTTTTATGGAATCATTAAAAATCAAAACCTTGCCTGTCTTGCGTTTGAATATTTCATGACAAGAGACCATTTCTGACGGAGAAATGTTTCCTGGCTGGTCAGATAACAGTGGGTTTTAGCATGGAATAAATTCACAAACTTTTCTCAAGAAAGAGAATTTAGGCCATTTCAGTCTAAAGAAGCCAAAGCGTACATCTGCATCGATCCTCTTGGCAGCAAAAAGCAAGTCCCTTTGAAGCTTTAAGTTTGTACCAACACCTGTTAAGACTCTGCCTGCCCTCGATTCCATTTTATATCTGGCAGCACTGCAAGTGTACTCCAACTGAAGACGAGTCCACAGAATAAAGAAAATGTACCTTGGCCAGAGATATACATTTTTTTTCTTTCTTGTACTTTTCCTCACATATATTCTGCTATGTATTGCTCTAAGTGAAGAAAAAACTCACTGGGGTGTCTTCTCAGCTCTATGGGTTGGCAAGTAAATTCATTTCAATGGGAAAAATATTCTGTTTTAGACTTTGACTTGCATTTTCCATTGAGGATTTTTGCATTATCAAGCTGACTCTCTGTCTCCATATATATATATATATATATATATATATATATATATCACACATACATACATATACACACATATATATGCACACACACACACACACATATATACATATATATAATTTTAATTGGTTCTGAACCAATAAGAGAAAGGCTTGACTGGCACTTCACAACAAAGCACAATAATGTACTCATCATTTTTCAGTTCTCTTTTTACTTCTCTCATGTAGCAGACTGCATTGTACCAAGATGGGTACACCCATATACTTTTTAAATGTTGGCTTTTTTTTAATGTGACAGTAATATGTCTCCAAACAATGGAATCCATGCAGTTTCCTCTTGAACTTGGATGTACCTTTGTAACGGCTATAAATAGAGCTTGGTGGGATTAACACTATGACTTTTGTGACTAAAGTATAGAGGATGAAATGATTGCTGCCTGATTCTCTCTCTGTCTCTCCGTCTGTCTGTCTATCTGAATCCAGCCAACACTTTGTGAGGAAGACTAGGCCACATGGAGATACATTTAAGATACAGTTCCAGCTAAGGTCCAAGCCAATAGCCAGCATCCACCACCAGACATGTGAGTGACATGTAATCAGACTGTTCCAGCACTCAACTTTCAACTTTCCCAACTGAAGCCCAAAATGCCACTCAACAGACAAGCCGTGTCTACTGCGCCGTATACACATTCCTGACACACAGCGACCATGAGAGAAAATAATTTTGTTTTAAACCACCAGATTCTGGGGTGGTTTGTTATAAAGTAATAGATAAAATATTAAAAAAGAGATGATGGACTGTATTACTTATCTCAAAATCATTTGGGTATTTTTTAGAGTCTGCACAATTGTATCTGCAAACTGTTATACCATGTTCCGTATGCTGTGTCTTTCTCTCAACCATAGAACTTTGCCCCTTGCCAAAACCCTTCTCAGAGGTGACCATCTCAATGTCAAAGGAAACTGCCTCTTATCCCTGCATTTTCCCTCTGGAGTATCTGCAGAAACCTTAATGAAATAATTATGTGCTTCAAGATATATTGGTTTGGAATCTGAGGGGAGGAAAAAAAAGCATGCCTCAGATGCCTCCAGAATAATCTTGTCCATAAAAATGCCATGGGCCCAGTGACCTTGCCCAGAGCATGATGTGTCACTCGCTAGAGCAGAGGCCTGGAGGCATCAGTGAGTCCATCATGAGGACTTCTTTCTGCCCCACCTGCTCTAGGCACCAGAAACCTGAATGCAATTGTTAATGCACACCTTCAGATCCACAGTACTAACACAAAACAATATCCAAATGAGCTTCTTTGATTCGAGACTTTTTATGGAGACCCAAATAACCAAACAGAGGCTGAGAAATGAGGATATCGCTATATACTTAATCCTAACATAATTGTATTCAAGAATTACAAATACCATACAGATAGGATTTCTGATTCTTTAGTCACAGAATTATTTCGTCAAAAAATGCTATAATGGTGAGCCCATTAAAGAGAGGAATGGCTCAGGTCTGAAGTGACAAATGGGAAATCAAAGCCCCAGCTGCTCTTCTTACGGTCTTTTCCACTTCAGAAGTCCCAAGGAATTGATGCACAAACACCACCAAGATCCAGGGGAGTCGAGTTTTAAACCAGTGTTACAATTTTTTACTTCTTCTTTGATATTAAACTAGTAAAAAAAATCCTGCTATTATGACAGGAGTATATAATCTATATGATTTAGATGAGATTTCTATGTTCTTCAGATTCTGTCCATTTTCTGTTTTCCACACAGGCATAAACTGAGGATCTCACATGCTAATAACAAAGAATATTGCCCTTAACTTCACAGAACTCCTTCTCTGCTCAAAGTACATATCTTAAAATCTGAGTTATCTGTATAGCTAAGATTTTTTTTTTCCTTCAGCAAACTCTGCAAAGAAATGTGTGGTTATTGATGATTATTGGGAAAGTATTCAATCCCATGTATATTTGATTGCTCTCATGTCCTCATTCCAGTACTCCATCATTTAAGTACTATCAATTTAATCTCCTCATATTTAGCATCTTTTTATAACTCTTATAAAAAAATGCTATAACTTAGTCATTCATGAGCTCAGACCCAGCCTTTTACATCTCAACTAATGGCTATGTTTTCAGTCTCCTGCCCTTTCTACTTTTTTTTACTTATATTAATGCCAGAGTAATGTTCAAAGTCATTATGACACTCCCCTAGTCAGATATATTTACTAGCCCTTCATTGTGTAAAAATATTTCTACATTAACAAAGATATCTAGTCTGTGATATCCACGCACACTCTTCATGAGCCCTATGCTACACAACCCACAACCAGTATCACCTTATTTACTAAAAGGATTTGATTAAGTTTAGAGAAACTCACTGCCTAGAAGAAAATAAAAGTAACTAGATAAAGAAGGCTGAGTGGAAAAAGACATAAAAAGCGTAAAATAAGTGTTTTATTAAATAAAAGTACATAGTAACAAGGCCAACGAATTTTCCCTGAGATTCCCAAAAATCAGAATTAAAATGTAAACATGGTCAGTGTTGCTGTTCATACACCCATATATTAAAATAGACCTGTGTTCAAGTGACTATATATACCATTTCCTATTTTACTGCCTTCTAAAAAAATGATGATTATTTCATAGTAATAAAAAAAGTTTTAGCAGCAGCATAAAATGCTATTAATTTCTCCAGAAGCATATTTAGTCATGCTAACCTAGGGAGTTAGTCCAAGTTATACTATCTTCATATAAGACATAAAATTTATGTAACCTTCACAAAGGACCCACAACTGCTTAGTGGTGCTGGGATACCAAGCTAGTAAGTCTAGCTTCATGGCTAAAATTCTTAACCATTATTCTTAACTACTTTAAAAGGTTTTCATGGATATCTGCTGAAATGCTGGACAAGTGAGCCATATGTCCATTTCCTTCCAGCTCTCCCACAGATGACGTGTGGGAACATGATAAGATGCCATATGGAATGGTGAATGTCTCTGGCATGTGTTCCTTTTACCTTCTCATTTGCCACTCATTTCTTTTGTACCCTATTCTTGGCCTATTACTATGATTCCCACGTCTGCCTCTGAACTTTTTTTGCCCAATCTGCTGACCTAATGTCAACTTTTGGGGGATGGTGTGCACTAAGTTGTTTATCTCACCCTTCCTCTGGGCTCTACTCTGCTCACTACCTTCATTACTAGAGTACCTTGAGTTCTGATAAGACATCTTCCTAAAAGGCATCTTCAGCCATACTCAATAGTCTTGCCCTCTTCTCCCTTCTTCATCTTTTCCCCTGAGCCTTTGCCTATGGAAAGGGTCTATGCTCTGCTACTACAAACTGCCTCCCTAAAGCCTTCAAACATCACACACCTGTGGAGATTTAAGAAGGTGGGAGTTTCCATTGACACTCAAGATCCATCTCTGACTCTTTTGAAAATGTTTTCAAATAAACCTCAACCGCAACCCTCTCATGACTTCAGTTTGGTGCTCATGCTAAGAAAGCAAAATTGTGATCACTTTTCCACTTGGAAGGAAAAGAAGGAATCACTGGTTTTATGTAAAACTTGCAATTACGTGAAATTTTACCAATGCTCTGTGTTCTATTTCTATGCTCTTATTCAAAGGTCTCATAGACACAAATTTATTGACTCTTTTAAGATATCTCTACCCCTATTCTAATTTTCAGGCTTATACAAGTTTTCCTTTGCTCAGATTCTGACTTTCTACATGAATTTTAACTAAGCCCTATACTGTCTGTGATAGAGTCCTGATAGTGAATAGACTTTATGCTTTAACATATTTTGTGCTTTATCTCTATGTAGATTTAATGTTAAAGTGAAATTAGGAGACATGCAAGATATAATCAAATTAACCTAGCCAGGAAGAAAGAACAAAAAAGCATGTGTGTTCATATTAAGATAATAATAGTGTATAACTTTGTATGTTAGAAAATGATCTTGCTGAGAATTTGTTACAATGCTGAATTTCTGGGTTTAGTATCAAAAATTCAACAACGAAGCTCTGGAGATGGCTTCATCACTGAAAACTTTTGTTTTTTTGTTTTTTTATGATTACATTATGTTAGTCACCAGATGGTACATCTTTAGTTTTTGATGTAGTGTTTCACTGATTAACTGCGTATAACATCCAGTGCTCCGTACAATACGTGCCTCCTTCCCGCCCCCCCCCAAAGTCACAATACATGCCCTCCTTAATAACCCATCACTGGGCTAAACCCACCCCCTCAAAAACCCTCAGTTTGTTTCTCAGAGTCCATAGTCTCTCATGGGTCATCTCCCCCTCCAAATCCCCACCTTCATTTTTCCCTTCTTTCTTCTAATGTTCTCTATGCTATTCATTATGTCCCACAAATAAGTGAAGTCATATAATTGACTTTCTCTGCTTGACTTATTTCACTTAGCATAATCTCCTCTAGTCCCATCCATGCCGATGCAAGTAATGGCTGAGTAATATTCCATTGTATATATGGACTACATCTTCTTTATCCATTCATCTGTTGAAGGGACTCTCAGCTCTTTCCACAGTTTGGCTATTGTGGACATTGCTGCTTTGAACATTGGGATGTATATCGCCCTTCTTTTCACTACATCTGTATCTTTGGGATAAATACCCAATAGTGTAATTGCTGGGTCATAGGGTAGCTCTATTTTTAATGTTTTGAGGACCCTCCACACTGTTTTCCAAAGTGACTATACCAACTTGCCTTCCCACCAGCAGTGTAAGAGGATTCCCTTCTCCACATCCTCTTCAACATTTGTTGTTTCTTGTCTTGTCAATTTTTGCTGTTCTAACTGGTGTAAGACGGTATCTCAATGTGATTTTGATTTGAATTTAATGGCTAATCTCTGAAAAGTTAATAACAAAGTAATATCACCCTTCCCATCCCTAATTTATAGGTATATTTCTACAAAAAGATGCAGTAATTTTTTCTAAGGATGGATTCTTTTGGTTTTGAAGAAGTTGTATGAGAATTCTACTGTAATGGGAGTAAGCTAGTATAAATATATTTAGAGGAAAATGGATACTGATTATAAAATGAGACTGAAGTTAACCCCTAAACATTCTCTGAACCAATATATATTTCATATAAAGTATATAAAATGTATAGAAATATATAAAAATCAATCTAATTCAGCAACCTCACTTTTTAATTAAAAACATAATACCATGGTATTAATCGACCTTGTTAAATATCATTTTTCAAAAAGTTTCAGGTGTGTGGGTCAGAATATACTAGTGTATGCTATCATCAAAACAACCCCAAAATATCAATAGCATATCACAATGAGTTTACTTCTCAGTCACATAAATTTCACTGTGGGTTTAGGTAGCTCTCCAGGGCTGTGTTTAGCATTCCAAGCTGGTCTATGCTTGAGGCATCTCCCATATCAACAGATACTTTCACATTTACCTCAGTCAAACAAGATAGAACATGGAAAATTAGACAGATCATGTATTAATTCAACTCAAATTTCGCTGACCTGTGCAAACCACATGGCCACAAAAGATGTAGAGAAGTACAATTCTTTTTATATCAGGAAAGATATTTTGGTAAATAGCCATAATATAAACCATGTAAATCAACTGGATTTTCAAAATTGCTGGCCAATACACTTTCTCTTTATTAGCACATATTGTAATCAGGTTACCTTGTTAATATAGAAAGAGAATAATGATGACTTTCCTCTCCTATGCCATTAAGTAATTATGTCTATACTAATATACATGCCATGCATATCTAATATTAATATAAGTAATATCTGAGTTTATAAATGACTATTAACAGTGTTAAAGGAATTGGATTAACTAGTCAAAACATATTACCTGAGAATGTATAAGAAAATTAGCAGTGCTTAAGGTGCTTGGAACATGAATAAAACCAAAAAATAATCAGACATATACCAAAAGCCAGACACCTATGTGATCCACCAGAACTGGTTTGACCATAGAAATGTAGAGATCTGTTCAAGTCCTTCACTTGAAAGAAATGTTTTATAATTAAAGGTAACCCTATGATATGAAATACAAAAATTCAGTTGCATAACACATGGGATTTCTCTGTTTTGAGTTACTAAAGTGACTTGGCATAGCTAACTAGCCAGGAGTTTGTGGGGTACAAGTAAGATTTCCCTAATTTGTCCTGATTCAGCTACAACATTGTGCTACCTGACAGCTGTCCATTTTAGGTATACTTGAAGATGAATTGATTGCTGTGGCTTTGTGATTTCTAGCACAGATACCATCACTGTAGTAGATTTTATGGTTAGTAGATGTACATTTTCTAAGACCGTGGGGGCTGGGCGAAGAGAATACTAGGGTTAGTAAGAACAACCATTCTCCTCCTCCTTCCCCAGAAAGGACTGCCTTCTATTTCCCTACATGGCCTCACTTTCCACACAGTCTTTGCCCATATCCCAGTTAAAAAAATTAGTCTCCTTTGATTTGAAAACAGGGTGGGAAAGAAAATGAAAGTCTGTAGAAAAGTTATCTCCATGTCCAGTATCGAATGGTTAGTTTTTTTGTGTGTGTTTTTTTTTTTAAGGATTTTATTTATTTATCTGACAGAGAGAGATCGCAAGTAGGCAGAGAGGCAGGCAGAGCGAGGAGGAAGCATGCTCCCCGCCAAGCAGAGAGCCCGATGTGAGCCGAAGGCAGAGGCTTTAACCCACTGAGCCACCCAGGGGCCCCTCGAATGGTTAGCTTTTAAAAAGAGTTAAAGTCTCTCCCATATCTCCACCATTTCCTACTCCCCAAACACTTAATTCTAGAAATTCACCTGTAGTGGCATGGAGTTTGAATGTGCCATCCAAAGTCATAAAACCATTTAATAACAGTATTAAGGTAACAGATCTTAAGGTAGCATATCTTACTTTTGTATAAAGCAATATGAAAGAGTGTGTATCTTTTACATTTTGAAAGTTTAATGCATAAAAAGCAGTATATCGACTCAAAATAAGAGTAAAGTTCGTAAAGTGTAGAGTTAACAAAATTAGTGGCAATCACCATTAATTCAGAATGAAAATAATCTAATACATTTTGTAGATCTGGATTTCCACTTTATGTTCCAAAATACAGTTTAAAGTATAATAAAGATCAGGCAATTAATATTTTTTAACCTGATGAGGCTTTTACTACTACAGATCTCACTCAAATGTTATTAACTTACCAATTCAATGGTACTTAATCAGTATTAATTTTTAATTCTCTTAAAGTTGGACCCTACCCACTGAAGTTTCCAGTTAGTCCCAATAGCTCAACCAGTTATATATATTTTTTAAGATTTTATTTACTTATTTGACTGAGAGGACACATATGCACAAGCAGGGGGGAGACGGAGAAGCAGGCTTCCCACTGAGCAGGGAGTCCGAGGTGGGGCTCAATCCCAGGACCCTGGGATCATGACCTGAGCCAAAGGCAGACACCAACTGAGCCACTCAGGCACCCCAACCAGTGATTTTTTTTTTAATATATTTATTTATTTGACAGAGAGAAATCACAACTAGGCAGAGAGGCAGACAGAGAGAGAGGAGGAAGCAGGCTCCCCGCAGAGCAGAGAGCCCGATGTGGGGCTCGATCCCAGGACCCTGGGATCACGACCTGAGCCGAAGGCAGAGGCTCTAACCCACTGAGCCACCCAGGCGCCCCAATTTTTTTTTTTAAGTATAACTAGCTTCACACAATTAGTGCAGTTTTAGAAATCACAGGTTTTTGTGTGATTTTTCTTCTGGTGAATTAATTTACTTCTAGTAATTTGTCCTGGTCTTTGTTCTAAAAGCCCATTTTAGTTATCCAATATTAAGACTTGATTTCTCTCTTGTCCCATCTACATTATTGATTCTATGTTACAAAAAGATTAATCCTGCAATCCAAACATGGCTATGTCATTCTAGCACTAAAGTTTTATTGGCCACTCCCTCCATATAGGATAAGACCCATTTTCTTCCTCATAATATGTAAAGGTTTCTTTGCTTTCTAACTAATTTCATTTAGTCCCATTCTCCCCTCTGTTCACTAGACTCTAACTACACTGGTAAATTTTCAGATAAAATATAGGGGAAACACCAATATAATGCATACATTGAACAGATATTTTCTAAATAGTACTCTAGTGACTAGATATAGCTCTTGTCACTTCAAAAGCTACACATCTTATTCTTCATTGTTTACTACTTGAAGAATCAGCAGCAAGTTAATACTACGCATTATGGCATCATATATTTTAGTCATTTTTATAGTATTTCTAGAGGCATCTACCATAATGTTTAAGTGGGAAAGGATTCAGTTTCTGCCCTACAGCTTATACTATAAGTATATGTAGGCATCCATTTAATATCAAGGAAGAATTTAAAATTTCCATTTCTAAGATTACATGCTCTTAAAATTTAGGGTTCACGCATAAAAGGCTCCACATATAAAATTAATTTGAATTGTATGAAACCAGAAAGTCTATACCATAATTTTATAATTAATTATTCATCTATTAGCCTTAATTATTTAAACCAATTTACCTGGTAACCCTGTATCCTTTTAAATAATGTTCTTTATACTAGAGAAAGCTGTAACCCAGAAAGATTACTGGGTTACTCTAGCTTCTCCTCAGGGCCTCAAGAGATTTACTGTGTCAGTCTAGCTCTTGTAAATGCCCTAGCTACAGCTCTTTTTATTATGTTCTCATATAATCTTCTTATGTCAAGGGTCTTCACTCACTTGGAGCATACTTTAGGGCTTAGAGACTCTACAGACTCAGCATATTTCTGTATTGTGTCTTTGAGACCTATTACTGGGAGAAACTTGAATAACTGACACAAAACAGCCATTAGATGACACACAAAGGAGTCAATGAACTGGTTAGATATCTTCCCAAGCAGATTTTAAAAGTCACAATTCAAGCTCTACTTGGAAGTAACTGAATTAGAGAAATATATTTTCTTCTTATTCTTCTTTTTAATGCTTTTGCTATTTCATAATTCATTTCTAAGAATCCCGATAAAACTTGAGTTATAATCTTTTTTAATATGATTCAAATCTGTTTGTTCATAATTGTATAAAGAGAATCTGAATGAATTCTTAAAAAAAAAATAGATCCAAAACCCTACTAGATCTAATAAGGGAAGTCAGAAAAGCCTCAGCATAAAGGATCAACATAAGAAAATCTGCTATATATTTATATAACATACAACAGCAATGTACACACAGAGAACACAATTTCAAAATTAATCCTGGAGTTTACCACAATTAAAACACCATTTATAGAAAGACATTGTTAAAATAAATACAGAAGCGAGTTGCTGACTGGGAGAAAATTTATCAGACAAGAAGGTATGTAGCTAGAGGAGGGGAAGATGATGGGAGAGTAGGAGGACCTTAGGCATTCCTCACCACAGGAAATACAACTCCAGAAACTGACCTGAAGACTGGAAAAACAAACTCCACAACTAAAGATAAGGAAAAGGCCACATAGAAGAAGGTAGGAAGTGCAGCAATATGGCTAGGGAGAGAAACAGATCATGGCCATTTGGTGGGGAGGAGCTATGATCATAGGCAAAGACAAGAAACAAACTAACACACAGGGGAGAGCAGAGGAAAACAAATTCCCGTAGTAATTGGCTTCGAAAGTGAGAGGGCCCACATTTTTTGAGTTCTTGCAACCAGTGGAGCTTAAAGCCTAGAATTTTAAAGGTCAGTGGGCTTGGCTTAGATAGAGCCCAGAGGCAACTGGACTGCTCTTGGTCAGAAGACAAGGCAAAGAGTATGCAGACATACATTATGAGAACAGTGGTCTGAAGAGTGCTTGACACACACTGGGAAGGTTATTTGCTCATCTCAGAGCATGTCTCAGAGAGACAACATTCATGAAAAGACTCCTCTGGGAACAAAGAAACTGGCAGGGATCATTTCCCTTCCTCACCCTTCAGCATAAGAACAGGGCCACCTATGGGAACCAGTGCAGGGCTTACCTTCACTACTTAACTTGCCTACTCCAAACACCACCCTCCCAAGCTCCAGTGGAACTGCCTTTCCCAGTTATGCTTGCTTCAGTCCTATTTCATTAGGTGCCTTCCCCCAGAAGACTGTCCAAACCCCTGCCAAAACTGTATCTCCCAACCCAGTTTTGCAGTGTTGACAGGTCTCATTTCACAAGCAGACCAGAATACACCAAATTAAAACCCACCACATTCAGACCAGGAATAAAACAATGCCCATAACGGCACAGAGAGACTATGCAGATGACTGGCCCAAAGGATAAAATGGCCAGAACAAAACAGCAGAGCACACACACCCAACACTCCTTGAGACACTCCTTGATGTGCCAGGCTCTGAGAAACATGGCATAATACATGACAGGGCACTATAGGTCCTCTTAGGCATGAAGTCATTACCCTCAAGAACACGGGACATAGTTGACTTTCCTAAAATGCAGAAAGAGGCACAGAGACTTAGAAAGAATGACAATACAAATCAATTTCTCCCACATGAAAGGACTGGACAGTGCCACAACTGGAGATCTAAGTGAAACAGATATAAGTAACATGTTGATTAAGTATTTAAAAGAATGATCATCAGGATAGTTACTGAGCTTGAGAAAAGAAGATGTCAAAGAGACTCTTAACACAGAGATAAAAAAGAACTAATTAGAGATGAAGAGTGCAATAAACAAGATTAGAAACATGTATGATGCAATGAACAGCAGGCTAGAAGGAGCAGAGGAATGAATTAATGACCTGGAAGAATAATGGGAAATTATCAAGCTGAAGCAAGGGGGGGTGGAGAATTTGCAACATGAGAATAGATTTAGGGTACTCAGTGACTCCATCAAACAATAACATTCTTTTTTTTTTTTTTTCCATTTTATTTATTTTTTCAGCGTAACAGTATTCATTCTTTTTGCACAACACCCAGTGCTCCATGCAAAACGTGCCCTCCCCATTACCCACCACCTGTTCCCCCAACCTCCCACCCCTGACCCTTCAAAACCCTCAGGTTGTTTTTCAGAGTCCATAGTCTCTTATGGTTCGCCTCCCCTCCCCAATGTCCATAGCCCGCTCCCCCTCTCCCAATCCCACCTCCCCCCAGCAACCCCCAAAACAATAACATTCTTATTATAGAGTCCCAGAAGAAGAGAAAGAAAAGGAGGAAGGAAATTTATTTGGAGAAATAATAGCTGAAAACATCCCTCATCTGGGGTAGGAAATGGAAATCCAGATCGAGGAGGCATAGAGAACCCCATCAAAGCAACACAAGCAGATCCACACCAAGACATATTATAATTAAATTGGAAAAATATAGTGATTAAAAAAAAATTAAAAGCAGTAAGACAAGAGAAGATAGTAACATGCAAGGGAAACCCCCATAAACCTATCAGGAGTTTTTTCAGCAGAAATTTTCCAAGCCAGAAGGAGAGGCCTGATATATTCAATGTGCTGAATAGGTAAAGTTTACAGCAAAAAATACTCTATCCAGCAAGGCTATCATACAGAATAGGAGAGATAAAGAATTTCCCATACAAATAAAAATTAAAGGACTTTGTGACCACTAAACCAGACCTGCAAGAAATATTAAAGGGGACTCTTTGGAAAAGAAAGACCAGAAGTGACAGTATGAAGGTAGAAAACACAGAAGCAGTAAAAATGAATATTTCTGTAAAAAATTAGTCAAGGAACTCACAAAATAAAAGAACGTAAAATATGGCACCATATATCTAAAACATGGAGAGGAGTAAAGAATGGGATCAAACTTAAATGGCAACCAACTTAATATAGACTGCTACATGCAGAAGACATTATATACAAACCTAACAGTAACCACAAATCAAAAACCACTAATAAATATGCAAAGAAAACAGAAAGAAATCCAATTATACCACTATAGAAAATGGGCAAACCATGAAAGAGATGAAAAAAAAAAAAAATCAGAGAACATTTTCAGAAATAACCACAAAACAAGTAATAGGATGGCAGTAAATACCTACCAATAATTATTTTGAATGTAGATGGGCTAAATGCTCCACTCAAAACACATAATGTAACAAAAATGAATTAAAAAAAAAAGGACTCATGTATATGCTGCCTACAAGAGACTAGTTTCAGAGCCAAAGACACGCTGAACATTAGGGGATAGAGAAAAACGTATCATGCACATAGATGTCAAAAGAAAGCTGTAGTATAAATATTTTTATCAGATAAAATAGACTTCAAAACAAAGACTGTAATAAGAAATAAATGGGGGACACCATATAAAAATAAAGGGAACAATACAGCAAGAAGATATAACAACTGTAAATATTTATGCACCCAACTTGGGGGGCATGCAAATACATAAATCAGTTAATAACAAAGAAACTACTTAGCCATAGTACAATAATACATTTAAAAAGTCATTTTCCGCTATGAAGTGGGATTCATTTTAGCAGGTTGCAAGGGTATTTCAATATTGCAAATCAATCAACACACACATCCATAAGAGAATTAGAAGAACCATATGATCATTTCCATAGACACAGAAAAAGCATTTGATGAAATAAAACATCCATTCATGATGAAAAAACCAACAAAGTAAGTTTAGAGGAAACATAACTCAACATATTAAAGGCCATACATGGAAACCCACAGCTAATATCAACCTTAATGAGAAAAAAGTGAAATGTTTTCTCCTAAGGTCAGGAACAAGATAGGGATGATCACTATCACCACTTTTATTCAACATAGTACTCTAAGTTCTAACCATAACAATTAAACAACAAAAAGAAATAACAGGTATCCAAATCAGTAAGGAAGAAGTAAAACTTGCACTAGTTGCAGATGGCATGATACTCCATATAGAAAACCTGAAAGACTCCATCAAAAAAACTGCTAGAAACAAATTCAGTAGTCACAGGGTCAAAATCAATGTGTAAGAATCTGTTTCATTTCTACATAATGAAGCAGAAAGAAAACAATCCGATTTATAATTGCATCAAAAATAGTAAGATACCTAGAAATAAACCTAACCGAAGAGGTGAAATCTCTGTACTCTGAAAACTGGAAAACACTGATGAAAGAAACTGAGTATGACACAAAGAAATCGAAAAGCATTCACTGTTCATGAATTGGGAGAAAAAATATTGTTAAGATGTATATACTATCCAAAACTACACATTTAACACAATCTCTGTCAAAATACCAACTGCATTACCACAGAACTAGCAAAAAATTTTAAAATTTCTATGGAACCACAAAAGACCCTCAATAGCCAAAGCCATCTTGAGAAAAAAAGGCAAAGCTGGAAACCTCACAATTCTGGCCATCAAATAATATTACAAAGCTACAGTAATCAGAACAGTATGGTACTGGTACAAAAATAGTACTGGCACATAAACCAATAGCACAGAATAGAAAACCCGGAAATGAACCCACAATTATATGGTCAATTACTATTTGGCAAAGTGGGAAAGAATATCCAAAGGGAAAAAGTCTCTCAACAAATGGTGTTGGGAAAACCAGATGGCAACATGCAAATAATGAAACTGGGCCACTTTCCTACACCATACACAACAATAAACTCAAAATGGATGAAAAACTTAAATGTGAGACCTAATGCCATAAAATTCCTAGTAGAGAACACAGGCAGTAACTTTTCGGACATTGGCCATAGCAACTTTTCTAGATAGTTCTAAGGCAAGGGGAAAAAAAGGAAAAATAACTCTTGGTGAGTATATCAGAATAAAAAGGTTCTGCCCGGTGTAGAAGACAATCAACAAAACTAAAAGTCAACCTATGGAATGGGAGAAGATATTTGCAAATAACATATCCAATATATCCAATAAATACATATTTCCAAAATATATTAAGAACTGTTGCAGCTCAACACCCCAAAACCAAATAATCCATTTAAAAAATGGGCAGAACACATGAACAGACATTTTTTCAAAGAAGACATCCCAATGCTAACAGGCACATGACAAGATCTTCAACATCACTCATCAGAGAAATATAAATCAAAAATAAAAGGGGGTATCAACTCACACTTGTCAGAATGGCTAAAATCACAAACACAAACAACAGGTGTTGGTTGTGGAGAAAAAGGACTCTCATGCACTGTTGATGGGAATTAAAATGGTGCAGCCAGTGTGGAGAACAGTGTGAAGGTTCCTCAGAAAGGTTAAAAATAGAACTACCCTAAAATCCAACAATTACAACACTGGGTATTTACACAAAGAATACAAAAGCACTAATTCAAAAGCATACATGTATTCATGTTGATAGGAGCATAATTTACAATAGCCCAATTATGGAAGCAGCCCAACTGTCCATCAATTGATGAATAGATAAAGATGTAGTATGTGTTTATGTATGTATGTATGTGACTGTATTTTCGGCTTATCACTCAGACATCAAGAAGAATGAAATTTTGACATTTTTGATGTCATGTATGGAGCTAAAGACTATACTGCTGAGTGAGATAAGTCAGAGAAAGACAAATACCATATGATTTCTCTCACATGTGTAATTTAAAAAACAAAAGAGATATGAACAAGAAAACATTATTTAATACAGAGAACAAACTGGTGGTTGCTAGAGGGGAGGTGGTTAGAGATGGGTGAACATGCACACACTGTTTGTGGGATTGTAAATTGATACAACCTTAGGTAAAACAGTTTAGCAGTATCTAATAAAGCTGAATATGTGCATACATCATAAACTGGCAATTCCACTCTTAGATATTTATCTCAAAATATTCACACATTTGCCAAGAGACATATAGAAGAATGTTCCTAAGAGTACTATTTCCAATAACTCTATATTGGAAACATGTTCTTTAATAATACAGGAGGTAAATAATATAGACATTATGAATTTCTATACAGCAGTACAAAGGAACATACTGCAATTACATACACCAACATGTATATATGATACCAATGATAATGTTAAGTGAAAGCAGAAAAACGATGCATGCAATATGATGCCATTTTTTTTAAAGTTCAAGAATAGATAAAACTCTTCTATGGTTTTAGGATAACAATTACCTTTAGAGATCAGTAAGTACAGGAAGTGGGGTGAAGGAGCCTCAGAGGTGTTGTAGTTTTTGATCTAAGTGCTGTTTATATGGTGGGTTCACTTTAACAAAACTCATCACTGCTATACAATTCTGACAGGTGTTATTTTCTGTATTTGTTTTATTTTTTAAAAGTTAAAGAGCTTTTGTTTATCAAAATCAAATATTAAGAAAGTGAAAAAACAGAACAGAAGAATTCATTTGCAGTACATGTAGCAAACAATTTTTATCAGGGAAGACTTTTAGAAAGATTCCTCTGAGTTACTAAACTGCTCATTTAGCATTCATAATCTCGGGTCATCTTTACAGCAACCACACAACCCACCCATTTCACTGAAGAGGAAACTGAGATTCAGAGAATTTGAGTGACTTTCCTCAGGTCACAAAGGCAGACTGACTCAAATCCATGAACTTATGTCCCTAAATCATACAGAAAACTGCTGTCAGAATTTGTCAAGTCATTCCTCAAGCCATTATTGCACATTTTTTTCATAGTCCTATAATATATATATAGAGAGAGAAGGTAGGTTTTTAACTGTACATTTGTACATACAGGGAACATATTCTTTGAAGCACAAAGAAACGCAGTATGGTGTAACAGAGCACAAGTTTTGGAGTCAGTTGGAATCCTGGACCTACCCATTCACCGTCTGCTCTTGGAAAATAAGTTCCCTGAATTTTGTTCTCCTCCTTAAAATGGCAGTGCTTTCATATGTGTCTAGAATAGTGCTCAACACCGTGGAGCGAATGAATACTCTTTTAATATTACAAAAAGTGGTAAGTACTTACAATGAATGTTCTTTTAAAAACATTAAAAAGTCTGAAATATGTATTATTAATATGCTCTCCAGTCTGGTACACAATTAACACTGAAGCTGAGTAACGGTTCTTGTGCTTCAATACATTCTCTAATACGTAGCAAAGTTTTATTGTGTAATAATAAAAAGATGCATCAAGTGTAAGAAAAAGTAACTGCAGGAAATATAAGCATTTATTTCTATGAAATGACTATATGTATAGCATAATACATAAGTTGTTTTAAGTTTATATTGATTTCAAAACAAAAACAATATAAAGCTTAATAGCAATTTGCATCTCCTTCAACAGTACCAAAAACCAGAAATGGAAAAGTATCAGTCCATTTTCATAATATTTGAGATTAAAATATATATATATATATATATATATATATATATATATATATATACACTCAGTCCTCAAGACTCTAGTTTTTGGAAAGCAATTCAGGCCATCACTTTCATTTCTGGATTCAGATTTCAGTATAGAAAATTTGGACATGTTATTCCCTTCCAAATGAATTGAAGCACATATTTGTGTAACTACTTTTGAATTCATTTGCAGAGAATTATTCAAAGTGTTTATTCAAATGAATTATGCCAATTAAAAAAAAAGCCAAATCTTTGATCCAATCTTTCCTAGTGAGCCAAGACAGGGATTTTCTCTCGAATGATATTAACAAGTTGGTCTCTTTCATCAGTAAGAAGCATCTCTTGGTGTACTAGGCCAACACTGTCATCCCATCTTCCTGTAATACACCAGACTATGACATTTGCCAAAGCCTAGAATTTATTGTGACTAAAGTCATAGATTTAATTCACAATGATAATGTCCACATGCAGTACTTGTTCCATTTCTTATAGTTTACTCAAAAAAGAATTCCTGGTAGATACTATAATGAAGAGAACTATATTCAAAATTGTATCACCTTAAATTTAATCTTTATAACCAGACCAACCTCTTTGGTAGCCAGTGAAAAAGAACCATCTTATATAGTCATGCTTGACAATTTTTACTGACTGAATTAAGACCTTAACATATAAAAATAAATCATTTCTTTTGTTCTAACCATCACAATTACTAGATCCAAAATGTCTTCGGTCACATTATTATGGATTGAATTATATGCCCCCTTATTCATATGGTGAGTCCTAACTACCTGTACTTCACAGCCTTGTTTGGCAATACAGTCATGGCAAATGTAATTGGCTATGTTGAGCTCACAGTGGACTAGGGTGAGCCCCAGATCCAAAATGTCTGGAAATCTGGACATAGAGGCACACACAGGGAAAACTCCACATGAAGACTGAAGTTATGCTGCCACAAGCCAAGGAACTACTGAAAGTTATGAGAAAGACCTAGTAGAGATCCTTCCCTAGCACCTTCAGAGGGAACGTGACCCACTGACACCTTGATTTGAGACTTTGGCTTCCAAAACTATGATACAGTCCATTCTCATTATTTAGGCCACCCAGTTTAAGATACTTTGTTATAAGAGCCCTAAGAAACTAAAATACTGATCACATATTTAATAAGACCATCAGTAAAGTTATGGTAATGAAGGCACCAGAAATTATTTCTCCTTGTCACTCAACTTCTAAATTCAGTTGCATATGTAAGACTAAGTGCAGCAATACTGCTAATTAGACTATCTATGGAAATACTTTCTGTTAGAGACACACAATTCTTTACACTGCTAAAATAGAGACCATTTTTTAAACTTCCCATCTGAAAATTGTGGGATCAAATTAATATTTTCAGTTTTTAATTTTATAAAATTGTCATAATTTCATTTGCATTCCAAAATGCCACTGAAATTTAATTATTTGTTCAATTTCACCCAAGTTTTCATCACGCCTCTTTTCTAAAGTATGGAGTTCTTAATATAATTTTTTTCACAATGACATTTTCCATAAAGATATAAACAAATAGGAATATTCTATGGTTCCATAAAAAAATAAGTTTACTCCAAATTTTCTTGAAACATGTAGTTTAGTTGGACTTTCTCTTATACACCAACTTTCTTTCAGAAACTCAACTTTCTGTTAGGGTTTTTCTAAGAAAAGGATGGTGCAATGTTAGGACAAAAGACATCTTGCCTCGGTGTTGGACTACAATAGGGTATAATGGCGCTTCCAGAGGATATATTCTGTATAAAGAGGCTATCAGCCACTCAACTCCAAATGACTTCTTCCTAGCATATTGCCAGATCTGCCAATTTAAAGTGATAGCAAATAAAAAACATCATGTCTTTGGTTTATTTATGGCTTTTGGAAATCTAGGTAGACAAAGTGTTAGCTACACAATGTACTCATGGATACTCATACTCAAAACATCCAAGATTGATTGATTGGTTGATTGTTTATTTATTTATTTATTTATTTATTTATTTATTATCTATTTATTTATTTTAGTCTGTGCCTTTTCTTTGTGCCCCCATCAATCACAGAGACAAGACCCGCTGCCTGAAGCAGAAAAAAACAAAGACTGGGGACTCTGGATTACATTATGTAAGTCTCTCACCCTAGACACTCTCCTGTGAGCCACAAGCCTATGAACTGCTTGTGTGTGAAGGTCATCTGGGGAAGGCCTCAGGGTGAAAGAGCCCCACCGCTGAACCAAAGCAGCAAGAAGAAGGAAGCTGGTGGGGAGGGTAGGGGAGAGCAAGACAGCACTAATGGACACAAAGGTTTAAGTTCCCAGGAGACTGGGAGGGAGGTAGAGCCCCCTGCCACCATCATGGGTTCTGGGGAAACTGGATGCAGTCCTGGGCTTAAAGGAAATGCTAAGAGGGAGCCTTCAGCATCCAGCTCTAAGAGGATGGAATGGGGTGGGGGAGGAGGGTCATTTATGAACCCTGCAAAGGAAGAGGGCAGGGAAAGGAGGCCTTGGGAATCTCAGAAGGATGGGAGGCCCCCTCAAAACCTATTCTTATAGACATATAAGACATCCCATGCCAGGGGATATGTGAAATAACTTCCACACCTTCTGCCTGGTCTTTCCTGAGCAATGGAGGTCAGCAAAACCGCTGATCAAGGTTGCCATGTCCCAGACCTCCTCAGACCTGACTGGCTTTGCTTCATCTCAACCAGTTCACTCCTGGTATATTCATTCCTCATCCATAATGGGATATTGGGCTTGTTGGGGCATAAGTATCTTATACACTAGGTCCTTTTTTATTTTCCCCTAAGTGACTGAATGGCATCATTATTATTTTATCTAGATACCCAGAGAAGAAATCTTGCCCACATCATAACCTCCTATCCCAACAATACTGGTGATTCTACTTCTTGAAAACTGTAAGCCTCCTCTCTCCCCTTGAAATTCTCCTACCCTCTTACAGATTATCATCAGTGTTCTTCTGGGCTATTTTTACAAGTCCTATTAATACACTTCTGCAGCACTAGAGTTCCCTTTCTGCATCAGAAACTATATATACATATGGTGTACATATACATGAATAGTTTTAATTAGATATATTTAAGCTTCAAAATGAAAACATATAAAATAAAGGATAGCACTTTGTGACTTCTTTGACTTGGTACCAAAAATCTGACACCTACATCTGCTCAAAGATTTTAGTCGAAGAGTTTGTGTTTTTCAGGTTCTACAATATGCCAGACTCCTTGCAAGATTGCTTACTGTATGGATAAACTGGTGTGCAAAACTGGTCAGACTTTATCTTCTAAAAGCTTACATTTTATCAGAATGGGATCATTAACTTATACAGATAAAAATATACATGTAATATTAAGAGGCATAGTCTTGTACATAAAACCAAATCCCTAGGCCTTCTTGGTCTCCCATGGTTTGGCACCTGCTGCACTTCTCCAAAATCATTTTGCCCACCCAGCAGCCCTACTATGAGCTCCTCGGGCAGAGTTTGTCTATTTTCCTTTCTACCTTCATTTTTTTGCACAGATCTGTGACACAATCACAATCAAAACAGTTTTTGATTCATAACTATTCCTTTATTATTCTTTAGTCATTTCCTCATTTTCTATCTATAAATTCCTAAAGGGAAGGAAGATTGCATGCATTCTGTGCATTTTATGTTACATATATCTAGACTGTTACTGGGATTATAGCAAAATCTCAGTCAGTTATCTGGGTACCTGGTTATTTACAGCGTGCTGGACCCGGTTTCCCTGGTAAGAGGCAGTAGGAAGACACAGGATCCTTCAATAGTTTCTGTACACTCTGCTTTAAGTATAATAAACTCATCATTTTTACCTACATAATTTTAAGAGGCTAACACAACTTATTTGTGATTGTGTCAACAGCCACACTGCTATACTAAAAGACTAATCTGTAAATTATTCATTAATAATATGACAAATTATTATAAAATACAGATCAAGAGATACCAATAAAATAAACCATCTCTAAATGATCAATTTTAATGTTTTCATGCACTCACGACTCACACATGGTGAAAATCTGATTTAGTTTTTGACTAGATTCATCTAGTCTTTCATTCAAATGAAAGAATATACTTACTATCACAAAAATTTATACTCTTTTTACATTTTTAATACATGCAATGAATGTTTCTAGTTTCTAAGTGATAGAAATAAATGTTTTTATATGAAAAAAGTCTGATGATCTTATTAAGTAGAAACTCTGAGTGAGATTAAGGGATTATTAGGTCTGTTTCACATCTTTTCTTACACTATTACAGTTTATAAACTCCAGAAATACCCATTTCTGTAAAATTCTGTAAAATACAATAACTGTGTAAAGTTAATTAGAATTCAGTAATGTACTTTAGTAGATAGATAGTATATTGATAACTACCACCATACAGTGAAATGTAACATGTAATGCTATTTAACATCTTTAGATTTCGTATCAACTTAGTGGTATAACGTTGGTTTATATAAGGTATAGGCCTTTGAGAAATTTGAAATTTAGAGTGTATACTAAAAGAATATAATGGAATAAACCATTTTATCTTAGTGATCTTGATAACAAAATTATATATTTTTCTATTCTAAGAAGTATATCTGTATATGTTATCAATTACCTGTGAATATCATCCAGTGAATCATCTCCAAATTTTAAATCATGTTCTACTCTTAGAAACAGAATTTACATCAATTTGAACCCACTTATAACACACATACACACACACACACACACACACACACACACACAACTAAGATGTACTCTGCTACTGTTTTCATAAACACTGTCCAGAAAGAGAGTATCGTGAGAGCAAGGTGTCATAGAAATTGTATTTGGCATCTTGTGGGCAATAAAATTTTGGTCCAAAGCAAGGAAAGCATCATGTTACAGATAGGCGTTTTAGAAAACGGAGAATAAAAGGGGACAAGGACATGGACAAATCTTCTGTTATGTATTTGTACTGCAGAATAGTAAGAGGCCCTGACTGCCCCTCTTGAGTTGTAGCTCCTTTCTGTAACTGAAGCACTTTAGTCTTCATGGATGTCAGTTTACACAAGCATTAATTCAGCTTAAAAGAAAAACGTGGCAGCTTCATCTGTCTCCTGAGACACTGTATCATGACTTGCTACAGAAGCACTTTGCATTTAAAATGTTGAAAATGTTCAGAAACATCTTTTGAATGTAAGAGTTAAAAGCTTTAAATACTATGCTATGGTAACCAACTGATGGCAATGAACATAGCAATACAGTAGCCATTCCATATGCAATGCTCATGGAGAATGCTATGGGTCAAAATATTTCATTAAGAAATCTAATAAAGCAACTCTTACTCTGAGATTTACTAGTAAATACTCAGCAAAGGACAGGAAAATACACCCATGCACATAGCTAGGTTCCTAGGTTTTCAACTTTGTAACTCATTTGATATCATCATTTGTGTCAGTTATCACTCCAACATAGATTTTTAAAAATATTTTAATATTTTATTGGTCTCCTATCTCTACAGCAGCAATGAAAGGCAATTATAGATAAATTTGCATCCTCCCATCCAATTCTAGATACAGTAATGTATCTTTGGAGAGAAGAGACAAGATTCTGAAAGAAAAGCAATCGTGTTCAATCTATCTGATCTGGAGTAGAGACTAGAGGAATAAAAGGTGAGGAGCTATTTCCTTAGGTTCATGACAGAGCCTGTTTCCTAAACTCACCAATGTTGTTGTACCTTGAACTAAATTAAGAAAAAAGAAAAAGAACTAAATTAAGAAAAGTGATAGTAATAGCTTTGTATTAATGACACATCAAATCAATATTATAGATTGAGTTCCAAAAAGTGCAAAAATTATGTTTTAACATAAATGGTATTTTCCCCACTAAGAGTTCCAAGTACAATCTACTCACCTATAAAAATTAGCAATAGCATACATACACATATAACAAAATAGGAAATGGAGATGTGCTAGTCCCATCTTTCAGGAATTCAGAATCCTTTTGAAAATTAAGCATATGTAACTTAAAAATAAGATGTATAATAAGCAAAAAGAAAGGAAGAAAACAGTATATAAGTAGAGGGCAACAAAGAGTTGAAAAAGAAATAATTTGATTCAAACCTAAAACTTGGCAATTCATAATCAAAGAAATTAGAAGTCAACTCAGAAAGAGTGATCATATAAGCAAAAGATTAAACAAGTGCATATCTAACATTTCTCAAATGCTAGTAGGCATCAGCATCTAATCATGAAAATATGATCTGCTAGCTTTCCATGGCAAACGGCTTTCATGCCCCCATGGCAGTTTAGGCTGACGGTAGTTCTACTGTCTTGTAGCTTCATCATTTGGATCATAAGGACTCCAAGTCAAAAAAGAGAGAGAAAGAGAGAGGAGAATGCTGGAGGTTCTCCAGTGAAAGTATCACAGAATCCATCTCTCCTCAGAGCCCTCTGGCCCTATGTATCACAGCAGAGAGATGAAGGAGTAAAATCATCCTTGTGGGTGGGAGAAAAAACAAATGAACTGGGTGTGAACTGGAACTATTAATCTCCCCAGAACATGAGGTTTTTAATTTGGTTAGTGTGGAACACGTGTGAAAAGAGTCACTAGAGACTATGAAAGTCATAAAAAGTTTAATGAAAACATGGTCAAGTGGCACCTTAGGCCCAAATGAGAGATCATGGATTCATGATAGCTTCAGTCCCCACATGAGGTTGATCTTCAGAATGTATAAAAGAAAGAGAATGGATTAACATGGTTGGGAGTCCAGGCAGAGAAAATCATGTTACTATCGGTGGAGAATTTGAATAATTTTCTTATAAAATATCAAGCCTGAGTTAAAAGCCCAGTGAGACCAAAATGGGCTCAACCGAAGAGAACTCAGTGGTTTTTCCTGCTATAGGTGCCTAGACATAAGGATAGGTAAATTGCAGTGAAACAGTTAAAAGGAGTCATTTTCAGCATCAGCACCTTTGGGGATCAAGTGTCAATAACATTCCCGTACTCTTAAATTTAGAAATAAAATTGTCCTGTTGGATGAATGGACAGTGATAAAGAAACTGTGTACTCAATGTCAATCCATATGAGCCTAACAATGACCTTTTGTTAAAACTGCCTCTCTTGAGTAATGCCTTACTTTTTGTATAACAGGCTGCTTCAAACCTTACTGCTGAAGCTCTTCATATTGGCGATGAATTTATGGTACTATTTCACAGGGTACTAAAGAGGAACAGATCACACTGGAAGTTGATGTTTATATGAATATAGCGGCAGAAAAATGCATCTTCTAAATTAATGAAGATAATTGTTTTAGAGTTATTTTCTATTTGTGTGTTGGCCTATAGTATGTAAAACAAAACTATTCACTATCATCGTATAAGTAGAAGAAAAAAAATAAGAACACTTGATAGCCTGATGAAGTCAGGAAATAACAATCAGTGACAGGGCGATTCTGCCCCCACTTTATTTAAAGGAATGACATCCATACATTAACCTGAATAATCGTGTTACAGTTAACTACGTGAAACCACTTATAATGTTGACTGCCCATTGTCAGTTGATAATCACTGTCATTTGTGGACAAAGAAATAAATAGCAAAGAGCACTCATTAAAAATACTGACTTAAGTGTTCAATTATATTTTCAGATAAAACTACTAAAAATCAATTGCTTTGAATGAGAATGTTAAGCATTTTAGGAAAATGTTTGTAGCGTCAGATCACAGATGTATCTTTGAAAATGTGTTTCTGTGATTTTTTTTTTTTTAAGTCAGAAGCCTTTAAGCTTACATTTTCAAGCTTTGATTTTGGGTTCCTACCCTCCTTAAAATTTCCCCAACAGATGTCTGAACATTATACATTTCGACATGTAAGCAGCTTTGTCATTGTAACCATGTTTAGCTTTTGGTATCTAATTTCACAACTAGGTATATGGTAATGCAAGCCAAGTTCAATGTGATTAACTTGTGAGGGTCTCTGCTTGATCCTTAAACTGGCTCTAGTCTGTTCAATATTTGTAATAATAAAAACCTACAAAAGGCTTCAGATCATATGCACTAAATTTAACATGTGAGATACCTAAAACAAACCAGCAAAATTAGCTTATAATTTTTTTTATTATTTAAAACTGAACTAAATATTAATTCAGTATGAGTTAGTTTTTAGAAAAATATATCAGAGAATGAAAAACTTTCCAACTGAAATTTGACTAGAAAGTCTGTATTAAAGGAGTATTCCAAAGAGGGAGTGGAGGGTAGAATTTGCCTTCCTGTCTCTTCCCCTCTATCCTGTTCTCATGTATAGGCTGAAAGTGCATCCTGTTCTCTGAGTTCTCTAACCCTTACCAGGTAATTGATACTATTTAACTATTGGTTTAATAGACAATTACACTAATTAAGCAATTCTGCTAGACATCCTTCTATATTAACCTAAAGGCAAATTTTTAAACATTAAATTTATACTGTAAAACTTTTTTTTTATTCCATATTTGGTATAATCTTACAACACAGTACATTATTATTGCTTCTATTGTAAGGTTATGCTATATCAACTGGGGCTTTGTGTTATAGTCCTATCATATTTGAGCTTAAAAAAAAAGTCTTGGTCTTGTTTTCATTTCTTTAATACTTATTGGATTCCTACTGTGCATTTTATATTTCTTTATATCTCACACTTAACCCATTACATATACAATATATTTCTGTTTAATAAAAAAATTAATGAATACATAAATTTACTAAGGACACTTATGTGGTCATCTGGATTAGTTGCAAATAGGAGGCAATTAGGGTTGGTGAATTTTGAACTGAAACACATTCTAAAAAGAGAGCAATCTAAGTGTCATATACCCTTTTTGTGGCACAGACTTATCTTTGAACATGTTAGATGCTCAAGAAATTATTTAACAAATATTTCCTATTAGGTAATCAATTATTTGCAGTTTACTTGTTCAAGTGAATGTATTGTTAACAACATAATCTGCTTTCATGTTTGTTAAGTTTGATGATTTCAGATTTAGTGGTTTTACTCTTCTACATTCGTTATTACAGTGTGATATTAATAAAAAGTTCAATTTAAAAATATCATTTGGGGCTCCTGGGTGGCTCAGTGGGTTAAAGCCTCTGCCTTTGGCTCAGGTCATGGGGCTGAGCCCCGCATCGGGCTCTCTGCTCAGCAGGGAGCCTGCTTCCTCCAATCTCTCTCTGCCTGCCTCTCTGCCTACTTGTGATCTCTGTCAAATAAATAAATAAAAATCTTTAAAAAATTAAATTAAAAAAATAATAAAAATGTCATTTACCTTAAATGCATCAAAATAACTACGTATTTCCGATGACTAGCTATCTAGAAATGCTGTTTCTATGAAAATCGTGATGATATTTCATGGAGAAAATTCAGGTTTTTAAGGGAACACAGGCAGTGTATGCCTTGGTTACAAATTTGAGGGAGTAGGGTAGTGGTTGTTGCATAGTTCACAAGTATGCCTTTGCAAACTTGTTAGCCTGTGGGAGCACCGAAGTCATACTAGGCTCTCTGAGTCCCTTCAGTCAAGAGATCACTCATGCTAGGATGCCACATAAGCCCTGGCTTCATTTTGAATTTTATATTATTTTAGATCAAAATCTGCCCCACAGAATTTTATGCTCCTTTTATTTTTTCTTCAAGTATAGGTGACACAAATTGTGTTAGTTTTATAGGTACAATGTACAGATTCAACATCTGTATACATTACTCAATGCTTCCATGATAAGCATAGTTACCATCTGTCACCATACAATGTTATTACAATATTGATTATATTCCCTATGCTGTACTTCTCTTACCTAGAGAAGGGAGGTGATGGAGGGCATAGGCAAAATAAGAGATCAAGAAGTACAAACTTCAAGTTAGGAAATAAGCTTTCTTTTTTTTTTTCCCCCATAGTCTCTGAGGCTACTTGAACAAATTCCCTGAGGACTGTCCAAAATATTACGTTTAAGAATAAATTATCACTAAGATCCCATTTACATACACACATACACACACACACACACACAGATGCGTGCTAATTAGAGATCATATTCCAGACACACTTGGGGCTTTGTTTTTAGCATCTCTCTTTTTTTTTTATAAGTAAACATTCTTCTCTCATTTGCATCTAAGACATCAGAAAATTTAAAGTATGACAAGATTTAAGTTTAGATGCTATGAACATACAGCAAGATCATTTGGGGACTCAGTATTTAGATTTGATAGATATTGATAATATCTATTGTGAACAGAACATAATTGATCTTTCCTAAAACCACAAAATATGTAATAGTATTTTTTTTATGTTAACAAGAATATGCAGAGCATTAAGAGTTAACAGCTCTAGGCCAGGTCTAAGTCAGTATTAAAGTCACACATCTTAGCTTTTCTTTTCCCAAAATCAATATCTGCAAATAATAAATGAGATCCCAGAGGGTTGAGTTAAAGCTCCAACCACCACAGAGCAGCTCTGCAATTGGTCATTGACTCAATAATGCAGGTGAGTGCCACACTATAGAGTATCTTTAACACACTGTAATAGTAAATTAATAGCTTTCAAATCAGAACTAGGGTTACCCGAAGGATTACTTAATAGCTTGGGTTAGAACAATCACCCAATGCCATGAAGTCTAAAATGCCATAAAACCTCAGAAAGATACAGCAAAGCTCCAAAATTATACTCAATTTGTTCCATGTACACTGTACGCTACTCCACCAACAAAAGGCTTCTGATACAAAAGTGTCATGTTGCAAACAATGTGCTAATAAAGCCGCATTGCAGTGTTGTCCATGGTGCCAGTAGGAAGTTCAGAGATCCTACTGTACAGCAATTTACATACCCAAGTCAGGAACCTGAGCACGGTGCACATTTTTCCTGAGGAGTGAATATGAAACATTCTACACATGTCCTCATACCGTCTTCACAATTTTCAAGGTAAGTTGTCCCATGAGAAGCTAAAGTTTTATTATTTTCTCTGTCCTGTGATATTTCTTTCATCCATGGAGTCCGGAATGATAACCTGACTATAGATTCCCAAACTAAACTCAAAAAGGAGAGCATTCAAACAAGAGGGTAACTTGTTTATACATACAGTAGTTTACGTAACTAGAAACCAACGGCACCAAGGACTAATAAGCACTCACAGTTAAAAAAACGGAATCCTTACTGTCCTAAAGCAGTGTCAGAAAACTTGTGAGCTACACAGTACAAAATATGCTTCTATAAGGAGACAATAGCATGTGACAGAATATCAATTATTCATTTATCCATTTTTCAATGCCAGAGAAATCTATGGATATAGCAGGGCCCAAAAATAAAACTTGGAGCACTTTGATTTCCACAATGAACATGTTAAAGACAGGCATAGAGTAAGCAAAGTATTTCTTAGCTTTATAAAGTGATTCTGTTTCTTCCCATCACTCGGCATTTAGAAAACAGATCAGTGCACATGTCTACAAAAATATGTCTTTTCACCTCAAAGAAAAGCCACAAATAAGTCCTATTGTTAAAGGAGCAGATTTATCTTTGAATGCTTCTTGTGAAATAAAATACATGGCTTTCATGCATATTTTTAGGTGTTGCCTATAGAATCCAAATTACAACTATTTTTCAAACTCTAAGATTAGCTTTAAGTAAAAAACCCAAACCAAACCAAAGAAAAAAAACAGACAACAAATACTGGGAAGGCATAGACACCAAAGAATAGTAGAGACTTACCCACAGGCTGTCAACATCCAGTCAATTGCCACAGCTAAAAGCATATGGCATGTTTCCGCAGGCTACTTGTCCTTTACTTTTCAAAGGAATTTCATCATCTAATTTAACACTACCTGCAAAGATTTGGGAGAGCAAATAAAATCCTCCTTCCTGGTTTTTCCCTTCTAGTTCCTTCTCTTAGTGGCTTGTGTCATGCACACAAAATGGCACCTTTCTCTCAATGCAGAGGCAGGCTTTATATACCAAGCATGTGTATGTGAGTATGCCACAAAACACTGGTTCCTTATCATGCGCTTGTTAGCTTGTCCAATCTATGGCAATCACTTTAGTCCCAGGGGTTGAAAGACACAACATGCAGGGAAAAAGGGAAGCAAAAGCTGAAGAAAGATCAATACTGCACTGTGAAACAAGAAGTGTAGGCTATTTACTTCTCATTGATCTGATGATGCAGGAGAAACACCTCAAACTGGCATTAAATTGAAGGAATACATCTTCTGTGTTTTTTTTACCTCAAGGTCAGGAAGAAACGAAAAAGAAATTAGAACAAACAGAAACTAATCACAAGAGTACAATAAAACTATTAATCCACATTACAAACCCACATAGCAACATAATTAAATTTCAGGTTGAATGAGAATCGCAATGAAACAGACAGTATTGGGTTTTTTTTTTTTTTTTTTTAAGTTGTGTTAACTTGTACCTGGAACAACTACAAAACAATAGTGTATGAGGACTGCATCAGACCAAATTAATGCCTAGCTAGAGACCCCGCATTATTTAGTAGTAATTACAAAGCAAAATGAATGCCCAGAGACTAATTAGAAATAAGTTCTATTCCAGGCACAGAGAAGTACTGAGCTTTAATTCCTAGGTTTTAAAGTAAAGATCCCTTCAAAAGATCACACTGATTTTCAAAGAATCTACCATAAAATTTTGTGCCATTAGAAAACTCTAATATATGTAGATAGAAGGTATATTTAAATACAAGCAAACAAGCTATAGAACACAGTGGAAAGTTATGATGGGATGTAAGAGTAATTGACATCAATGCTTAAAAAAGAGAATTCTGAGATTTTATTCACTTATCAGTTCATTCATTCATTCCCGAGTTTCTGTGGGGGTCACCAAATGTATACATATATACACAGATATGTAACATATAGACATATTTTCCTATGATTTTCAAGAATGTTATGATTTTACCTGAGTCAAAATTTCAAAACTGGAGAACCCAAGGTATAAAAATTAAAATTTAATATTTAATTTTGTTACGTACGATAGATTTGTTTTGTGGTTACCTTGATGCTTATGTAAAACATCTTACAGCTATAATGGCCTATTTTAAAAACATAATTTAACTTTGACCTCATAAAAACCATTTACCCATTTGTTTTCTGTTTTTGATGTCACAATCTACCTCTTATGTATACATTAACAAATTATTTTAACTATAGTTATTTTTAATACTCTTGTCTTTTAACCTTTATCCTAAGGTTAAGTGATTTACAAACTGTTACTATAGTACTAAAGCATTCTTGATTGGACTACATCCTTACATTTACCAGTGTGTTTTATGCCTGTGTCTCATTTCATGTTATTAAGTAGCATCATTTCATTTCAGCTTGAAAAGCTTCCTTTTCAGTTGGTTTTGTTGTTGTTGTTTTACAAGGCAGGTCTAAAGGTAATGAATTCTCTTTAGCTTCTTTTTAACCAATTGAATCTCTATTTCTTCTTCATTTCTGTATGACAACTCTACCAGGTAAGGTATTCTTGGTTGGCAGTTTTTTTTTTCTTTCAGCATTTCGAATCTATCATCCCATTCTCTTCTGGCCTGCAAGGTTTCTGCTGAAAAGTCCATTAACAGCCTTGTCAGGGATAACCTTGTATGAGATGAGGTATTTTGACTTTTTCCCATCTTGATGCTTTCGTAATTTACTCTTTGTCTTTGATTTTTGACAGTTTTATTATAATGTTCCTTGACACAGTACTCTTTTGGTTTAATCTTCTTGGAGACAAATGAGCTTTGCATACAATACCTGAATGCATGTATTTCTCCCTAGATTTGGAAAATTTTCAGTTTGGTAAATACTTTATGATGTATGCATATATCAAATCAAATTTGATATACAATACAATTTGTTTGTCAAGACTGCCTCAATAGAGTGCCTGGGTGGCTTAGTGGGTTAAGCCTCTGTCTTTGGCTCAGGTCATGATCTCAGGGTTCTGGGATCAAGCCCCACATCAGGCTCTCTGCTCAGCAGGGAGTCTTCTTCCCCCTCTCTCTCTCTGCCTGCCTCTCTGCCTACTTGTGGTCTCTTTGTCAAACAAATAAATGAAATATTAAAAAAAAAAAAAAAGAATGCCTCAATAAAGCTTGGAAAAAATAAGTAATCCAGGTGATAGATAAAAAATAATGAATTAATTAAATTCACCCTGAGTCATCTAATAGAGAATTCAGTTCCCTGTAATCTGAATTCATGTGTTTTAATATTTAATTAGAAGTGTGAGGCATGGACACCCTATGAAAGATATCCTGCTCTGAATGTTCTAAATGAGGATCTTGACCGTTTTAGAAGATATGAATGAGAACACAGAAAGAACCAGGCAGGACATCCATGCAATTTTGCCAATAAGAGAGAGGCATTATTCTTGTCTGCTGGAATAGTCTTGCTCCACTCTCATCAAGCTTGTCACAAAATGATTTTAAAATGCCAAAATTTCTCAACAGTGGCTATTTATTTCTCTTTGATATTTATTTATCTTTGATCCATAACCAAATTAATACATTGATTAAAACTGATTTTATTCAAGGAAACTACAGTCAAGTTATACTTCAATATTCCATTTTCTAAAATAGCACCTAAGTTTCCTTTAAAGTGATTAAATACATAGGATCTTTTTCTACTAGTGCATCTTAACACCAAGGCTTAAATTTTACATTTAAAAGTCCTAATGATGGAGCGCCTGGGTGGCTCCATTGGTTAACCATTGGACACTTAATTTCAGCTCAGTTTGCAATCTCATGGTCCTGGGATAGCCCCAAGCTGGGCTCCACCCTGAGCATGGACTCAGCTTGAGATTCTCTCTCTCCCTCTCCCTCCCTTCCCCCTCCCCTCCACTCATGCTCTCTAAAATAAATCTTTATAAAAAAATTCAGTGACAAGTTAATTCAGAATGTAATCACTTCTAGAGATTCTAGCACTTTGCCTATCTTAAACAAACTGAATTTTTATTTTAAGTCATTTCTGTCATTGCTGAGTATTCAAAACATGAACAAGTCTACAGACATACACATTTGTGAAAACTATAAATATGTAAAACAAAAAATTAATGTCTTATTTGCTATGGACATCTCCATCATTCTTTTTGTAGTTCAATTTTGTAAAGATACTTTAATGTTCTTATAAAATCTTAATTTTGTACCTACTCTATTACAAGGAAAGTGAAGAGATTTCTTTTTTATTGCCTCTCCCTCCCACCTCCTTTCCCTTGCTCTCTCTGGACTCCTACTTCAAGAAAATATTTTTTAAAAATTAGAGTCCCTTAAAATTGGTTACCATTTAAATTTTTATCTAAATGTTCTTGATTTATCAAAATTTAGAGTTTATCAAAATTTATCAAAATTTGAACAAGTATAAAGATAAAGCTTTATTAAACTTTTTTTTTAATTGAAGACATAAGAATTAGTTCATTGTAAAGTTCGAGTGACTTAGAAACTGAGTATGGATTGACATTTTATAAAACATCAATCTCTTTGTAGTTAAGTTTTTTAATACATTTTCTCTTTCAATTGAGTGACTTCACAGATGTATCACTATTTTGCCTGTTTGGGTAGAAGTCCAGAAAGATTTTCTGCTAGGTTAATCTGCTAAGAGCCTGGTTGGCCAAGAACAAACTTGATGCAGTGACAGTAGCAAGAAGGGTACTGCCAAACAGCAGCCCAGTCTAGACTCATCCTCAGAAACTAACACTAATTGTGGTTGGCAAAATGATAAGTGGCAATAAGATACTATAATGATTTGTTAGGCAGAATGTAATGAGTAGTTGTGGTTTCACAGTGGATTCTCCATCTTAATATAATTCACTTGGTGGGTAATAGCTGAGAAGGTTTTCTTTTGTTACATAATCAAAAATTTTTCAATGTGTGAATCTCGAGAGAGTTGAGGGAGAATTTATCATTCCATCTATGTAAGCTATATTATTCATTCCCATCTTTATTTCTGAAACATTATCCCTACCGATTTTAAGAGTTTAAAATAATTTGCATAACTTTTGTAATCTGTTTTCTTATAAAACATTTTAAAAGTGAAAGCATTTTATTTTGAATTTTTTAAAAAATATATATATTCAACCTCATTTAAAAAGGATCTAAGATTCACTTATACTAAATGAATCTCAAGATCTAAAAATAGAATATGTTTATTATTCTCAATCCCTACATGCTTTTTAAGGTTTCTTGATTAATGATGAGCTATTTAAAGTATATTAAAATATTAAAATGCCTATAAGAATATAATTACTTCTTTTAACAAAATTACCAGGAAATGCAAATTAAAATTAATTATAGATTAGCATTTTAAGGTAAGATGAGGATCATTTCTATTTCTATCTACATTTCCTAACATGACATAGACCATGATACCACTTCTTGGTCATATTTAATCACCTAACTGAAGTACTATATATCAATTAATTTCACAACCATTGCCGAATTTTTAGACAGTGGGAGTTATTATAGGTCACTCTACCAATGGTCAAAACCTTTAGGCAAAAAGGAATCAGAATGCTTCTTAGATAAAATACCATTAGACAGTATCTTTATTAAATTTAACATTTCACATGGTAGCATATATTCCCTGGATATCATTATTACCCTCATTTTAAGTAGTAACAAAAAATAAAACCATTTAATGGATAATTTTTGCATACATCTCTACTTCTTATTCCTAACTTACTCCAGACCATAAACCCTAAATCGGGTCTATATCTTTCCATAATCATCTCATAAATTGTTGCCAAACCAAATGTTTTTTAAGTACTTCCAAGCAAATACCCTAATTCTCGTTCTTATTTAATGGAAGAGATTTTTTTGTGGTCTTAAAATGTGTTATGGCATGATGAAATAAACCACGTTCTTGGGAAAAAAAGAGAACTAATTCAAGATAACCACAAAAAAAAATTGAACTGTTATGTAATTTTTCATTACTTATTACATAGTTTTCCAACTTTTTATCATCTCTGCATTAAAGCTGTCCACATCATCTCTTCTCAATCCAGCCAGCAGGTTACTGAGCAAGAAGTAACTGTCCTAATAACTCATCACTGGATTGCTGCTCAAAGTTCTAGGAAATTGTTCATTATCTTTCATTGCCTAAAATATCTGCGTAAAGGAAAGAATAAAAATACACTTTTTATAATTTACCATTTTTTTGATATTTTCTATTTAAACGTTGACATGTATCTTTTTGAGAGATTCATCTTGACATACCTGTCAAACTTGCCTTTTTCAATTTTAATAAGGTGAATAATAGGTGATAAAGGTTGATTAGAAATGAACCTGGAGATGCATTTTATTAGAAGTCTTGCTTCCTTTTATATATAAGCATGCAATCTAATTTTTTGCCATTGAAGTCATATGAAAAGAATATTGCTTCCTTAGAATTTGGAACTTAATATATTCTAAGATGTGTCACATCAGATCAAACAGGATGATCTTTAAATTTAAGGTGGTCCCTTTTAAAGTAAATATACAAATTGAAAATTCTAAAATTAAACTGTTAAGCATTCTTTCTTTCAAATCAGAAAATAGAATTTGCATATAAGATTAAAAGTCTTAATTTAGATTTTTATAATATACTGAGAATTCATAAGCCCTGAAAACTCCATCACATGAGTTCAGAAATTATTTATAATTCTTGGATATTTATTAACAAGACTCAGGATATTGATTACCTATATTTAAACACGTTTTATAAATAATTTTTTAAAGTGAATCAATGAAATCTGATCTAATCTCCTTCTACAAACTTTTTGATCCTTTAATTGAAATATTGTTACTTCTGGAAGCTAATCCCATGTGATGTCTTCCTTACTACCTAAGTAGAAGGCATTAATCAAATCCCTGAGGGCTGAATGCAAACTCCAAAAGACACAGATTGCTATCCTGGTATAACTGAAACTAGGGAACTCTACTCTCACTCCCAAAGAATGGCAAATAATAGGGTCTTGTTTCTAGAGTTAGATGTTGCAGAGGCTGATTTTATCAGAGAAAAAAATGGAAGACTTAAGAACGTTCTTGCTCCTCAGATGAGAAAGGAGGTTATAGAAGGATGGTAAAAGGGGAACAGAAAAAGAAACAGATCAAAGAATTATTTGTTAAGAGGGGTTTTTTCAATAATAGAGATAACTAATATTAAAATTGAAGTTTCTACTGTTGCAATATAAACCCACAGTATTCCCAAACTCAGTGAATCCTGAGAGAGAGAGAGATAGAGACTGTATGTTTGTAAATTATGGAAAAGCAAACTGTTCCACATTATGCTCAACAAAGGGTAGAAAAAAGATAGCAATATCCAACAACAACAACAACAACAAATGTGTAAACTTCCATTGCAGCAGTTTGAAGTTATTGGGCACTTTAGCCATGAATATGAATACAGTATTAGATTTTAATCTCATTCTTATGAGAACCTATTTACAGTGATACCTCTGACCCCGCTTTCTAAGAAGAACACTCATTTTCACTTTCATAAGTTAAGGGAAAGAAACCAACAAAGGCAAGATGTGAATGTGGTATAGATTTCAGTGCCCATTCACATCTGTGTCCTCTTTCCTTTGGGGCATAAAAAAGATACATTTGTTTGTCCCATTACAGAAAGCCAGAGCCATGTTACAAGTGATTGGTTCTGGCCAATGGGCTATTAAAAGGAAGAGTTGTGTACATCAGCAATGAGTAGAAGCATTTCGTTGCTGTGTGAGACACTTCAGCTCTCCCTTTCCTTCTCCTAACAACCTTTGAGGATACATATTCCAGACAGTGGAAATCTAATATGGTGGGAACTCAGATCATCCTAGGTTACTTGTTGTTCTAAGGCAGTTTTCTTGGAAACACCTAGGCCTGTCATGGACTTTGCAGAACAAGAAATAAATTTCTATTGTCTTAAGCCAATCTTAAGCTTAAGATTTTAGGGTGGTTTGTTATTATTTATTTCAGTTTATCCTGATGTATAAATTAATCACTTAAGTTGGAAGTTTCTGAAATTACTAAAATTTGTATCCTTGCTTTAGTGATAAGGTGGAGAAGACAAGTGTTACTGCAATCTGGGAAGATGGTGATTTTTCTACCATTTTCAAGACAGAACATGATCTAGATGCTTGGTCATGAATGATTATGTAATACTAGGAAAAGAGTTTGAAAAACTGGATGTCACTTATCTGAGTTATTACTATCATCTGCTTTTTACAGTGTATTATTTTAAAAACTGGTAGGCTAAGAATTCTCAGGTTAAAATGGTAGAAAATGAAGAGATTCAAGAAACTTTGCCGTTTGTAATGTGGGACTACCAACTGCTCCGAAATCACAAACAGTAGGATGGTAAAATTGAGAAGATATTAAGTGACAGAAGTCATTAAAAATAGCTTTTGTGAGCACCTGGCTGGCTCAGTGGGTTAAGCCTCTGCCTTCAGCTCAGGTCATGATCTCAGGGTCCTGGGATTGAGTCCCGCTTCAGGCTCTCTGCTCAGCAGGGAGCCTGCTTCCTCCTCTCTCTCTCTCTCTCTGCCTGCCTCTCTGCCTACTTGTGATTGCTCTGTCAAATAAATAAATAAAATCTTAAAACTAAATAAATATTTAAAAAATAGCTTTTGCAACAAAGAGAACTAAAGATACGGTCTTCATATCTATTATTAACATTTTCTCAAAAATTAAGGAGACTTAGAACAAAGATTATATTATAGATGTGGTAAATAGTAATTCTTTTTTTTTTCCATTTTATTTATTTTTTCAGCGTAACAGTATTCATTCTTTTTGCACAACACCCAGTGCTCCATGCAAAACGTGCCCTCCCCATTACCCACCACCTGTTCCCCCAACCTCCCACCCTTGACCCTTCAAAACCCTCAGGTTGCCCCAACCTCCCACCCCTGACCCTTCAAAACCCTCAGGTTGTTTTTCAGAGTCCATAGTCTCTTATGGTTCGCCTCCCCTCCCCAATGTCCATAGCCCGCTCCCCCTCTCCCAATCCCACCTCCCCCCAGGAACCCCCAGTTTGTTTTGTGAGATTAAGAGTCATTTATGGTTTGTCTCCCTCCCAATCCCATCTTGTTTCATTTATTCTTCTCCTATCCCCCTACCCCCCCATGTTGCTTCTCCATGTCCTCATATCAGGGAGATCATATGATAGTTGTCTTTCTCCGATTGACTTATTTCACTAAGCATGATACGCTCTAGTTCCATCCACGTCGTCGCAAATGGCAAGATTTCATTTCTTTTGATGGCTGCATAGTATTCCATTGTGTATATATACCACATCTTCTTGATCCATTCATCTGTTGATGGACATCTAGGTTCTTTCCATAGTCTGGCTATTGTAGACATTGCTGCTATAAACATTCGGGTACACGTGCCCCTTTGGATCACTATGTTTGTATCTTTAGGTTAAATACCCAGTAGTGCAATTGCTGGGTCATAGGGTAGTTCTATTTTCAACATTTTGAGGAACCTCCATGTTGTTTTCCAGAGTGGTTGCACCAGCTTGCATTCCCACCAACAGTGGAGGAGGGTTCCCCTTTCTCCACATCCTCTCCAGCATCTGTCATTTCCTGACTTGTTAATTTTAGCCATTCTGACTGGTGTGAGGTGATATCTCATTGTGGTTTTGATTTGTATTTCCCTGATGCCGAGTGACGTGGAGCACTTTTTCATGTGTCTGTTGGCCATCTGGATGAAGAACAAAGCCAAAGTTGGTGGCATCACAATTCCGGACTTCAAGCTCTATTACAAAGCTGTCATCATCAAGACAGCATGGTACTGGCACAAAAACAGACACATAGATCAGTGGAACAGAATAGAGAGCCCAGAAATAGACCCTCAACTCTATGGTCAACTAATCTTCGACAAAGCAGGAAAGAATGTCCAATGGAAAAAAGACAGCCTCTTCAATAAATGGTGCTGGGAAAATTGGACAGCCACATGCAGAAAAATGAAATTGGACCACTTCCTTACACCACACACGAAAATAGATTCCAAATGGATGAAGGATCTCAATGTGAGAAAGGAATCCATCCAAATCCTTGAGGAGAATGCAGGCAGCAACCTCTTCGACCTCAGCCGTAGCAACATCTTCCTAGGAACAACGGCAAAGGCAAGGGAAGCAAGGGCAAAAATGAACTATTGGGATTTCATCAAGATCAAAAGCTTTTGCACAGCAAAGGAAACAGTTAACAAAACCAAAAGACAACTGACAGAATGGGAGAAGATATTTGCAAACGACATATCAGATAAAGGGCTAGTATCCAAAATCTATAAGGAACGTAGCAAACTCAACACCCAAAGAACAAACAATCCAATCAAGAAATGGGCAGAGGACATGAACAGACATTTCTGCAAAAAAAATAGTAATTCTTTTTATTGGATGCAACAACTCAGCCAAAATAGCCTGTTAAGAGCTGCTATTTACTACATAAAAAGCCTGCTGAGTTAAACTGCCAAAGAAGCCATGACACTGGACGGAAACTGCCGGGCTTAAAACACACCTTGGTTCCCAAACATTTTAGGAACAGTCTGAGAAAACAGCTCAACCCCCAAAGGAGACATGTTTTCCATCTCCCATTTGAAGATGTGACTAAGGATGACAATGAAAAAGGAAAACCTCTCCAGAAGAGCCAACGGCCACAGAGAAGAGTGAAAAAGAGAGTTCCTCACAGGGAGCAAAAAAGATGTGTGAGTCTTCAAATCAAACAAGAAATGTTAACATTTTCAGATGAAAAGAGTGAGATAAAGATATATTATACCAGGAAGACACCTATTTTAGCACTGAGATTAAGTCTGAATTTTGCATTAATTAGTGGTCATTAAATCTATACAATCTCCATTCTAGGAGCACATAGTGTTAAAAGTGTATGGTCTAATATTTGAATGGGAAAGCTTTTACTTAATGTAAATAAAATCAATCTTAAAAAAGTTTTACTAACAATTTTTTGAAAATATTTTTTACCAAAGCCCAAGTGAAAATTAGACAAAGGCAGCTAGAAAAAGTTAGTGGTTTTGTAACATGCAAGTAATCTTCTGCAGTCTTCTTCGGCTAAGAAAGGTCCCAAGAAGAACTGTGTGATCTCACTGAGGGATAATTTGGCTATACTAAGGGAGACAAATGGAAGAGAAGAGGAAAAGAGAGAGAGAAACCCCCTTACTCCACCTTGGAAAGCTGAAGGACATGGTGGCCTTCTGTATGCTCCACCTGCAGAACCTGACTTTTTCACACCTTACTCTCCACCTAACCTCTGAATTCCTGCAGAATGGAAGTTATCTGGATAATTGGTAATGAATATTAGAGATTCAGATGAAAGTGGGCACTTCAGGGAGATAACCAAAAGGGGTATGGAGACTCAGGGCATAGAGGAGAAGGCAAGATACAAGAGAAGAGTATTGATCAGTTAAGTCTGACTTTATATTAAAGAGGAAAAAAAAAAACTCGGTAGTGAACAAATTATTCGTATTGAATAGAATTAAGGAAAATGCTCTAGAACACTAATGCTTAGAGGACTTTCTGGGTAAGAACATAGAGCTTGAGTAAGAGATAACTGGCCTTCAGCACACTCTTCATGAGTTCTTGTGGATCTTCAATTGGATGTTATAAGAGATTTTAATAGTATATTATACAGTTCACTTTACAACTTAAAGCAAAATACTTGAGTTCCAAATTTAAAAAAGAGAGAAAAAGGCATTTTTGTGATGTGATTTACAAATTTAAGGAGACAGATGAAATGAAAAATGAAGCTTCTGATTTGAAATAATGAGTTGTATTTTTAAGAGTAGTTTTAACATTAAAGTAACTAAGGTTATGGAATGATGGGGAAAATGATGTTTTAACTTGTTTTCTCTTTTCATAATCTATGTCAAATATAGAAACCTAGTCCTGATTTCAAGATCACATAAACTATTCATTTCCTCATTTGTCATTCTTGCTTCCCACTCTGTTCTTCTATCTAGCCATCTACTTTGACTAAACTCTTATAAATGTTCTATTTCCTCCCCTAAGTCCTACAAAGATTCACATTTACCAGCTTTGATATGCAAAAATACTCTCTTAAAAAAGGATTAAAACACACTTAATATAATGTTGCTTACTTTATATACACAAAAATTTGGCTCCTTCTGTTTATCTGGTAATAGTCAACTTCCAATTCTCTCAGTTTGTTCCAGTGTGTTCAGTTGGCAGAATCAACTGTTTGCATAGAAAATGCTTATCTAAATAGTAATAATATGCATAAGTATAATTTATTAATGAGTTTATAACTTATAAACACAATTCTCTGTTATTCTCTATGTCTTCTAGCAGAATTTAGGACACTCAAAGGCCTAAGTACCTGGAAAATCATCACTTGGTCACTTGGTAAGTCTCTTGTTTTTTAAGTAATAAAACCTTAAATCCACAGATAGCATCTCTTCCATACGACTTTGGTTTGGCTCCAACCTACAACTTTTGTAAGTGGACTTGTTCACCCACAACACAAGAGAAAACAACAACAACAACACATAAGAATCAAATTTTAAATATTTGAAAGACAACTGGCAATGTATATTCCACTGATAATAACTTTGGTTTTTATAAGCTTAAGAGGGATTTGCTAACCTGGATTTTAGTCTATTCATTGTAATACTTTCTATATTCAGTATTAGAAATACAGGATTTTAAAACTAATATACTATTTCTGGTTATTTATTTTCTTTTAAGAAAATTGAGAGCAAAACTCAAATTTAAAATCAAAGCACAAGGGGCGCCTGGGTGGCTCAGTGGGTTAAAGCGTCTGCCTCCATCTCAGGTCATGATCCCAGGGTCTTGGGATCAAGCCCCACGTCAGACTCTCTGCTCCACAGGGAGTCTGCTTCCTCCTCTCTCTGCCTGCCTCTCTGCCTACTTGTGATCTCTGTCTGTCAAGTAAATAAATAAAATCTTTAAAAAAAAATAAAATCAAAGCACAAGATAAAATTTGACAGGGAATGAATTAGAAAACAGAACTAGATATTATGCCCAACAAAGTTCACTTTCCCATTCAGTTAGAGCTTCTTACTGCTTTGCTTTTGTTTTAACTGTACATTTAGTATACATTTGTAAAAGAAATGTTAACATTTTTTAAGATGTTAAGAAATCAATTAGACTTTATACTTATGAATACTTCCCATTTTCAAAATGTGACTATTCTGTAGGTAGCATTGAACCTATCATCATTAATCAATTAATAAATCAAATACTTTGCTTGATTACCTGATGCAATTAAGGGAACACAGCGATCACAGTTTTCCCATATTCATCTTCATCTTGGTGACTGGGCACCCATAAAACAAGGAGGACTGGGACCATAACTTTGAATTTAAATTTATCATCAGGATAGGATGAATGCAGACAGAATGATAAACAATTCATTTCAAGTATGGTTTGGACAAGAATATACTTATCTCTAGCTCTAGAGAGCAGGAATTCAGTTAGAAGCTTTGCAGCAGATAAAATTGTGTAGGAAAACAAAGCTCAAAGCTTTATGAGAATTTTAAGGCAGGCTTAGCGAATTCCAATAGTGACAGATATGGAGGGCTGCCTACATAATATACATTCTAATATGTCTTAATAAGAAAACAATAATTTTATTTAAGCTCTATGCCTAAATAATCCTTACTTCACCAGATTATTTCTGGAGTATATGTGTGATACATTTCTAGATTCTATAATACAAGAATTTCCCCTTTTGGTCTCCCCTTTTAATCTGATTTCTACTTGACTTACAGAATTCCTAGATATGAAACAGCCATCTTGTGCCTTTCCTAACAGAGGCCTCAGTTGACAGTTTCAATCACCAGATTTATGAGTAAATAGACCTTCAGATGAATTTAACATTCAGCCTAGGAGTCTTCCAGCTGAGGCCTCAGACACTGAAAATCAGAAATAAGCTATAGCCTCCATACCTTGTCTCGTTTTGTGACTCACTCAAGTCATCATCATAATGCATAGATGTTTTACAATATTAGATTTGGGATAATTTCTTATAGAGCTGCAGTAACTGGAACAATAAGTTGCTGAGTATACATTTTAGATAAATAGAAATAATATAGGTTTAGGGAAAGAAATATTCAATAAGTCTTTAAAAAAATTGTTCACAAGAAAAGTCCTTATTTGGGTTAAAAAACATTTGAAAGCTTAGTCTTAATGCATTAGAAATATTGACGCAGGGGTACTTCAATTTTCTTGAAGCTACATGTATTATCTACACTTAAAACCTACAATTTCAAAGAGACCAGTTTCATTAAATTAAAAAAAAAAGTGCTTTCAGTTAGTGATCACTCATTTGAACACATTTTTGGAATCAAATGGAAAATATGAAGGACTATATAGATAAATAAAACTTATCAAACAATTTCATGAAAAATCGTTCTTAGTATTTTGGGGGAAAACACTGAAGTGTTTGTTACACAGTAGGTTTGAGAATAAATTCATTAATTATGACTGTAGAGGAAGGTAGATCAAGAAGTAGCATTTCCACAGCTTTGTAGAATATACTATCCCTGCACTGAATGCCACCACAATTAAGAATCACATAGAAAAGAAGTGTAAGTTATGGAAGGTGGACCTGTATGTGTACCTCCTCCTAATGGAGATTATTTTCCATCCTTTTGCTTTTTCTTGTCCTATGAGTGACCTTTCCTTCTGGCTAGTACCCAAATGTACCTGTCAAATATGCTTCTCCGTCTACTATATAAGCACTCAAAAGCTCAGACAAATTAAAATGGAAATTTTTCCCATGAAAAAGGAGGAAAAAACATTACCCAAGTAGAAATATTAAATGTTTGTCTAATTTTTGTAAATACTTTTAATCAGATTATTTGATTTACTTTTTCATTAGTTATAGAAATCTAAACCATGAAGACAATACATTTTGGAAAAAGATAAAGTATTCAAAAAGCCATGCTACTTTTAAGTTTTAATTTAAACCTCAGTTAGTTAACATACAATGTAGTATTAGTTTCAGGTGTATAATACAGCTATGAAATGCTTTCATAAATCAGCTGGTGCTAATCACAAGTGCACGATTTAAATATATGGGTGCACAATAAAAATAGTATCAGAAAGTCTAAATTTTCAATTTAGGTCTGATTTAATCACCAAATATGGTCGAGACTATCAGTAGAGACTATTTTTTTATAATTAAAAAGAGATTATTTTTCACTGTATTTACATATCAAACTAACATTATATATGTTCAACTTTAAAATACTTTAATGAATAAATAGGTCTTTTGATTAGTTGAATTTTTATCTCATGAGTAATAAATGCACATAAAGTTTACAAATTTCAGACAAAAGAGTTTGTCTTCTCTTGTACCTTAACAGAGTTGCTATCTGCAAAAAGGGTAACAAGAGTCTAAACTTCTAGCAATAGATAAACCACTGTGTTATTTCTTACAAACGAACATTAACAGAGTATCTCAAAAATCTTATTACTGATGCCAAGAGCCATATGTAAATGCTGAGACAATCGACAACAAAGACAAGTGCACTGCATTTGGTAAAGCTTCACTGTAATTCTAACCTTCAAACACAAGTTAAAATTTAAGAAGATATGGAAATACAGATAGCTATCATTGCAGTAACTTTCAACTACAGAGGAAAAAAGGAGAGAAAAGCTTAGTAACTGACTTCTGCCACATTCAATTTCATTAATTTGATTCAGACACAAGTCAGAACTGTTAATAATGTCTTAAAAATATATCATTATGTAGGGAAAATGTCGAAATGGAAATCAATGCACAAAATATTGATAGTGAAACAAAGTTTCCTTTTTCAGAGAAGCAACATGGAAAGTTAGAGCAATAAAATAACAGAAAAAATAATCTCAGTAGGTGAAACTAAATGTTGTAATTGTTTTCTGTCCCCCAAATAGTATTTTACATAAGTAATTGCTTTGAAAATGGGCAGAATAAAGTCAAAACCTTCACCAACCACGATTTAGGACAGAAAGATGGCAAGATTAGTATTGGCAACTTACTGAAAATAAAAGAAACGAAAATATCCTTTAATTCACTCTGAGGTGATTTTGACAAATGAGGCATACTACTTAATCTGTACATAAAACAATGAGGGTAAATGGTTTGCCTGAAGTGAAAATTAATGAACGACTGATTCTAACTGCATTTCAATCTATTCACTTCTACTCTAACTTTCTCTTCTTGATCAATTTACTTGAAAAGAATTGCTCAATATGAGGGTATATGAAATACTGTAAAATGTAAGTCTATGATATATGGTCTTAAAAATCTGAGATGCATTTGGACCAATGAGAAATAAAATTGGAAGTTGTATATTAAGCATAATTAGGTGACTGAAGATACTCTAAGAACTTTGGTCAAGAGTCATTAGGATCCCAATCAGAATGGCTAACCCAAATGGGTTTAAAAATTTTGTTCAGGTAGAGAATGAAATTAGTCACAATTCAAGCAAAAAAAAAAAAAAATTTGGAATATACAGGGGGTGAAGTGCAACTTGGAAAGGGTGTTTCTTAATCAAATTTACCTACAAGAAAAAAAAATATGGAACTTTTATTCTATTCTAATTCTATTTCATTTCAGTAAGAAAAAAAAAAGGTAGTTTTGAGGCTTCTGACTTCTAGTCTGTCACTGTAAAGAACTTACAAGTTATTGCTCCATTCTATGTCAAGTAAAAAGATGAACAAAAAAAAAAATTTTTTTTTCACTTATCTATCAGAGAAGAGAGGTTACAGGGCAAACTGCTGCTACCAAAGCTGGAGAGATAGACATAATACAAGAACTTACTAGAGCAGAAGCTCTAGAACAGAAACTAGTACCAGAATAGGAAAACCTAAACTATAGTTGACCAACTGCTGGATCTTCAATATGGGCAAATCAGAGTCAGAAATACCAAGGGGATACGCTCAGTGGAGGGGTCTCCATGCGCTTGTTAATTTTACTTCTAGGGCTTTTACCAGACTTTTACAGTTATTACCAGAAAAATTCCCCCATACTTCCTGCAAGGGATAGGGAAAAGTAACCTTCCTGAGATATGCCATAGCATTCTGTTCTTAACCAGAACTCCACTCAGAAGAACCTGTTTTATCAGGGCCTAAGTTGCTGGTGTTTTATCAGTACCTAACCTACTGGCGGGGGAAGAGAAGTACTGAAGGGAAAACTAAGAAGGACTGTTTAAGTTCTGAGAAAAGTCTCACCCAAAAACAGACCTAATCATAGGTTTATAAAACATGTCCTCTTCCCCACACTTTACCTCCACACCATGAAAGACCTATTCACTTGACCTAGTCACCCAGTACATCAAGTCCAGATTTAAACAAAAAATAAATCAATAAATAAAGAATATACTAGGGGCATCTGGGTGTCTCAGTTAGAAAGCATCCTAGTCTTGAATTTGGCTCAGGTCACAATCTTAATGTCATGAGATGGAACCCTGAGTCAGCATCCATGCTGGGCATGGAGCCTGCTTAAGATTCCTCTCCCTCTTCCTCTGCCCATCCCCCAACCCTGCTCATACACTTGCTTGCTCTCTTAAAAAAAAAAAAAAATTACAGAGGATACTGAAAGGGTTCAACAGAGCAAGCACCAGAACCAGATATAGCAAGGGTGTTGAATTATTAAGGTAGGAATTTCAAGCAACTATGATTAATATGCTAAGGACTTTAATGGATAAAGTAGATAGCATGCAAGAACAGATGGGTAATGTAAGCAGAGAAAAAGAAATTGTAAGAAAGAACCAAAAAGAAATGCTAGAGATTAAAAAATAAAAAATGGATAACAAAAATGAAGAATGCCTCTGATACGTTCATTAATAAACTGGACATGGTGGAGAAAGAATCTGTGCTTTACAATTTTCATTTCAATTTCAACTTCCAAAACTGAAAAGCAAAGAGGAAAAAAACAAAAAACAAAATATATAAAAATTGTAGTACAATTACAAAAGTGTAACACACAAATATCAGGAATATCAGAGAGAAAGGAAGAAAAGCATAATTTAAAACAATGATGACCTAGTATGTTTCCAAATTTATGTCAGATACCTATCCTTAGACACAGAAAGCTCAGAAACATCAGGCAGAATGAGTGCTCCCAAAAATCGTACCTAGTCTTATTTTCAAACTTGAAAAAAAATTAAAGAAAAAAAATCCTGAAAGAAGTCAGAGAGGGAAAATACTTCACATATAAAAGATGCAAAGGTAAAGAATTGCATCTTACTTATATCAGAAACCATGTAGGCAAGAAGAGAGTAGAGCAAAATACTTAAAGTATTAAGACAAAGAGTGAAAGACGTAGAATTTTGTACCTGGCAAAATTACCCTTCAAAAGTGAAAATAAAGACTTTCTCTGATAGACAGAAATAGAAGGAATCTGTTGCCAGTAAACTGGCCTTGAAGAGAGATTACAAGTTCTTTAGAAAGAAGGCCGATAAATATGTGAGAAACTCATACCAACATGAAGTAAGGAAAACCATTAAAAAAAGGATTACATGAGGCAAAATGGAAATTTATTTATTATTGATATAGATATCTGTTCAAAAATAATAACAATGTATTCAATGATACATGCTTACATACCTAAATGCTTGTGTACACTGATATGTAAGTGAAATGAAAGACAACAATAATATAAGCAACAGGAAGGAGGAACATTATAAGATACTTGTACTAAGGGAAGAGATATATTATTTCAACATGGACCTGGATTACTTTTAAATTTATGCTGCAAATTCTAGTAAAATCACTAAGGAAAAGTTTGAAGACTATGTGTTGTAGTGAGCACTGTGTGTTGTCTAAGACTGATGAATCACAAAACTGTACCCCTGGAACAAATGACACATTATATATTAATAAAAATTTTTTGATTAAAATAAAATATTAAAAAAGTATATCTGATATTCGAAGAAAGAGGAGAAAATGGAATTTTGAAATGCTCAGTAAAAAACAAAAAATTTGCACACACACAAAATATAGAAAAAGACAAAAATAAAACTAAGAAAATGGGTCACAAATAAACAGTTAAAAATATGATACCTATTTCTAATTATAATTAAAAATCACCTTAAATGTCAATGGCCAAAATCTATAATCCCTTCTTATGAGATGAGATGGCTAAAACCAGAGAGTAACAGAGATTACGAGTACAACAGATACAGAGACTATTACAGACAGTACAGTCGGGATTGGCAGAATTACTACTACCACCACCCCCAGGACAGAGACCGATACTACAGGAACTACTACGGTTACCAAGGGTATCGGTGAAGCCCCTGTCATTCTCGCCTGTCAGCTGTGAAGCTGAGTCTCTAGGGGTGCCAGGCACCCCTCCAAAACACAACCAAGGAAAACAGGGGCTGTTCGGGTGAGGCTGAGCTGCCGGGGAGGGGTGGGGGGGGGAGGGTGCGCAAGCAGGGGCAGGGGAGGGGGGAGGTGGAAACAACAAAACTGTACATTTTTTTTAAAAGTTTGTTGAAAAGAATATTGTCTTATTCTATAAAACATTTCAAACCTAAAAAAAAAAACAACTATACACTATGTTTTTTCCTCTACACACATACCTATGGTGAAATTTAATTTATAAATTAGGCACAATATGAGATTAAAAATAAAAATTATAATGTACCATAAAAGTTATATGAATGTCGTGTCTCGCTCTCTGTCTCTCTCAAAATATTCTATTGTAGTGTATTCACTTTCTTGTGATGTGAGATGATAAAATGTGTATACAATGAGATGAAATGAGGTGAATGGCAGAGGCATTGTGAAGAAGTGCTAGGTTACTACTGTCTTTCTGACAATACCTCAGAAGGAGAATTACTGCTTCGAGACTGTGGTTAACTGCAGGTAAATGAAACTGCAGAAACAAAATCACAGATGGAGCAAGAATTGTATACCTGTTAAAAGACAGAGGTTGTCTGAAGAGATAAAACATAAAATGTGTGTGTGTGTGTGTGTGTGTGTGTGTGTGTGTATAATGGAATATTACTCAGCCATCCAACAGGATGAAATCTTACCATTTACATCAATGTAGGTGGAACTGGAGGGTATTATGCTGAGCAAAATAAAGCAATCAGAGAAAATCAATTACCATATGATTTTACTCATAAGTGGAATTTAAGAAACAGAACAGAGGATCATAAGGGAAGGGAGGGGAAAATAAAATAAGCTGAAATCAGAGGAGGAGACAAATCCTAAGAGACTTTTTTAACTAGAAGAAATAAACTGAAGGTTGCTGGAGGGGCGATGCGTGGTGGTATGGAGTAACTGAGTGATGGGCATTAAGGAGTGCATGTCATGTGAAGAGCCCTGGGTGTTATATGCAACTGATAAATCACTGAAATCTATATCTGAAACTAATGATGTATTCATTATATGTTAACTAACTGAATTTAAATAAAATCAAAAAATAAAACAAAAAAATAAAGAATCCTTGTCACGTATGTATCTAGCAAGAGAACATCAAATAAACTAAGACAAAAACTGACAGAACTATAAAAATAGCAGATGAAACCATACTATGATAGCTGGAGACTTGAACACACATCTATCAGGAATGTACATACCCAGCCAACAGAAAATCAGTTAAGTATATAGTTAAACCAAATAGCACCAACAATCAACTGGGTATAATTGACATCTATAGACTACTTCATCCAACCACAGCAGAATATACATTGTTCTCAAGCTAACATGGACTATTCACCAAGATATATGTAAATCCCAAAATATTGGGATTAAATAACATACTTCTTCTTCTTTTTTTTTTTTTTAAAGATCTTATTTATTTATTTGACACAGAGATCACAAGTAGGCAGAGAGGCAGTTAGAGAGAGAGAGAGGGAAGCAGGATCCCACTGAGCAGAGAACCCGATGAGGGGCTCAATCCCAGGACCCTGAGACCATGACCTGAGCCTAAGGCAGAAGCTTAACCCACTGAGCCACCCAGGCACCCCTAGGTCAAAGACATCTTAAGAGAAATTTAAAAATAGTTAGAACTAAGTGAAAATAAAAACACAACTTTACAAAGTTTGTAGAATGACAGGGTCATCAAGATGGCTAAATAAGAGGCTCCCCCTTAATACCCCCCCCAACAAAAATTTAGCAGTCATCCACAGAATGAAAAAAAAAAAAAAAAGCCTTTGTGATGCTGCAGGATCCAGTCAGGCACTTGCAAAACTCTAGTGGAGCCTAAAATACTGAAGGGTCATTCTGAGAAGACAGGCCTATGCCAAGATGGCAAGATTACCAATATGGTCTTGACTACAATCCTGGAAGTAGCCCCATATCCTAAAGGAATTAACCACAGCTCCATTTGGTCCTGGTCCTGACACCAGCACCATTTGCCAAGGGAACTGAGAGGAATATTACCCAACCATGTTTTGGGTAAAATGCCTCCCAACCTTGAACCTGTGTATCTTTTAGAAGCTTGTGAACAAGTCCTAAGAGCACTACTGCCTGCCCAGAGAACCAGCAAAAACATATTTATCTGTGCCCCTGAAGAAAGTCCTGTGGACCTCATTCTCATCCTTAGGCTCCGAATAAGTCCTATGACTTAGTTCAGCTCCACTCAGCCACATCCCTGGGCCAGACCTGACTGCCCTGCAACTCATCCAGTGACCTAGTAGGAGTCCTCCCAGGGAGATGGCAGAACCCACACTCCTCCATGCACCTGGTAAAAGTTGGTGAACCCAACTGTAGATTTTGAAAGGCACCAGTGGCCAGCACTAGCTCTACTGACAAAAGTAGTGGAGACAGTTCCATCCATTCATACTAAACAGGATCCATTACCATCCAAACCCCTGTTAATAAGCCCAACAATAGCAGATCCCACTGTGGGTTGAGCAGCAGCCATGTGACCCGGCTGCAACCCCACTTGAAGATAATCTCAACACCTAGGACCTAATAAGATGTGTTATCTCCCTACCAAAATCTGTCTATGAAGACTCTCAGAGTGTTTTGCTCCTTCAAGTGCACAGACATCAATGATGGACTATCGTGAAGAATCAAACATCATATCACCAGAGGAAACTAATAAATCTCCAATAACTAACTCTAAAGAAATGGAGATCTACAAATGGCCTGCCAAGAAAACTGAAATAATCATCAAGAAACTCAGTACAATCCAGGAGAACCCAAACAATTAAACAAAATGAGGAAAACAATCCATAAACAAAATGAGAAGTTTAATTAAAGAAAAATTTAAGGGGCACCTGGGTGGCTCAGTGGGTTAAAGCCTCTGCCTTCAGCTCAGGTCATGATCCCAGGGTCCTGGGATCGAGCCCCACATCAGGCTCTCTGCTCTGCGGGGAGCCTGCTTCCTCCTCTCTCTGCCTGCCTCTCTGCCTAGTTGTGATTTCTCTCTGTCAAATAAATAAAATATTAAAAAAAAAATTTAAGAACAATGCCGAAATCCTGAAGGAAGAATGCACCTATAGAACTTGAAAAATTCAATAGAGAGCTCCAAGAGCAGACTCAATCATGCAATATTGTGTTGCCTAGAGTACTGTTTTTTGCCCCTCCATATAACACTTAGAATATTTTTTGTTGATAGCCATTAAAATAACTTGTTGGGATTTTGATTGAGATTCTACTGAATCTGTAGATCAAGTTGGCAAAAACTGGTATCTTAACAATATTGACTCAGCCTATCCATGAACACAGAAGGTCTCTTTAGTTATTCAATTTAATTCATCACACTTTTATAGTTTTCCTCATGTAGATCTTATACCTATTGTTATTTCAGATCTAAGTATTTATTTCGTGATGGGAATGTAAATGGTAATGCTTTTAATTTCAAATTCCACTTGTTTATCATTGTTATACTGGAAAGCAATTAACTTTTATATACTAATCTTATGTCTTGCAGTCTTGCTTTAATTGCTTATTAGTTCCAGGAATTTTTGCATTGATTATTTCAGATTTTCTACGTAGTCAATCATGTCATCAGTAAAGAGTTTTATTTCTTCCTTCACAATCTATACACATTTTTATTTCTTTTTCTTGTAGACCTGCACTAGTCAGGAGTTCTAGTAGGACACTAGGAAGAGTGCTGAGTGGGAAAATCTTTGCCTGGTTGCTAATATCTATGGGAAAACTTCAAGTTTCTTACCATTAAGTCTGATGGTAGCTCTAAGGTTTTCGTAAAAAATTTTTAAGTTAAGGAAGTGCCCCTCTATTCTTAAGCACAGAGGATATTTAGGGTAGTGAAATCACATATGGTTGTCCAATAATATATACATGCCAAAACCCACAAGAATATACACCAGGAATGAACTCTAATGTAAACTATAAATTTGGAGTCATGTTTTGTCAGTGTATGTTTAAATACTGAAACAAATATACCATTGTGATTTAGGAGGTTAAATAGAGGGGTAAATTATGCTGTGTGAGGACAGAACTCCACTTTCTTATTTCTGTGTACAAAAATTCAGGAGACAATAGACATGTATTTTAATTTCTGACTGTCACTAATTTTATTTTGTGATCTTATCCAGATTAATCAACCTCTTTCATGCTCAAATTACTAATCCATTGTTATTACATTCAAAATTATATTTAAGAAGATTGACTGATGGGTTATTTTTTTAATTTATTCTCATCTTGGAGTGTATAATACAGTTTTTTTTTAATGATTAGTGGTTTGAAAATGATGTATAACCTCAAATTGGTAAAAGGTTCTCTTCTCCTTCTTTCACTAATGTTGTTTTTACTAAAATCTTCTCTAGCCTTTTTGATTTTCCAGTTTACCATCCATATATCATATTGGCTATCCATTCTTACTATGATTTTTCTAACTAATGTTAATATTGTTCTTCATCTCTGACCTTCCAGAATAAGGTACGGCTTTTAATAGGCTTCTTTGAAATTGCTGAATAGTAATCTCTAAACTTTTCTCATTACTCTAAGTAAGATGGTTAAGCATGTCTAAGACTACATGTCTACTTTAAATATGTACACATAGAAGCACTACAGTTTGTGCTACAAATTCTGAAAACAATGAGTGGAACTAATCTTGGAGGAGTTAAAAAAAAAAAAAAAAAAAGGACTACCTCTGAAAGGTACTTTTCTCAAGGAAGGTAGTAAGTTCCCATCCAAGGGAGGACAGACCTCTCAGTTACTGAAGAGGCTGCTTCTGCTTTTTAAGGAGGCCCATGAGAGTTTTAGTGTTCAGGGTTAGCTATTTCCAAATATATTTGAATTTCTCTATTCTTATTTTCAGGCACCCTCTCTCTCTCCGGATACATGTCCTGGCATTTGCATAAGAGATCTGAGAAGCTGTGAATTGAACTTAACATTGCAATTCAACAAACAACAGATTCTGGTTCCCCATCTAATTTCCAGCTAAGTAAGACTTTCAATTACAAAAAATAGTTTATGGTCCTTTTAGAAACCACTCAGTTTCTGACCATACCACAGTGTGAAAATGTCATTTTCTTTCTTTTCTTTTTATTGTATTGAAAAAGAGCCAGACCTTGTAATACATCATTCTTCCCTCAGTGGTTCTCTAAAAGTAAATTCTTGGTCTACCAAAGACTAGCCTTAAATGGATATCTCATTTCACTTAATTCCAGGTAATAATTTAATCTTTTTTTTTTTTAATGTCTACATACCACAGACTTTTCTATTCCTATGGAGATGGGAAACCAAATCACATCAATTTCACACCAAATCTCATCAAATCACCAAAGCACTTTCACAACCTTGCATGATCCTTAAGTATATAAGTAGAATATGATTTCATTCAGGAGATTAAGTGCTTATAAAACTTGCTGGAAGAGTTGAAGACATGTGTTCTAGGTCTCTCAATGATTTCCAGAACAGACCCACTGCTCAATAAGAGATATTACCTCTGGAGACATGTAGAATAAGAAACGACCACAACTGTTGCTGGTGTAATTATCTCTGATCCCCAGGAGACTGGAGAATTAGCTGTCTGTGACCCAGAACTTAGCTGTATCAGGGAGATTCCTCTTCTGCTGATGACTCCTTAATGGTGTCTCAACATCTTGGAAGCTGAGGAATAAATGCTGGAATACTGTTGAGGGAAAAGTTTCTGTTCCCCAACCATTCTAGCTTTGTTACTACTTATATTTCTTTTTAATTCCTTGCAAGTAGGTATGTATACATACATTTTTATAAACTTCCGTGAACTGAAGATTTCTTTATACATTTTCCATTTATTTAAGTTGTTCTTCTTATTTTTCATTAGTAAGTAACTTCTGAATTACTTGTTTTTTAAAGTATCTTTCTTATCCATTTATCAGGATATTTTTATATTTTGGGTCAAAGACTTTCATTCCTCTATCTCTCCCTTCTGTGCTCAAGTGTCTTTGTTTAAAGACTTTTCCTTTTCTCCACAGGTGCTTTTGGTCTCATCCCACTGTATGTCTAATGCCAGTTCTTAGTGGCTCCTATATGAGTGGATAATGAGAACATCACATACCTAGTTTCTGTTTTTCACAGAGCAATGGAAGACTTCAATGCCATCTGCAACTGTACTCTGAGCTCAACAAATTTGTAGCTTTGGTCCCAATAATCACATTTTAGAACTTCTCTTGATCCAGAGCAATTCTTACTTTATTTCTGAAAAAAGCTATCCCTATATATGTTTTCATTTAAAAAATTTTATTTTTTTGAGAGAGACAGAGTGCATGAGTGGGGAGGAAGAGCAGAGAGAGGGAGAAGCAGATTCCCCACTGAGCAGGGAGTATGATACAGGGCTCCATCCCAGGACCCTGAGATCATGACCCGAGCTGAAGGGAGTCGCTTAACTGACTGAGTCACCCAGGAGCCCAAGCTATCACTTTTCATTGGATTATTTCAATGTAATGTTTTACTGTTGCTATTAGTTTGACATTGTGGAATGGCCTCAAATGTGAATTTTATTAATGTATTTTATAACGTGCATTTCTATGTGTATGCACAGATATATGGAAATTAGGAAAGCTGTCCTTTAGAAGTTAGGTTGGTTACTGAGAAATGGCTGCCCCCTTATTTTCTTTTTTTTTTTTTTTGAGTATATGTGAATAAGACAGAGATAGATTTTTTTTCCCTTGCACTGCATATGTGAGACACAAAAACAGGTGCTAAAAAGTAGACAACTTCAAGTGTAGCAAAGTCACAGTGGACAAATGCCTGCTAGATTCAAAGCCAGGCAAGGGGCTATGCATATTAACATAATTTTCAGGTGAGGATGTGACCAGTACCCAGCTAGATGGTCTGTAGAATCATGGGAAAGGTCAGGCACACTTTTTAACCACAAGGTTTGAATTAATCTCGTTTCATTTAAAAATGAAGAAAGGGAGAACAAATGGAAGGATGGAAGAAAAGAACAAACTCCATACTATTGTATACAGAAGTATTGCAGAAGAGCTAATACAGTTATTCAGCAATAAACTAAATGAACCTAAGGAGAGGCTTTGGACCTAAATCTGGGCAAGACTTCCGCTTAATAAGTCATGACATATTCTTGTACTATATATATAAAACATCCACATTTTGGACTGAAATACCCCCCCCCAAAAAGATAGGATATGCATGAAAATTCAGAACACAGTGAACAGCTCTGTCTCCAACATGTATTGGCTTCTTTCCCTTTTATACCTAAGTAGAACTATGTTGATTCAAATGTTATATTCAGCAGTATAGAATTGAAAAAGGCAAGGAGCAGTATTGGGAAAGAAGCAAGGATATAGCATTTTATGTTCAAAGAATTCCAAAAGTAAGTGAATATTGGAACAGGAGAAACTTAGCATTGAAGCAGCAGATGATGGAAGCTCAGTTTACAGAACTACTTCACGAATTGCAAATCAAGCTTGGGGTGGTGCTTCAGGCTGAGATGTAAGAAGATAAACCACCTACCATTCAAGTAAATAGTGACAGGAGCTGTGAAACATGGCATCTACCCTGAGGGCAAACACTCTGCCCAGACAAGACAAATAAAAATAAATCTATGAATTACTACTCAGTATAAACAAAAAGCAAATTATACTTAATAGTCCCAGGAAAAAAAATAATAACTTTGAAAATAACCTTCACAAGAAGAATAGATACACTTTTTTTTTTTTAAAGTAAGCAGCAGCTTGTTGTGCTCAAAATAATGCAAGAGGAAATGAGTTATAGGAAGCAGAATCAAGAAGTCTTAAGGATAAAACTGACTGAGTTAAGACGGAAAGGGGGCTGGCAGCGTAAGAGTGGCATAATAAAAATCCATATTGGAGGTAGTCCCAATTGGATTTGATTACAGAAAATCAAATCAATGGTATGGAGGGTAAATTTGAGAAACGTATCCAAAACGTACAGAAAAAGAGATTACAAACTAAGATAACATGTAAAAAAAAATAAAGCACAAAAATCTAGGAATTAAAATTATTAGTTTTCCAGAGAAACAAGCAAAGGCATCAAAATGCACAGTGATAAAGACAAAATTATTTCTTCATCTAAACACACTCACTCACACACACACACACACACACACACACACATACACAGGGATACCTGAGTGGCTCAGTTGCTTAAGTGGCTGCCTTCGGCTCAGGTCTTGATCCCAGTGTACCGGGATCAAGTCCCTTGTTAGGCTCATTGCGGAGCAAGGAGCCTGCTTCTTCCTCTGCCTCTGCCTGCCTGTGCTCTCTGACAAATAAATAAATTTTTTAAAAATGTAAACACACACACAAGCCCACCTGAATTTACATAACTAAGTTCATCAGTTTGGGGGTGTACCACAGCCTGCTTTTGATAGACATCTATTTAGTGTTCCATCCTTTCCACTTACAAATAACTTTCATGAGAAGCCTCGTGCATATTTTGCCTATTTGTGGAGACTTAACCTAGGGGTGGATTCCAATCAGTGGGTCAAAGGGAAAAATACGTATGTTAGTTTTCCGATAGAGCTAAGAAATCCTGTACTGGATTTGCATAATTTTTCATGTTTATCAGCAATAATAAAAATAATTGTTCTCCAAAGCTATGTCAGCTAAGTATGTGGTCAAACTTTGGGAGTTTTGCCAATCTCCTAGTAAGATGTGATATTTCTATATAATTTTGATTTACATTTCTCCTCATATAATTGAGCATGTGTTCATATTATTATGGGTCATTGTCTTTTTCTCTGAATTTATCCTCCTATTTATCTCTTTTATCTGTTTATGTATGGTCTTCTCAGTTCTTAAGATCTAACAATTTTGAAATTATTCCTTTGTGAACAAAAACTGGAAACATTTTTTTCTTGTTCATCACTTTAATTTTGCTTATGGAATTCCTCTTATTCCTAACATTTATACAGAATTTAAAAAATAATTTATCAGTCTGATCTGTTACTGATTCTAAATTTTGAATATTAAAGATCTTTCATATTTCAAGATTAAAATACTACAGTAGTAAATCTATGGTTTCATTTTATAGATTTCTGACCCTTTCTTAAATGGCTATCCAGTTACTTCAGAGTTGTTTTTTGTTTGCTTGTTTGTTTAAGTCTGGCTTTCCTACTCCATACATATTTTAGAAGCCAACTTTATCATACACCACATTTAAGGAAATATTTCTGGATTCCTATTCTATCGCATTGGTCCAGCCGTGTGCCAAATACATACTATTTTCATTAATACTGTCTTAATGAAGATTTTATATATTATGTCAGAATATCTGGTAGTTACCCTTTTTTTTAAATTTTTTTTAAGATTTTATTTATTTATTTGACAGACAGAGATCACAAGTAGGTAGAGAGGCAGGCGCGGGGCGGGGGGGAAGCAAGCTCCCTGTTGAGCAGAGAGCCTGATGCGGGGCTCGATCCCAGGACCCTGAGATCATGACCTGAGCCAAAGGCAGAGGCTTTAACCCACTGAGCCACCCAGATACCCAGTTATTCTTCTTTTTCAGCATTTTCCTATCTATTGATCATTTTCCTATGAGTTTTTACTAAGAGTGCATTTAATTTATACATTAACTTAAGAACTAAATCTTTATGAGATTGAACTATCCTATCTAAGACCACAAGTGTCCTTTTATTCCAGTCTACTATGATATTCAGGTATATTTGAATCCTTTTAAATTTTATTCTTTTTCTGGTTCATGTTACTATGCCATTTATCTCTCCCCGGTCTTTGAACTCTTTTCTTTCATTTTATCTTTTAATGGATTATAGTTACATTAAGGCTATTGTTCTTTATATGTCAGTTTGTATCCTGTTACCCCAATAGATACTTCTGTCATTGATTCTCTTTGTGATCAGGGGTATTATCATATCATTTATCGATAGAGGGAACTTTATCTCCTTTTTCCGAGGGCATCTCCCTTAATTTCTTTAGCCTTAACACATTAACATCTACAAAACCATCATTAAAATCTTAATTGTGATAACACACATTCTTTTATTTTTCCTGACTATAATGGAAAAAATATCTAATGTTTCATTTTTTAGGGATGGTGATTTCTGGACTAAGGTACATGTATTTTACCATCGTAATGGAAGAGAAATCAATGAATAGTTCCTTAACTTTTTAAGTAATTCCTCAAAAGTTCCTTAACTTTTAAAATTATTTAATTAGGAAGTAGGTATTAGAATTTGTTGAATGCCTTTTCAGCATTAGTGGAGGTGATAATATTTCTTTTGTGAATATGTGAATTATATTAATTCATTTCCTAAAAGTAAACCATCCTCACATTTCTGTAATAAATTTAGTCATGCTTTATCATTTAAGTGAAAATTCAACTTGCTATATTTTAGGATTTTTCAGAAATCTCTATTTTCTTTTTAAATTCTTTGCCAATATTGTACATAGGTATCAATGTTTCCTACCTAAGCATATTTGAAGTTTTTCTTTTTCATACTCTGGAATCATTTTAGTACTTTTTTTTAAAAAGATTTTATTTATTTATTTGACAGAGAGAGATAACAAGTAGGCAGAGAGGCAGACAGAGAGAGAGGGGGAAGCAGGCTCCCCGCTGAGCAGAGAGCCCAATGCAGGGCTTGATCCCAGAACCCTGAGACCCGAAGGCAGAGGCTTAACCCACTGAGCCACCCAGACGCCCCTCATTTTAGTAATATTGACATTATCTGGGTTTTGTTAAATTGGTTCAATTTTCCTATTCAGTTTTGCCCTTTTTTTTGTTGTTGTTCGTAAAAAACAAAAGCAAAACAAAACAAAACAAATATATAAAACAAACAGTGTTGGTCTAGGATGGAATGTGGTTATAGGTCTTTGGTAAATGTCTCTATTCTATGAGAATTAGGCTAGATTAATTTTCTTTATCTGCTTAGGTCAATTTTATTTTTTTAAGATTTTATTTATTTGAAAGAGAGACAGTGAGTGTGAGTGAGCATGAGCAGTGGTAAAGAGGGGCAGAGGGAGAAGCAGATTCCCTGCTGAGCAGGGAACCCTGATGGGGGGTTTGATCCCAATACCCAGGGGATCATGACATGAGCCTAAGCCAGCAGCTTAACTGACTGAACTACCCCAGTGTTCCTGCTTGGGTCAATTTTAGTAATTTTTCTTTAATTACCTAAATCATTTAAGTTTCTGGTATTTATAAATATGCAAATCAGCATCATGTTATTTTTAATTTCCTGGTTTTCACTGGTTAGGCCTTTTGAGTTCTTATTTTGTATATTTTTTGCTTTTTCCCTTTTAATTTTCTTGATTAAATTAGCTGGTAGTTGATCTGCTCTTCTATTTTTACTAATTTCTATTTTTCTTTTCCTTATTATTTTTCATTTTCATCCTACATTCCTTTTCAGAATGCTTTATATAAGGACTATTTTCAGCCTTTTATTTCTATGAATTCAGCATTTATCAATAATGCTCTAGTTATTGTTGCAATTGTATTCTAGAGAGTCTGATACATAGTGTTTTTATTACTTTTAAGAAATACTACAAAAGTTTCTAATTACCTGGTAGAAGAGATTTGTGAGATTTTTCAATTTTTTTAGTTTTATTTTTTATAGTAATTAGATATTATTTGCATTATTTTTACTTCACTGAACTTACAAAGGTTTTCCTTTGTGAATCCATGTTTATTTTTTTTTATTCTACATGTTTTATCAGTGATACAAAGTCACTATTCTTTTTTAATTCCTTATGCTTCCTAGGTTTTCTCTACTTTGATTTTGGTCCTTAGACAATTCCATGATTGAAATTATGTCACAGTGGTGTTTTCATGTGCTTCCATTTCTTTTTTTGCATCTTCTGAAGTTTCTGCTTCATGTGTCTTGACGCACAAATGTCCGTAACTGTTTATCTTCATTAACACGTCGTTTTAACCAAATATATCTTCACCTTATTCAAAGGTTTTTGCTCAAAATCTTGACAAATATCAGCTATAAGCTTTATTTTCTTATTTTGTTTTTTTCTGTTATATAATTTGCTCATTTATCTTTATTCATTCTGAAATTTGCATTTTGCATATGGTTGGGTTTTGCTCTGTATTCCAAATTAAAAATGTATTTTAATATCTTAGTTGAGCCCTAGATAATTTTAAGTATCTGAGAAACAGTTATAAGAACATTTAAAAAAAGAAAAAGGTATTAACCAATAAAATGAACAAAAATAACTTCTTAGTCCTTGGAGAATCAAATAAACCCTATATAGCAAAAGGAGAAAGGAGTTTAAGGCAGAATCCAACAGAAGGATTCTAATCTACTGTTTACTAGCCAAGGACTTGGTCATTTAAATATATCCTAAAATATTCACCTTTAAATAAACAATAGTATTTACATTTATTGTTGAAAGAAATGGTATTATTCTATGAGATGGTAGTGTAAGAGTGCTTGGTCCACAGTACCTGTTTTTTTAATTCTAATAAAGCATAATAGTAAAAATATAAAAGACTACAAATCCCTATTTATCATTACCATAATAAATGAAAGTAAATTAAACAATACAGTCAGATTAAATTTAAAATGTTTGTAATTATATGCTGTCTACAAAAAATTCACAGAATGTAGGCAACAGCAACAAAGCATAATAAAACTGCCTATAAATTAATTACACAAAATTTTAAATCTATAAGGAAGTAATCACAAGGAACCCCATCTCAGAAGATTAACAGACCTCTTTCAGTTTTTTGTAGGTCGGAAAGACATAGAAATATATAGTTTGATACCTAAAATTAACCAAAAGCCAAATAATAACTTCTTCACTTTACAAATGCCATTTTACAATGTGTGCATCTAGAAAAAAAGTACGTACTAAAATGTAAGAGAAAACCATCAAGAAATTCCCTAAACCAAACTTAGACAAAAACTTTTAGAAGTATGGTCTTATTTTAATAATGAAATTTCAAATAAACTGAAACAGCTCTATAGCTGAACCATCACTGAGGAGCAATCTACTAGTAATTCTTAAGTCCACAGATAAGTCACTGAAACATTTTCCTGAGTATAATATACATTGAAATGTATTCAGTCAAAGCAAAGTGTGGGAAGAATTCATAGTATTTGTGAATAAATATGTAATAGCCTGAAAATGAACATGATTTTATTCTAGAAATCAGGCAAGAGGTAGGGGGTACTGGAGAAAACAGAGAAAGTTTAAAAAGAAAAAATGCATTGGACTAAAGATCACCAAATATGATTTTTAGATAATACAACCCAATGAAATTGAATATAAACCAATGAATTTTTATACCAGAAGCATATCAGATACAGAATAAAAAGGAAGAACATTAAAAAGAATTTAGAAAGAAAAATGATCATACAGTAGATAATATGTATTACTATATTAGCAATAAGTCCATGCTAATAAGTTAGAACCTTTTAAATAAATTAGAAAAATATCAAAATTGAAACAAAGGAAAATGATTTGAAGAGATGAATACTCAAACTTCAAAAATTTACAAAGACTTACTTTAAAAAGGTGTGGTAGAACAGACATAAAGACTTGTGGTAATAGCTAAAATGACTCTTATAGACATTGAATAAATAGCTAATTTCAGGATAAATTTGTAGACTTCTGCTTAAGCATTGATCATTTCAGGAGAAAATAAACCATCCAAGATAATTAAATATGTGACACCTAATGGTTTGCCTTAGGCAATTAACTGTTAAAAGGTTAAAAAAAAAAAAAACCCAAAAACCTTGTAACAAGATTTTAAATAAATTTCCTTTTGACAGCTGCCATACACACATATTTCTCAGATAGAAATATTGATGTAGCACTATAACATTCTTTTAAAAAATAGTTTATTATCATGTACTCTCTTTAAACAAACTTAACTATTTAATAATTCTAACAACTCTTGGAGGAAACCTGGAGCTTACTTTTGGATTCAGAATAGCCAAAATTAAGTTATTTCAAATCACATGAATTGAAAAGCATTTGCCCCAAATGTGTGTGGGGTTTTTTTGTGTTTTTTTTTTAATTTAAATCCAATTAACCAACATAGAGTATATCATTAATTTTTGATGTAGTGTTCAATGATTCATTAGTTGTATATAACACCCAGTGCTCATCATATCACATGGCCTCCTTAATACCCATCACTCAGTTACCCCATCTCCCCTCCTACTCCCTTTCTGCAGCCCTCAATTTATTTCCTGGAGTTAAGAGTCTCTCGTGTTTTGTCTCCTTCTCTGATTTCTTCTCAGTTTTTCCTCCTTTCCCCTATGACACTCTGCACTATTTCTTATATTCCTTATACGCTTTCACTGAAAGCATATAATAATTGTCTTTCTCTAATTGGCTTATTTCACTTAGCACAATACCCTCCGGTTCCATCCATGTGAATGTAAATGGAAGGTATTCATCTCTTCTGATGGCTGAGTATTATTCCATTATATATATGAACCACATCTTCCTAATCCATCCATCTGTTGAAGGACATCTTGGCTTCTTCCACTGTTTAGCTATTGTGGACATTGCTGGTATAAATGTAGGGGTGAAAGTACCCATTCTTTTCACTACAACTGTATTTGGGGTAAACACCCAGTAGTGAAATTGGTAGGTCATAGGGGTAGATTTATTTTAACTTCTTGAGGAATCTCCATATGGTTTTCCAGAGTGGCTGCACTAGCTTACATTCCCACTAACAGTATAGGAGAGTTCCCCTCTCTCTGTAACCTTACCAACATCTGTCATTTCCTAACTTAATTTTAGCCATTATGACTGGTGTGAGGTGATATCTCATTGTGGTTTTGAGTTGTATTTCCCTGATGCCGAGTGATGTGGAGCACTTTTTCATATGTCTCTTAGCCATTGTATGTCTTCTTTGAAGAAGTGTCTGTTCATGTCTTCAGCCCATTTCCTGACTTGATTATCTGTTTTTTGGCGTTGAGTTTAATAAGTTCTTTATAGATCTTAGATACCAGCCCGTCATCTGTTATGTTATTTGCAAATATCTTTTCCCATTCCATAGCTTGTCTTTTGGTTTTGTTGACTATTTCCTTTGATATACAGAATCTTACTATCTTGATGAAGTCCCAATAGTTCATTTTTGCCTTTGTTTCCCTTGCCTTTAGAGATGTGTCTAACAAAAAGTTGCTGCGGACAAGGTAAAAGAGGTTGCTGCCTGTTTTCTCCTCTAGGATTCAGATGGATTCCTGTCTCAATTTAGGTCTTTCATCCATTTAATCTTTGTGTGTGGAATAAGAAAATGGTCATTTCATTCTTTTGCATGTGACTGTCCAATTTTCCCAGCATCATTTGTTGAAGAGACTGTCTTTTTCCATTGGATATATTTCCCTGCTTTGTCAAAGTTTAGTTGATCAGAGTTAAGGATCCATTTCTGGGTTCTCTGTTCTGTTCTATTGATCTATGTGTCTGTTTTTGTGCCAGAATCATTAAAGTCATATACCAAAAACCCAGTGAATATCATTCTCAATGGGGAAAAACTGAGAGTTTTCCCCTTAAGGGCAGAAACATGACAGGGATGCCCACTCACTCTTATTGTCAGCCATAGTGCTAGAAGTCCTAGCCCCAGCAATCAAACAAGAAAACTAAACAAAAGTCATTCAAATTGGCAAAGAAGAAGTCAAACTCTCTCTTCACAGATGACATGATACTTTATGTGGAAAACCAAAAATACTCCACACCAGAATTGCTAGAACTCATACAGCAATTCACCAAAGTGGCAGGATACAAAATTCAGTGCACAGAAATCGGTTGCATTTTTATACACTAACAATGTAACTGAAGAAAGAGAAATTAAGGAATTGTTCTGATTTATAATTGCACCAAAACCTTAAGATACTTAGGAATAAACCTACCCAAAGAGGTAAAGGATCTGTTTGTGTTTTATATATAGGTAATTCCTAAAATAGAGAGTAAGCTTCTCAGTAACAGAAGAAAGAGAGCTAGTGTCAATTGTCTTTTAGGTGATCAGAGAGCATATGAAAAATATCTATTCCAATAAATAAATGTTCCAAGTTGCCAAAATCCCATTCTCCAAGATCTTATCTCAAATTAATTGTATAGATCAGAGCTCACTGGAGCCTGAAAAATCCTACCTAACTGCCAATGTTGTATGGTACAACCTAATTTTCCTCTAAATCTTTGCCCTAGTGCATACTTCAAATGCTAAATGTAATTTTCAAGTATGTCAAAGCCTGCGTCTTCAAAGTATTTTAGTCATCCTATGGATAAGAAATCAGTCCTTCCAAGAAGGGATAACAAATTAACCAGTAAGACATTAACAAGGATTAATGACTCAACAGAGGATGCCAGGAGTAACCACTTTCTTAGGAAATTCAGGAATAAAAAGGATCAAAGCAAATCATGGAAAGATTTGATTGTTTATTTTCATGAAGAGACCATTGGAGATCCTGAAATCATTAAATAAGCATCTCTATAGAGTATCTTTAACCTCAAACAGCAAATTGCCTTGAGAAAATGTCTATTTTTCATGTTTTTATTTTAATTTTACTTAATGAATAGGATTTTAAGTTTAAGTCTCTCATAATGACAATATATTTATTAAGTTATCAATTTTTCTTCTATTATTTGCTGTTTCTAGAAGAAATATTTCTCAAGTTATACTTTTTCAAAAACATGAATATCAGAAATTATTTCCTCTTTAAAATCCATAAATCTAAGAGAAATACATAATTGGGATTGCAGAAGAAGAAAAAAGAGAGAGGGGAACAGAAGGTATATTGGAGAGAATTATTGGAGAGAATTTCCCTAATAGCATCAAAATCCAGGAGGTACAGAGAACCTCCCTCAAAATCAACAAGAATAGGTCCACACCCCGTCACCTAATAGTAAAATTTACAAATATTAGTGACAAAGAGAAAATCCTGAAAGCAGCCAGGGAAAAGAAGTCTGTAACATACAATGGTAAAAATATTAGATTGGCAGCAGACTTATTCACAGAGACCTGGCAGGCCAGAAAGAGCTGGCATGATATATTCAGAGCACTAAACGAGAAAAACATGCAGCCAAGAATACTCTATCCAGCTAGGCTATCATTGAAAATAGAAGGAGAGATCAAAAGCTTCCAGGACAAACAAAAACTGAAAGAATTTGCAAACACCAAACCAGCTCTACAGGAAATATTGAAAGGGGTCCTCTAAGCAAAGAGAGAGCCTAAAAGTAGTAGATCAGAAAGGTACAGAGACAATATACAGTAACAGTCACCTTACAGGCTAATAATGGCACTAAATTCATATCTCTCAATAGTTACCCTGAATGTTAATGGGCTAAATGCCCCAATCAAAAGACACAGGGTATCAGAATGGATAAAAAACAAAACCCATCTATATGTTGCCTACAAGAAACTCATTTTAGACCTGAAGACACCTCCAGATTAAAAGTGAGGGGGTGGAAAACAATTTACCATGCTAATGGACATCAGAAGAAAGCTGGGGTGGCAATCCTTATATCAGATCAATTATATTTTAAGCCAAAAACTGTAATAAGAGATGAGGAAGGACACTATATCCTACTCAAGGGGTCTGTCCAACAAGAAGATCTAACAATTTTAAATATCTATGCCCCTAATGTGAAAGCAACCAACTATATAAACCAATTAATAACAAAATCAAAGAAACACATCAATAATAATACAATAATAGTAGGGGACTTGAACACTCCCTTCACTGAAATGGACAGATCATCCAAGCAAAAGATCAACAAGGAAATAAAGGCCTTAAATGACACACTGGACCAGATGGACATCACAGATATATTCAGAACATTTCATCCCAAAGCAACAGAATACACATTCTTCTCTAGTGCACATGGAACCTTCTCCAGAATAGATCACATCCTGGGTCACAAATCAGGTCTCAACCGGTATCAAAAGATTAGGATCATTCCCTGCATATTTTCAGACCACAGTGCTCTGAAGCTAGAACTCAATCACAAGAGGAAAGCTGGAATGAACCCAAATACATGGAGACTAAACAGCATCCTTCTAAAGAATGAATGGGTCAACCAGGAAATTAAAGAAGAATTGAAAAAATTCATGGAAACAAATGAAAACACAATGGTTCAAAATCTGTGGGACACAGCAAAGGCAGTCCGAGAGGAAAATATATAGTGGTACAAGCCTTTCTCAAGAAACAAGGTCTCAAGTACACAACCTAACCCTACACCTAAAGGAGCTGGAGAAAGAACAAGACAGAAATCTTAAGCCCAGCAGGAGAAGAGAAATCATAAAGATCAAAGCAGAAATCAATGAAATAGAAACCACAAAAACAATAGAACAAATCAACAAAACTAGGAGTTGGTTTTTGAAAGAATTAATAAGATTGATAAACCCTTGGCCAGACTTATCGAAACAAAAGAGAAAGGACCCAAATAAATAAAATCATGAATGAAAGAGGAGAGATCGCAACTAACACCAAAGAAATATAGACAATTATAAGAACATACTATGAGCAGCTCTATGCCAACAAATTTGACAATCTGGAAGAAATGGATGCATTCCTAGAGACATATAAACAACCACAACTGAACCAGGAAGAAATAGAAAACCTGAACAGGCCCATAACCAGTAAGGAGATTGAAACAGTCATCAAAAATCTCCAAACAAACAAAAGCCCAGGGCCAGATGCTTTCCAGGGGAATTCTGCCAAACATTTAAAGAAGAACTCATTCCTATTCTCCTGAAACTGTTCCAAAAAAATAGAAATGGAAGGAAAACTTCCAAACTCATTTTATGAGGCCAGCATCACCTTGATCCCAAAACCAGACAAGGATCCCACCAAAAAAGAGAATGACAGACCAATATCCTTGATGAACACAGAGGCAAAAATTCTCACCAAAATACTAGCCAATAGGATTCAACAGTACATTAAAAGGATAATTCACCACGATCAAGTGGGATTCATTCCAGGGCTGCAGGGTTGGTTCAACATCCGCAAATCAATCAATGTGATACAACACATTAATAAAAGAAAGAACAAGAACCATATGATACTCTCAATAGATGCTGAAAAAGCATTTGACAAATTACAGATCCCTTCCTGATCTAAACTCTTCAAAGTGTAGGGATAGAGAGCACATACCTCAATATTATCAAAGCCATCTATGAATAACGCACCGCAAATATCAGTCTCAATGGAGAACAACTGAAAGCTTTTCCGCTAAGGCCAGGAACATGGCAGGGATGTCCATTATCACCACTGCTATTCAACACAGTACTAGAAGTCCTAGCCTCAGCAATCAGACAACAAAAGGAAATTAAAGGCATCCAAATTGGCAAAAAAGAAATCAAACTATCACTCTTCGCAGATGATATGATACTGTATGTGGAAAACCCAAAAGACTCCACTCCAAAACTGCTAAAACTTGTACAGGGATTCAGTAAAGTGTCAGGATATAAAATCAATGCACAGAAATCAGTTGCATTTCTCTACACCAACAACAAGACAGAAGAAAGAGAAATTAAGGAGTCAATCCCATTTACAATTGCATCCAAAACTATAAGATACCTAGGAAAAAACCTAACCAAAGAGGCTAAGAATCTATACACAGAAAACTATAAAGTACTCATGAAAGAAACTGAGGAAGACACAAAGAAATGGAAAAATGTTCCATGCTCCTGGATTGGAAGAATAAATATTGTGAAAATGTCTATGCTACCTAAAGCAATCTACACATTTAATGCAATCCCTATCAAAATACCAGCCATTTTTTTCAAAGAAATGGAACAAATAATCCTCAAATTTATATGGATCCAGAAAAGACCTCGAATAGCCAAAGGAATATTGAAAAAGAAAGCCAAAGTTGGTGGCATCACAATTCCGGACTTCAAGCTCTATTACAAAGCTGTCATCATCAAGACAGCATGGTACTGGCACAAAAACAGACACATAGATCAATGGAACAGAATAGAGAGCCCAGAAATAGACCCTCAACTCTATGGTCAACTAATCTTCGACAAAGCAGGAAAGAATGTCCAATGGAAAAAAGACAGCCTCTTCAATAAATGGTGCTGGGAAAATTGGACAGCTACATGCAGAAAAATGAAATTGGACCACTTCCTTACACCACACACGAAAATAGACTCAAAATGGATGAAGGACCTCAATGTGAGAAAGGAATCCATCAATATCCTTGAGGAGAATGCAGGCAGCAACCTCTTCGACCTCAGCCGCAGTAACACCTTCCTAGGAACATCGCCAAAGGCAAGGGAAGCAAGGGCAAAAATGAATTATTGGGATTTCATCAAGATCAAAAGCTTTTGCACAGCAAAGGAAACAGTTAACAAAACCAAAAGACAACTGACAGAATGGGAGAAGATATTTGCAAATGACATATCAGATAAAGGGCTAGTGTCCAAAATCTATAAGGAACTTAGCAAACTCAACACCCAAAGAACAAATAATCCAATCAAGAAATGGGCAGAGGACATGAACAGACATTTATGCAAAGAAGACATCCAGATGGCCAACAGACACATGAAAAAGTGCTCCACATCACTCGGCATCAGGGAAATACAAATCAAAACCACAATGAGATATCACCTCACACCAGTCAGAATGGCTAAAATTAACAAGTCATGAAATGACAGATGCTAGCGAGGATGCGGAGAAAGGGGAACCCTCCTCCACTGTTGGTGGGAATGCAAGCTGGTGCAACCACTCTGGAAAACAGCATGGAGGTTCCTCAAAATGTTGAAAATAGAACTACCGTATGACCCAGCAATTGCACTACTGGGTATTTACCCTAAAGATACAAATGTAGTGATCCAAAGGGGCACGTGCACCCGAATGTTTATAGCAGCAATGTCCACAACAGCCAAACTATGCAAAGAACCTAGATGTCCATGAACAGATGAATGGATAAAGAAGTGGTATATATACACAATGGAATACTATGCAGCCATCAAAAGAAATGAAATCTTGCCATTTACGACGACGTGGATGGAACTAGAGGGTATCATGCTTAGTGAAATAAGTCAATCGGAGAAAGACAACTATCATATGATCTCCCTGATATGAGGAAGCGGAGATGCAACATGGGGGGTTAGGGGGATAGGAGAAGAATAAATGAAACAAGATGGGATTGGGAGGGAGACAAACCATAAGTGACTCTTAATCTAACAAAACTAACTGAGGGTTGCTGGGGGGAGGGGGGTTGGGAGAGGGGAAGTGGGGTTATGGACACTGGGGAGGGTATGTGCTATGGTGAGTGCTGTGAAGTGTGTAAACCTGGCGATTCACAGACCTGTACACCTGGGGATAAAAATACATTATATGTTTATAAAAAAATAAATAAATAATTTTTTAAAAAGATTTATTTATTTGACATACAGAGATCACAAGCAGGCAGAGAGACAGGCAGAGAGAGAAGGGGAAGCATGCTGCCTGCTGAGCAGAGAGCCTGATGCCGGGCTCGATCCCAAGACTGTGGGATCATGACCCGAGCCAAAGACAGAGGCTTTAGCCCACTGAGCCACCCAGGTGCCACTACTCAAGAATATCTTATTAAAATTTTTTATCAATATACTTTAGTCAATTTACAGTGTTTTACTATTTTATGAAAAAAATGTGACTTCAATAAAGCTATTAATTAGCAAATCCAAGTAGGAATAAAAATCACTTCATTAACAGATTTTTTCCTTCTCAACTGTATATTTTTACAGTTAACGTAAGTTATTTGTAAATGGGTATAGCAAAATGTCTTTAAATGTCTTTATGTCTTTAAATGTACCAATATTGACACCTAATGGTTTACCCATTCAGGCATGTCTATACTTTGATTCTCTAAGTGCTACTAGATTATGAGCTGCTGTTTAATACAACTTGATTCAATTTAATTTAAAATGATTAAGGATGACATAATTTAGGAACAAAGTGTTTCAAATTATAGTGAAACTATCACCTAAATGTAAAATAGAATTCAGGAGGTGGATGAAATTTGCATTAAGTTTTGAGGGTTTACAATTTTAATATTTGCAGTCACCTAGCTATTTTAATTTTTATGTTCATTAAGACTATTAGTACAAAGATGTATCAAAATTAAAAATCAATCCCGTTTCACTTAATCATAACATTTCAATGAATATTACTGATACTTAGAGTATATATCCAATCATAATAATGGTAGAAAATAGTCACTTTTGAGTTATAGGGCTGAAAACCGAATACGATCCCAACCCATGATTTCCTTTTAAGTAATTCCTGTAAAGAAGAATAGCATTTGGTTCTGTTTATTTGCCAATCACTAGGCTACATGTTTTATACATCATCTTACTTAACCATGTATTCAAATAAAGATGCTTACTAATGAAATTCACTAATACTATTACCAACATTATGGGCACTTTGAGACTTAATACTCCTAGTGTATATTATTGTATTCTTAATCTGAGAGTTACACATTCTATAAGTTGCATATCACAGTTTCAGTTTTGCAGCTTGTGGGCACTTAACATGTCTACCTCCTGATAGACTAGAAACTCCGTGAGGCAGGGGGTCATGTCTAGTTGCACTCAATATTGTAGCCCCAAGGTTTTATCTAGTCATTCAGAAGATGTCAGGCACCCCACATTGACTTAATAAATCAGCAAGTAACATGAATAGCTGTCATGTGCTCTGAAAAATTAAAGCAGTAACTTCATTTAAAGCACATTATAATTTCTTGGAGAAGTTAAAATGATGGAGGAATAGGGGGACTCTTAAGTTTTTCTCATCCCTAGAACACAGCTAGATGAGTATCAAATCATTCTGAACACCCAAGAAATCATTCTGAGGACAGAGAGAACAGAACTTCAAGTCTACAAGTAGAATTGTGAGAGGCAGGAGCTACAGAGAGTTGATTTGGGAGAGAGGAACTGTGCGTGCCCCAAGGAGGAGAGCACTGAGTTTGGAGACTACTACAAGGTACTACATTTAGCGAGAGCAAAATACGAGTTTCAGAATTCTGCCACTTCTGGGGTCATGCCTGCCTTAGCAGTGCTCCTATGGTGAAGGAGAGGGGAGACCTGGGAGTGGACAGGATGGTGTGAGAATCCCCTAGGTTGCACAGGAAGAAATAGTTACCCTGCTTGGAGTGCAGTTGGGAGTGGCAGCAAGGCTTCTCTGGGCACAGAAGAATGGGGGGCACCAATGTGTTGCATTGTTCCCAGGCATAAGAACAGGAATGCTGGCTGTGGAGAGTGAGCCATGATGCTGGCTTTCTGCTCTGCTTTGCCATAAACCCGAAACCATTGTGCAGTCATGGGACTGCTTCCCGGGGACAGACTGGCAAACAGCAAAAGTGAGGCAAGACCCTACCACAGGAAATCAACAAAGGCTTACCATGGGAGTCCCTAAAACTTGGAGTTTAGAAACTAAGCCACATGCCTGAGATTTAAAAGAGGAAAGAAGAAGGAGGAGAAGGAGAAAAAGAAGGAAAGGAAAAAAGAAAAACATGAGTACTGCAACACCAGGCAGGCAGACAATGCAGACACAGGGAGGGGGAAAGCAGGGATTTGGCAGAAGCCAGGGAAACAACGATGACTGTTTGCTCTTCTGTGAGGGCTTAAGAGCACAAGTATGAACCCTTTACCTCTGGGGACAAAAGAGTTGTTTTTTTGTTTGTTTGTTTGTTTTTTTGTCCCCTGCCCGTCAGCAATTACTGACCTCAGTGAGGTGAGCAACACCACCAAGTGGAGACTGGGGCCACTTATACAAAGCCCTGGCCCCCTGCACCCTCTAGGTCCATCTCTGCCAGGGCAAGTAGGTCTGAGATTCAGTTTTACAGGCCTTTTCCCTTGAAGATCAGCACAAACCCCTTGTACACATTATGTCTCCTGATCATAGAGTGCTTCAAAGCTTCAGCTCCTGGAGAAGTAGTATCTAGCTTTTTATTTTTTTAACTTTTTTTTTTTTACTTTTAAATTGCTTTCATTTTAAAAATTATATATGCATATCTCATATATATCATATATATATAAATCTTATATATATATCATATATATATATATAGACATATATATTCTATATATATATGTAAACTATCTTAGATCCAGCTTCTTTTAGCAAGCAGACCAAAACACAGCTGGAATTGAATTTTTTTTTCCTGGACATAACAACAAAACAGGAATTCACCCCAAAGACCAATAGAAAGTTAGAAATAATACCTAGGCATTTAATTAATATAAATATAAATAAGATGTCTGAACTAGAATTTAAAACAGCTATTAAAAGGATACTGTTTGGGGCACCTGGGTGGCTCAGTGGGTTAAAGCCTCTGCCTTCAGCTCAGGTCATGATCCTAGGGTCCTGGGATTGAGCCCCACATCAGGCTCTCTGCTCAGCAGGGAGTCTGCTTCCTCCTCTCTCTCTGCCTGCTTCTCTGCCTGCTTGTGATCTCTGTCAAATAAATAAATAAAATCTTAAAAAAAAGAGATACTGGTTGGGATTGAAAAAAAGTATAGCAGACACTAGAGAACCCCTTACTGCAGAGACTAAAATATCTAAAAATCTAGTCAAGTCAAAATTGAACATGTTGTAACTGGGATGCCAACCTGAATGGATATCATTACAATAAGGATGAATAAAGCAAAGGACCGAATCAGTGACACAGAAGATAAAATGATGGAAAAATAATGAAGCTGAAAAGAAGAGGGGAAGAAAGGTATTGGCTCACAAAATTAGACTTAGGGAGTTAAGTAACTTCTTAAAACATAACACCATGTCATAGGAGTCCAGCAGATCAAGAGAGAAAAGGAGCAGAGTACACCTTTTTTTTTTTTCTTTTTTTTGCATGCACATGGAACATTCTCCAGAATAGATTACACATTGGGTCACAAAAAAAGCCTCAACAAGAACAAAGAGCCTGAGATTGTATAATGCTTGTTTTCTGGTCAAAACACTATGAAACCTGAAGTCAACCACAAGAAAAAAATTGGGAAATCCACAATACATGAAGGCTAAAAAGATCTTCCTAAAAAAAAAAAAGAGTGATTTAGGAAAATTTAAAAAAAGAAATTAAAAAAAATACATGGAAACAAATGAAAATGAAAATACTACAGTCCAAAACTTTTTGGATTCAGCAGAAGTTGTCTTAACAGGGAAGTATACAGTAATACAGGCCTTCCTCAAGAAGCAAGAAAGATCTCAAAAAAGCAACCTAACCTTGCACTTAAAGGAACTAGAAAAGGCACAACAAATTAAATCTAAAGCCAGCAGAAGGAAAATAATAAAGATAAAAGCAGAAACAAATGATATAGAAACAACAATAACAAAATAACAAAACAATAGAATAGACTGATGAAACCAGAAGCTGGTTCTTTGTAAAAATTAATACACTGACAATGCCCTAGCCAGACTTTAAAAAAAAAGAAAAGTGAATGAACCCAAATAAAATCATGAATGAAAGAAGAGAGAACACAAGAGAAATTCAAATAATCACCAGAGAATATTAAGAAAAATGGTATGTCAATGAACTAGGCAGTCTGGAAGAAATTCCTAGAAATATGTAAACTACCAAAATTGAAAAAGGAAGAAATAGAAAAACTCCTAGAAACATGTAAGCTACCAAAACTGAAAAAGGAATAAATAGAAAAGTTGAAGAGACAGATAACCAGCAAAAAAATTGAATCAGTAATCAAAATCTCTCAACAAATGTCTAGGGCCAGGTGGCTTCATTGGGGAATTCTATCAGCCACACAAAGAAGAATTAATAGCTCTTCTTCTTAAATTTTTCCAAGAAATAGAAATGGAAGGAAAACTTCCAAACTCCTTGTATAAGGCTAACATTGCCTTGATTCCAAAACCAAAGACCTCACCAAGAAAGGGGAATTACAGACTAACATCCCTGATGAACAGAGATGCAAAAACTGCCAACAAGATACTAGTAAATCAAATCCAACAGTACATTAAAAGAAGTATTCAGGGGGCGCCTGGGTGGCTCAGTGGGTTAAAGCCTCTGCCTTCGGCTCAGGTCATGATCCCAGGGTCCTGGGATCGAGCCCCGCATCAGGCTCTCTGCTCAGCAGGGAGCCTGCTTCCTCCTCTATCTCTGCCTGCCTCTCTGCCTACTTGTGATTTCTGTCTTTCAAATAAATAAATAAAATCTAAAAAAAAAAAAGAAGTATTCAGTATGACCAATTGGGATTCATTCCTGGGCTGCAGGGTTGGTTTTTCAATATTCACAAATCAATCAACATGATACACCACATTAATAAAAGATCAGAATCATATGATCCTCTCAATAGATACAGAAAAAGCATCTGACAAAATACAGCATCCTTTTTTTTTTTTTAAAGATTTATTTATTTGACAGAGATTACAAGTAGGCAAGTAGGCAAGTAGGCAGAAAGGCAGGCAGAGAGAGAGAGAGGAGGAAGCAGGCTCCCAGCCAAGCAGAGAGCCCAATGCGGGGCTCGATCCCAGGACCCTGGGATCATGACCTGAGCCGAAGACAGAGGCTTTAACCCGCTGAGCCACCCAGGCGCCCCTACAGCATCCTTTCTTGATAAAAACCTGCAACAAACTAGGGATAGATGAAATATACCTCAACATAATAAAGGCCATATACAAAAGACCTATAGCCAATATCACCTTCAATGGGGAAAAAATGAGAGCCTTTCCCCTATGGTCAGGAACAAAAGATGTCCACTTCTGCCATTACTATTTAACATAGTACTGTAAGTCTTAGCCTCAACAATCAGACAACAGCAACAACAAAGTAAGAATTAAAAAGTACCCGGGGCATCTGGCTGGCTCAGTGGGTTAAAGCCTCTGCCTTTGGCTCAGGTCATGATCCCAGGGTCCAGGGATCGAGTCCCACATCAGGCTCTCTGCTTAGCAGGAAGCCTGCTTCCTCCTCTCTCTCTCTCTGCCTGCCTCTCTGCCTACTTGTGATCTCTGTCTGTCAAATAAATAAATAAAATCTTTAAAAAAAAAAAAGTACCCAAATTGGGAAAGAAGAAGTAAAACTTTCTCTATACACAGATGACATGATATTCTATAAAAATCTAAGACTCCAACAACAACAACAAAAAATTGCTAGAATACATGAATTCAGCAGTCACAGGATATAAAATCAATGTACAGCAATTTGTTACATTTCTATATGCCAATAATTAATCAGCAAAAAGAGAAATCAAGATCTGTCCCATTTACAATTGTACCATATCTCCTAAGATACCTAAGAATAAACCTAACCAAAGAGATAAAAGTTTTGTATTCCAAAATCTATAGAGCACTTATGTAGGAAATTGAAGGTGACACAAAGAAATGGAAAAACATTCCATGTTCATAGATTAGAACAAACATTGTTAGAGTGTCTCTACTACCCAAAGCAATCAAAATACCACCAGTATTTTTCACAGAGCTGGAACAAACAATCCTAAAATTTGTATGGAAACAGAAAATGCCCAAAATAGTCAAAGAGATCTTGAAAAAGAAATGCGAAGCAAAATAGGAAGCATCACAATTCCAGACTTCAAGTTCTATTACAAAGCTGTCATCATCAAGACAGCATGGTACTGGCCCAAAAACAGACACATAGATCAATGGAACAGAATAGAGAGCCCAGAAAGAGATCCTCAATTCTATAGTCAACTAATCTTCAACGAAGCAGGAAAGAATGTCCGATGGAAAAAAGACAGTCTCTTCAATAAATGGTGTTGGGAAAATTGGACAGCCGTGCACAGAAGAATGAAACTGGACCACTTCCTTATACCACACACAAAAATAGACTCAAAATGGATGAAAGATCTCAATGTGAGATAGGAATCCATCAAAATCCTTGAGAACACAGGCAGCAACCTCTTCGACCTCAGCCACAACAACTTCTTCCTATAAACATCCAAAGGCAAGGGAAGCAAGGCAAAAATGAACTGTTGGGACTTCATCAAGATAAAAAGCTTTTGCTGAGCAAAGAAAACAGTCAACAAAAATAAAAGACAACTGACAGAATGGGAGAAGATATTTGCAAATGACATATCCAATAAAGGGTTAGTATCCAAAATCTATAAAGAACTTATCAAGTCAAAAGAAATGGGCAGTAAAGAAATGGGCAGAAGACATGAACAGGTATTTTTCCAAAGACATCCAGATGGCAAAAAGACACATGAAAAGATGCTCAACATCACTCATCATCAGGTAAATACAAATAAAAACCATGATGAGATACTGCCTCACAGCTGTCAGAATGGCTAAAATTAACAATACAAGAAACAGCAGGTGTTAGTGCGGATGTGGAGTAGTACAGGGACACTCTTGCAATCTTTGTGGGAATGCAAAGTGGTGCAGCCACTCTGCAAAACAGTATAAAGTTTCCTCAGAAAGTTAAAAATATAACTACTCTATAACCTAACAAATGCACTACTAAGTATTTACCTGAAGGATATGAAAATAGAAAATTGAAGGAATACTTGCACTTCAGTGTTTACAGTAGTATGATCAACAAGAACAAAACTATGGGAAAAGCCCAAATATCCATCAACTGATGAATGTATAAAGATATGGTATAAGTACACAATGGAATATTACTCAGCCATCAAAAGAATGGAATCTTGTTATTTGTAATGATGTGGATGGAACTAGACTGTATTATACTAACTGAAACAAATCAGAGAAAGACAAATACCATATGATTTCACTCACATGTGAAATTTAAGAAACAAAAGAGATGAACATAGGGGAGGGGGAATAAGTAAAAACAAAAAAAAAGAGGGAAACAGATGATAAGACTCTTAACAAACAGGGTTGATGTAGGAAAGTGGGTGGGAGATGGGATAGGCAGGTAAAGGGTATTAAGGAGGCCACTTGTTACAAGAAGCACTGGGTGTTGTATATAAGTGATCAATTACTCAGTTGTACTCCTGAAGCCAATACTGCACTGTATGTTAACTGAAATTTAAATAAAATTTTGAAAAAAAAAGTAAAGCACATTACAGTTTTTCATGTGTATATTCTTTAATAATTATCCTAAACTTTCCATTATTCAATAAATATAAAGCACAAAAACAAAAGCAGAAAGTAAAATCAAAATAAGAATATTGTTTGAAAGCAAATTTTCTTATAACAATGGCTAAAATGTATGAACTGCATTTAACGTCTAGTCACTGAACCATTTTCAATGCATTTCTCATTAAGCTGCACAACCTCCTTGTGAAATACATGCCACTGTTATTCCTATTTTGTCAATGTCCGAGTCTGAGAGAAGTTGTTACTTTCCAAAAATCATCTAGCTACTAAGTAGTAAAACTAATAATCAAAATAACCTATAATGTCTAACTTTAGTCCCCATATTAACCTCTAGGATTTACATTTTTCCATATTCTCTTGCAACACCATAAAACACGTAACCATACATGTTTGTATCCATTTGATTAAATATTTTACAAAGTGTTAGTTTTCCTGAAGTGTTATTACACACACACACACAACACACACACATCTTTATTTTCTTTATTCTGTGATTAAAGACCTAGTGAATTCCATATAAGTTTTCAAACAATTACTAGGTTCATTGCTCAGCTGAGCTTCTTAATCTACATATCATTTTTATATGCATTTTAAAAAGCTAACTTGTTGATATAACATACTTCAAAACCAAAGGTGTAACAGTTCTGGTTTGAAATGACCATCATTTACAATATTTTCTGTGGAAAGGTAGCTCATCTTTTTTTTTTTTCCAGTATTTAAATTTATTTTTTCAGCGTAACAGTATTCATTGTTTTTGCACAACACCCAGTGCTCCATGCAATACGTGCCCTCCCTATTACCCACCACCTGTTCCCCCAACCTCCCACCCCCGACCCTTCAAAACCCTCAGGTTGTTTTTCAGAGTCCATAGTCTCTTATGGTTTGCCTCCCCTTCCAATTTTTTTTTTTATAAACATATAATGTATTTTTATCCCCAGGGGTACAGGTCTGTGAATCGCCAGGTTTACACACTTCACACGTTCACACTTCACGGTTGGGAGAGGGGGAGGGGGTTATGGACATTGGGGAGCTCATCTTTTTTTGAAGCTCATATACTTCAGTATTTAAGAAAGGGTCTTAGTTAAGTACCAAAATACTCAGCAAAGTACACTGAACAATGGCAATCATTTCAGTTCTTATAAAGAAATTAAGATTTGAGGTCAATTTTATTATCATCCTTACCTACCAACATACTATCACTTTGCTTTCACCCCATTACAGGCATCACTTAAAATCAATAAATACTTGACAGGCACATTTTAACAATGAATTCATTAATTGTCTGGAAATTTTATTATTCATTATTTTTGGATTTGGAGAACCTAAGTGATAGGTTCAAGGTTAATGTCTTTGGAATCCTGTCTCATTCTTACACATTTTCTCATGGCCACATTACGAAGTTTGCTAACATTAATGTAATTCCCCTAAGAACAAAATGATGAAAATGAAGGTGTGTAAGTAACACAGAATGCATTTCGAGCTTTGCACTTTCTTGGACTATGAGTATACATCATATCAATTATCCATCATCTGGTAAGTTACTCTTAATAGAGTCTTATCTCTAATAAAATTAACTTACTGTACCAGAGTCCTATAATGAATTTTTGTAATTGTCTTCTTTTCTTTGATGTCCAAGCCCTAAGTTATGATAACTATATTAACTAACCATCACATCAAGCAAGAATAATTTGCTTCCTTTTGCAAAACTCAAATCCTTTCTCTGAACATAGCATATCACTCATTATGGTTTATTCCAGATCTATTTTATTGATTTCCTTTTTACAGCCTCATATGCAATTCATACTGTAGCTTTAGGTATCTTTCTATAGCTATAGTTTCATGTCTTTCTTGCAACTCTCATTACTACTGAGCCTGTGTTCAAGATTTTGTGTCTCCTCTATAACCCCAAAGCCTCTTAACCAGTTCTTAGATCTTGAAACTATTCTCTACATGACTTCCACAGTAAAACTGATCAGGCTTATGATTATAAAAACCTTCCCTGATTTTAAAAACACATTTCAAATATGAAGTTTATCATAGAATGTTCTTGACTACTACCTACCTATAGTAGGCTAAACCCACCCTTCCTCATACTAATGACTGTATTCTAGTGGCAACCATCAACCTGTAGTTTACTAGCAAGCTTTCTTACATACCTCTCTACCTGATATATACTTTTCCACCATTCCCATACATGCTGTTGGCCACTAGTCCTTCTGAACTCTTTGTGGTCATCTTTTCCACCTGTGAGCCTATCTAGAACTTTCAGTCTTCTGATAGCTTTCCTGTGAATGCACTCTATACATCCTTTTATCATGACACAAAATTCTACTTTAACAGTTGACTGTGTCTTTGGCTAGACTATTAGCTTTGTTTTAGGCAGCCTCTAAAATGGACCATGATGATCCCCACCTCCTAGGGTACCTTTTCAATCCTCTCCCCTGAGTGTGCAGGACATATCCATTCACTTCTGACTAAGTATTACACAGAAGTAATGGTACATTCGGTTATAAAAAGGCCCATGTGGCAAGGAACTGAGGCCGTTCCAAGGTCAACAGCTGGCAAGAAATGGACTTTGACAATAGCCACATGAGTCTGGGGAAAAACAACAAGGCTTTAAGTCAGACTCTAGCCCCTCTTGGCAGCTTGAGAAAGACTTTAAGAATTTCCTTGAACCAGAAAAACCAAGCTAAGCTCTTCCCAGATTCATGACCCACAGGAACTATGAGGTAATAAATATTTGTCTTTTCTGACTGTTAGGTCCTAGGATAACCTGTTATGCAGTAGTAGCTAACTAATGCAAGTGTTTGTGTTCTTAGGCATAGAGAACATATCCTATTTGACTTTGAATCATATATACCTACCACAGGTAAGATTCTCAAAAAAAATTTTTAAGTGAATAAATGCTATTTGAATTTTTATGTCTAACCTCTACCAATATATTTGAGGTATTCAAACTTCAAACATTGTGAAAAATATTTTCTAACTTAGTTCCTTATGAGTATTTTTTTCCTTCAAAACAGAGTACAAAGTCTTGCAATCTTGCAAATGTATTGTAAATCAACATTTGAATATGCATATCCAGGGGCATATATGCAATTTTACAAAGATAAAATTAGGAAAATGTTCAGAATGTTTTTCTCTAAGATCATATTTTTAATTCAGCTATATCGTGGCATAATGTAAGGCATAAGTTTTATTTTAGGTTTTAAAAATCAAATGACTTTCATGTAGGTGGCACCATGTCTACATATAAGAAGGATGCCCTATTTCCCTAGGCATTAATTTGACTTCTTAAGCTGAGAAAACCCATCTTTTTCCTAGAAAGAACCCCACCAATTATCCTTTTATTATATTTTCATAATAACAAATATTGCCTCGTGCAAGATTTCCCCATTAGTGTTTTATATTTAAGTGCACACAGTCTGTTTAATCCTTCAACTTTATCATACTTCACTGATTAATCTAGTTTAAATACCATAAAAGTCCATAACCATTGCTATAAAAACTTATGCTTGCTTATTAAACCAGCTACTTTGCCACTGTCAAATGCAAGCAATAAAATTGTGTGTAAATATAATGGAGCATTTTTGCAATTGCTAAATAGATTTTATCTTGTGCATAGGAATGCCTTCAATTTAATTCAAACTCACACGATGAGCATCTAAAATATATTTTGTATAAATATACTTTAATATTTAAACTGTGCCTCTGGCTAACTGGTATGGATGCCTCTTCATTCAATAGTCCTTGACATGATATATGTATTTTTTTTAAAGATTTATTTATTTATTTATTTGACAGAGAGGTCACAAGTAGGCAGAGAGGCAGGCAGAGAGAGAGGAGGAAGCAGGCTCCCCGCGGAGCAGAGAGCCCGACGCGGGGCTCGATCCCAGGACCCCGAGACCATGACCCGAGCCGAAGGCAGCGGCCCAATCCACTGAGCCACCCAGGCGCCCCGATATATGTATTTTTAAGACACACAGAAGACTCTCTTAACATGTGCAAGATTTTCACAGTGAAAAAAAGATTTCAAATTCAGAAAAGTCTCAACAGGTAAAATGTACCAGATTTTTTTTACATATAACTTAAGTATCTGTTACTTGGCTCTTAAATAATCATGGCTGGTACAGTGAAATAAGTTTTAGGAGGAAGGCTCAAAATGAAGATAGGAAAGAAAAATAATATTGTCATTCCATAATACCACCTTGATCTTAGTTGTTTTGTAATTACTTCCTGGAGTAGTTTTCAAAAGCTTTATTGATATCAGAAGAACTTTAGCCATTTTTCCAAAAACCTTTATCTATGTCATGTCATCAATAGAGTTTTGAATATAGCACTTCAGGAAAGAAAGTTACATAACTGAGGGACTGACTAAGATCTCCAAGTCCACTCCAAGATATGCTCTTATAAATAGCAATAACGGGTTGTATCGTTAGCCCAGACTGGGTCTTACTCATCACCATAATGACAGATTGTTTTAAAAAAAAAGTCCAGTGCTGGCGGGGGGGCGCCTGCATGGCTCAGTGGATTAAGCTGCTGCCTTCGGCTCGGGTCATGATCTCAGGGTCCTGGGATCGAGCCCCGCATCGGGCTCTCTGCTCTGCGGGGAGCCTGCTTCCTCCTCTCTCTCTGCCTCTCTCTCTGCCTGCCTCTCTGCCTACCTGTGATCTCTCTCTCTGTCAAATGAATAAATAAAATCTTAAAAAAAAAATGTCCAGTGCTGGATTGAGATGAATGGGCTATCTGGGTTCTTACTCAGCAGTTCTGTATGTGTATATGTGTGTGTGTATTTTTTTTTTCCTCTTCTTGGTTTATCATTGCATACTTTTCACATCCATAAGGGAGATTAGTGTTCTCTGGGAAATGGAAATTGTTAATACACATTCATCAATAGACAACAGAATGAACAGAGATAAACACGAGGAAGAACATATTTCATTTTTCATCAGATTCAGAGAGAAAATGATCTATTTTTCATTCAATCAATGGATAGCTAAAAATACCCTGGACTTACTATTCCTACTTGTGTCTAAACACAATTCATAAGTCTTAATTCATTAGACTAATGTGTTTATAAGGCAGTTGAAATGTCAAAGCTCTGCTGGATTTAGTATAAACTTAAATTCCATTACCTGGCAGGCATTAATTGCTTATGGAGCATAGGGATTCTTCCCAAGGGCCTTATATGTTTCCTTTTGTCATTTTGCTAACTATTCTGTCTAGACGAACTTAAAGCCCTTAATCCACCATTGGGATCAATAAACTGCACAATAATTCAGTCCTAATAATTAGCTTTCACTTAAACACAAATGGTCATTTCATTGTGAACTGCAGTACAAAATGATAATGAAATAATTAAAAAGACAGATGAAAGAGTGACTTAATAGGGAAGAGGCCTTACTGTTCAATTAGAGGCATTACCATTCAACCTTTTTATTACTGCCACAACCTTTCAATTTTTAAAAAAAATAATACTTCAAGCTCTGCTCATTTAACCCATGGCAGTATCACTATTATATGCAGTCTTATGATGGGAGCCTTATTCTACAGACAGCTGTGAAGCAGTTGTCTTTCTCAAATTATTAAAATGGTGAATATTTCATTCAAAGGTCTATAAATTGTATATAAATCATAGCACTGTATTGTCCCGATTTCTCACATTAGGGATTTCCTTGAGCCTTCCCAATTTCTTTTTAAACAGGATTAGCTGTACGTAGTTCCTCTGAAACAGGCTTGAAATTGTATAGAACAGTTTTAAGATACTGTATGTTCTGGAATAAACCGTAAAGGCATCTCATCTTTCCCCCAGAGAATTTCCTAGGACAGTCCACAGTACAAAAAATTCTTCGTATTTGCTGACCTAACAATTTAGTTTAAAGTCCAAAAAGGTACCAAACTTCATTAACCTTTTAATACATTCTCACAGATGTAGGGTGATAGATATGTTTGAATCTTTATGATCAAAGCACTGGCCTAAGAGCGAAATCTTTCACTTTACCTTTGCCATGTCCTGTTTTCGTTTTAATTTCCACTCTATCCTCACAAGGATATGGACAGGCTGTACTTCTGCTTTGCCAGTAGCTGGAGACATTCATAATCAATTTCAGCAAAACCTGCTACTATTCTTGCTATTGGCACAGGAGATAGGGCCCTTGGGCTTCCCCAGTCTCTTTGAAAGTAAGAGAAAAAAATCTCCAGGAAAAGTCTCAGCTCATTAATCCTGATCAAACTTGTAAAGACATACCACAAAATGGACATCCCAAGTGAGATATAGCTGTATTTTTCCCACATACTTAAGGGGATATGTCTTCAGCTTACAAAAATTCACATCGTATCAGTATTAAAAATAATATGGTGGCCATCACCTTCACACACAATCATAATACCTGACACAAAGTAGGGATAGGGATTCAAATATCTGCTTAACAAAGAAGTGAAAAAATCTTGTAAAACATGAAGTCATCCATTCATTTCACTTCTCTTACCCCTTTCACTGCCTTTATTAGATAGAACTATAATCTGAATCAGTCAGCTATTACCCAAAGTCAAAACTCAATCAACAAACCTACAAACAAGACACAATACATAAAAATTATCTTCCTGGGGTGCCGGGGTGGCTCAGTTGGTTAAGCTTCTGCCTTCGGCTCAGGTCATATCTCAGGGTCCTGGGACTGAGCCCTACATTGGGCTCTCTGCTCAGCAGGGAGCCTGCTTCCCCCTCCCTCTGCCTGCCTCTCTGCCTACTTGTGAACTCTGTTCAGATAAATAGAGTAAAATAAATAAATAAATAATCTTCCTGAGGTTTGACACAGCAGACTCCCTTGTAAGAATTTAATCTGAACCAACAATAGAAAGGTACACACATGCACATCTCCCACACACACTTTTTTTCAATAATTATGAAGCACAGTTCCAACCACATTCAGTATATGATAAAAGGTATAGCCCACATTTTTTTTTATCCTGAATTAAGTCATTAGTAACCACCCAAAATAAGTGAGACCAATTGTCCTCACAACAACATAGTAGTACATGGTATGTAAACATGGTACTAGAGAGTCCAAGTTTCTATCAATGAAGAGTCATACTTAATACTTAAATAAATAAAGCTGCTAAGAACTGTTCTCAGGAATGAGCTACAATTGGTTTAACTTTGGCAACCTGGTAACAGTCCAGAAATCTTCATGCACCTTACTAGAAAAGGATAATTAAGGATCAGGTGTTCATTAATCATGCCAATGTTTCCAAAATTTACTTCATAAGAATCAGAAACACAAGGGGCACCTGGGTTGCTCAGTCATGATCTCAGGGTCCTGGGATCAAGCCCCACCTCAGGCTCTCTGCTCAGCAGGGAGCCTGCTTCCCCACCCCGCCCCCCGCCTGCCTCTCTGCCTACTTGTGATCTTGCTCTCTGTCAAATAAATAAATCCTTAAGAAAAAAAAAAAAGAATCAGAACCACAGTTGTTAGATTTCTATTCCCACCCCAGAACTCTAAAGTCACTGTAGCAAGAATGGGACTTATGGGTTCAATCTGTAGTGGGTATATAAATAAAATTATCTTTAGACTACAGAATGTTATTTTGTCCCATCACCTAGTTTGGCAGAAATTTCAAGTCACTTACGTCCTTCACTTTGATGCCAAAGCACATGGTATTCTCTCATGTCAGTTTTCTTTTCATGTAGTTTTGAACAAAAATGAGCACCTGATATAAATAACTAGTATTTGGTTAGTAAATGACATCATGGTATATAATTTAGTATTTTATGAATGTGGTTTCTCACATTTGGGTCAGACCTCAAAAAGTTATTGGGTAATTTTTCAAATTGAACTTCTGGAAATCTAAAACAGAGAATCTAACTCTGGATTATTATAAATTCATTAGAATTTTGCTGACCTCCTCATTTCCATCCAAATTAACTAGCTAACCTCTTTTTAAAGTCTATTATAGCAATATTTCCTTTATAAAATTGTATTCTGTTTCTTCCATTAGCATTATATGAGAATAGCATGTGCTATTTACAGCACTAATATTGATTCTGGTTATATCAACTAAACTGAACATGAAATGGTCCACATCATCATGAAAGCTAACTTAAGACAGAGACCCAGCACTAATTGTTGTTATCCATTTCTATGCACGACAGTTTCTACATTCCTAAAAATATTTTTTGAAGCAAAACTAAGGTCAATATCCAGAGATTTATGTTCAGACATTAGAAATGGTTGTTTCAAATTTATGTATTTCCTTCCAGTCATTTGTCATTTTCATAATTCATTTTATGAATCAAACTTGATTTCTAGTTGGCCTTTAACCTTGAGATTAACCTATTAGTAAAGACATTTTATACTTGTTCTTTTTATCCAATTATGTCATTCTCAGTTTGCACGTATTCTTTTACTCCGAGATGAAAGACAGAGAGATTATACTAGAACCCCGAGACTCAAGTATATTTCACTATTTCAAGACTCTCTTCTTTGATTTTAAATAACATTTGTGTGGTCCTAAGTATCCTGACATATCAGAACATGGCATGCTTTTAATGCCATCTGCATTGCCATACATTGTTCCCCTTGCCAGCAACATCCTTCACTGCAGCCAGCCACTCAGTCCTCCATGAAGTCAATTAGGAAGTTCCATTCTCTGAAGTCTCCCTTCATCTCGCGGACACCCTGACCTTGACAGAGTAATGCCACTCTTATTCTTTGCCAATAATGACTGATTTTTCCCACCTTACTTCCTGGCTCATTCAATCTCATTATTTAGCCGTCCAAGCTGGAATCCTTATAATTTTACTTTTTTCCCCTCAACATTCTTACTTTTCACCTTCCACAACTGGTCTGGGTCTATCAATTCTGCCTTTTCCAGGCACTCTGAATTTTGTAAGCTCCTTCTCGCCACCATGATCCCTCAGCCCTTAAGTAGTCTCCATTCCTCCATTTTTACTACAGGTCTTTCCCCTCTTCAGACAGGATACGTCTAAAAATCAATTTCTTTTTTTATCTTACTGTACATAAATTCAATTAACATTTACGGCATCATTAGTTTCAGAGCTAGAGTTTATCAATTTATCAGTTGCATATAACACCCACTGCTCATTATATCACGTGCCCATCTCCTAGTTAACCCATCTTCCCACCACTCTCCCCTCCAGCAACCCTCAGCTTGTTTCCTATGATTAAAGCTCTCTTACAGTTTTTCTCCCTTTCTGATTTCATCTTTTTCATTCTTCCCTCCAATTTCTGATCATGAGAAAGTCAAAAATTTTTTAGATACAGGAGATATTTGTGTGAAATCAGAAAAGACACTTAATAGCCAAAGGAATGTTGAAAAAGAAAACTGAAGTTGGTGGCATCACAATGCAAGACTTTAAGCTCTATTATAAAGCTGTAATCACTAAGACAGTATGGTACTGCCACAAAAAGAGACACCTGGATCAATGGAACAGAATAGAGAACCCAGCAATAGACCTTCAACTCCATGATCAACTAATCTTCAACAAAATAGGAAAGAATGTCCAATGGAAAAAAAAAAAAAAAAGAGTCCCTTCAACAAATGGTGCTGAGAAAACTCGACAGCTACGTGAAGAATGAAACTGGGCCATTTTCTTATACCATACACAAAGATGGATGAAAAGACCTAAATGTGAGAAAGGAATCCATCTGAATCCTAGAGCAGAACACAGGCATCAACCTCTTTGACCTCGTCCACAGCAACTTCTTGCTAGACATGACTCTAAGGTAAGGGAAACAAAGGCAAAAATGAACTATTGGGACTTCATCAAGATAGAAAGCTGCTGCACAGCAAAGGAAACAGTCAAGAAAACCAAAAGGCAACCTATGGGATGGGAAATATTTGCAAATGATGTAGCAGATCAAGGGTTAGTATCCAAGATATATAAAGAGCTTATCTAACTCAATACCCAAAGAACAAATAATCCAGTCAGGAAATGGGCAGAAGATATGCGCAGGCACTTCTCCAAAGAAGAACATCCAAATGGCCAAAAAACACACGAAAATGTGCTCCATATTATCCGGCCTCAGGGAAATACAAATCAAAACCACAATGAGATACCATCTCACACCAGTCAGAATGGCTAAAATTAACAAGTCAGGAAATGACAGGTGTTGGCAAGGATGCAGAGACCCTCTTAAAACGTTGGTGGGAATGCAAGCTGGTAAAACAGTATGGAGATTCCTCAAAAAGCTGAAAATAGAGAGATCCTATGACCCAGCAATTGCAGTACTATATATTTACCCCAAAGATACAAATGTGGTGATCTGAAGGGACACCTGCTCCAATGTTTATAGGAGCAATGTCTACAATAGCCAGACATGGAAAGCGTGCAAATGTCCATCAACAGATGAATGGATAAAGAAGATGTGGTATATATATACAATGGACCATTACTCATCCATTAAAAAAATGAAATCTTGCCATTTGCAATGATGTGGATGGAACTAGAGGATATTATGCTAAGCCAAATAAGTGAATCAGAGAAAGGCAATTATCATATGATTTCACTCATATGTGGAATATAAGAAACAAAATAGAGGATCGTAGGGGATGGGAGGGAAAATAAGACAAAATAAGAGAGAGAGAGAGAAGCCATGAGAGACTCTTAATCATAGGAAAAAAATTAGGGTTGCTGGAGGCGTGGGGGTGGGAGGGTGGGTAGCTGGGTGGTGGACATTAAGGAGGGCATGTGATAAAATGAACACGAATCATTGAGCTCTATTTCTGAAGCTACGAAAATACTATATGTTAGTTGAATTTAAACTTTTCAAAAGATACGAGATATTCCACAATCTGATTAACATTTATCCTTTTTATCGCTTCCTATTCAATACAGTTTAAAGTCTGTACTCCAACCACAATAAATTTTCTGTAATTCCCTAAATACCTATAGTAATTCATTTTATTAATAATTATCCACTCATTTTCTTCCCACATGGAAATTATAATCCCTGCTCATTGTCATAGGACCTCTAGTATTCTTAAATAATACATAGTATGCTTAAAAAATATTCTACTTCATCAGTTTTTGACTTGGTCATCTGAGTTCATTTGGTTCAGGCACACGGGTGTGTAACTCATGCTACATCTCAACAGAAGATTTAAGTGTGATTGCATGGTTTGGCTTACCTTCTTGCTCTCTATTTTAACAGGAGAATGTCAATGTCCCACATTGGGCTGTTCTTCTAACCAGGTCCCTGAGTGAGAAAGTGTAAGAGCACAGCTCAAGAAGCAGCAATCTCATCCAGCCTTTCTGTTTGCACTCAAGATATATTTTCCTCTTCCTTCACTTGAAATATTTCTATTGATACTTCAAGAACTACTGAAATCCCTTTGGGAGGTTCTCCTTTAAGTCAAAATTCATAGCTTTTCCATATGTTTTTATCTCTTCAACGATGATTTGACTCTCTGAAGGCAGAAACCATTTTTTTTTAATAATTTCCTGTGGCTAACATTAATCCTGGCAAATGCTGAAAGTTCCATGATTTCTTCAATTAACTATGCAATGTCTAATATTGAATGAGAGAATAAATGTTTACCTCTAGCAGCTTCACTGATTGGCAGTCTTTCAAAGGAAGGATTTATATGTTTTGAGTGCATTAATATGATTATATGATTTATTTTGCCAACACTTACGTAGCACTTACTATGTATTATACATTGTCATAAATTCTTTAAAAAAATAACTTGTCTTAATCATCACAGCAACTATATGAGATAGTTATTATTCTTATTATCATTATTTTCATGTGAACTAGCCAAAATACAGTGAGGTTAATGTTTGTTCAAGTATTCTGTAACAGAGCAGGCATTTATACCTCAACGCCCCTATGCCAGAGCCCACTGGTTCAATCACACATCTATCAGTAAGTAACTCAGGACCTCAATTTCCTCACCTTTCAAAGGAAGGTCTAAATTCAAATACAGCCTATGTCAAAGCTTCTGGTACTTAGGAAATAAAATGGAAATGTATTCCAGAAGCTATAACTTTAATTTTCTCTCTTAAATTTTAATTCTGGGATAAGTTTGAAGTAAGTTTGCCAATTTCTCATGGGACCATGCGCCTCTGAATGAGATTAGATAGTGACCACCCCATAGGTAAAGCCAGTTTGTCTCTTTGGGCTCACGTGACTTTCAAGAACTAAGAAATGACCTCAAAAAAATTGCCTCTGTTTAGCTACTGAAAGAAAAAACTATACAACTTGTTAGGGAGTATAAACAATATTATTCAATTTCTTGATGGAATAGCAAAGGTTAAATGGAAAATGATAAATTTAACAATGTATGTGCTCTAAAAACTCTCATATTCACAATGAATTCCTCATTTGTGTGTGAATATCTCTATATTCCTAAAATGAATATAGATGTGTTCATTTTTCAACATATTTTAAAATAAAGCATAATTGTATTTTATATGTACCCAGAAGCTAGAAGATTTGAAAAGTCCCATGCATTAAAGGAAATGTAAGGTCATGGAACTGAGACTATTACTGTTGCCTCCTAGGAAATTAAAAATGTACTACAGGAAAAATAAGAAATACCTTGATATTAAGAGAGCACTAAAAAGAAAACTATAACCTGATTTACTTAAATGAGACATTTTTGCTCCTTGTACACATGTGATTTTCAAGCACACAGTTGAGCACATTATAATGAGAACTGTAGCAACATATATTTGATGGATAAATAATTTTTTAACTAAAAATAGTCTTGGGTGACACAAGTCATTTCTCTTTCTGTATTCAATCTATTTTCTATCCTACCAATGTGTGATCTCTCTCTCTTTTCACTACAAAGAAACTGTGCTTGTAATTAAGGGAACATGTTATCTATGAGATCTAACTAGTTGAATAAGTCAAACCAACGATCTTTTACCAGTAGGACCCAAATTCATATCGAGAGGGAGCTATTAGGCAGAATTTTTCAATAGAAATTTTTATGTATCCTATTCCATTCACCTCACAGATTTTGGAACATTTTTGTTGCAAGAATAAACAATACGGGAAACATCTTTGAGAATTTATCCTTCATCCAAAAGAGATCCATTAGCAGTCATATTTACTTTCATTACAATTACTGGAAACTTGTATTTACAACAAATATGTATATACAAATACATATAAAAACAATGAGCCTAATGGAATACATTTTTTTCTTCTTAAACTCTTACAGAAGATACCAAATGGAATTGTTTTCATGTGAATCATCTCTTTTGTATTATTCCCATAAATAATCCATAATTACATATGATGGAGATGAAATAATCTTAAATATAAATAACAATGGGAACAATGAGTTCATTTAAAAAACTTTCTATAAAGGTCAATTGTTATATTTGGAATTTTCTGCTTTTTCATTCAAGGACCATTGGAAGACAGATTTTGTATTTCCCTGTCAGCTCATGTTTGACTTTTGCCATTTATATAAATACAATGTAAAAAGTCATAGAAGAGGTAATGGGTGCTTCCAGCTTTTCTACTAACATAAGAAAGATGCAAGGGCTCTAATATTCCTAGTCATTGACATTTACAACTATGGGTTTGTTTTTAATACAGGGCAGTGAGCAACGTACTTAAGGCCTCAGAAAATGCTTTATGGCATACACTAAAGGTGAATCACTTTTTTACTAGATTTATTAGCTAGAAGAATTGCAATCTCAAGAGGAAATTTAGCTAGTTTTAACCGAAGTAGTGCTTTTTCTAGTTATTTCCTCTTGAATTCTCAGCAGGACTCAGGCATTCTAAATGTCCTATTCAGGGATCCTGATTTCTTTCCCCAGCTGGTTTCTGCCACCTTGGGTACTGACAGAGTACTCATTAACAAACTAATTGATTTTTATTAATTATCTGTGGTATAATCTTTCCACTGTTTTCCCCCCTAGTATCTAAGCTTATTAACTCCAAACACTTAAACACCACACACACACATACACACACACCATAATTAGTCCTAAAAACTTTGGAATAAAAATGATCTCAAATATACAGATTGATTGCACAAATCAAAATGTTATTAGGAAAAAGTTAGCTACTCTGTGTTAAAATGCCACCCAAACAAAAATACCAGAGAAAGACAACTATCATATGATCTCCCTGATATGAGGACATGGAGAAGCAACATGGGGGGGGTAGGGGGATAGGAGAAGAATAAATGAAACAAGATGGGATTGGGAGGGAGACAAACCATAAATGACTCTTAATCTCACAAAACAAACTGGGGGTTGCTGGGGGGAGGTGGGATTGGGAGAGGGGGAGGGGGCTATGGACATTGGGGAGGGGAGGCGAACCATAAGAGACTATGGACTCTGAAAAACAACCTGAGGGTTTTGAAGGGTCAGGGGTGGGAGGTTGGGGGAACAGGTGGTGGGTAACGGGGAGGGCACGTTTTGCATGGAGCACTGGGTGTTGTGCAAAAACAATGAATACTGTTATGCTGAAAAAATAAATAAAATGAGAATGCCTAAAAAAAAAAAATACACACACACACACACAAAAAAAAAAGTGAGGAGGCAGGCAGAAGAAGAGGAAAAAGCAGGCTCCCCACTGAGCGGAAAGCCCTACATGGGCTCAATCCCAGAAGCTGAGATCATGACCTGAGCCAAAGATGGACGCTTAGCCACCTGAGCCACCCAGGTGCCCCCATAGTTGACGTTTTAGTCTCAAAAGAACAACATAAGGATTCAAAAATTATATATATTGTAAAATATTTACCACTCTAAGTGTATTACAATATTTTTAACCACATTCTATATGGTGTACTTTCCATCTCTATGACTTATTTCGTAACTAGAAGTCTGTAACCTCCAACAGTTTATTGATGGTTATCATTCTTCACCTAAAACTACTAATATACTCTGAATCAAGCTGGGTCTCATAAACTCAAGCATTTCTCTAAAATATATTTTTTCCTGTTAAAATTCCCCTCACTATAATTAATGTCATAATTGTGGGTTATGTTAAGGTATAACCTTCAGGATTCTTTTCCATTCACTAATTCATGCACCTAGCTTATATCAAGCAGCTTTTATGCATCGAAGTACTATGCAAAGTGCTAAAGATTTTTTTCTTTTTTTACTAAGATGCACTAACCCCTCATCAGAAAAATCAAAATTGATAGGCTCTATCACAGGATGGGGGATTAAACATTATACATGGGGGAAAAAAAAGTCTATCCAACAGGGAAAAATCCAGTGACAAATACCTCTGGAACTTCTTGTAGCACAGGTCTGATTCGTCTTCATACACAGAAATGTTAAATAACAATATCTATAGAGTATCTACAAAGGCATAAAGAAATTTTTTTGAAAAAGGAGTATATTTGAAAGGAAAATGTAAAGTTTCATGCACCTGTGAAAAGGACTCATTTAATGGGGACATGGAGCAAGAGGAGGTGAGACGTAAAACATGGCCAGTTTACTACTGCATAAACAGGCCTTAAGCAGCTTGGGTTTTATATTGCTGGGTGGTGGTTCTTTTTTCGTGGGTCTGTATCCAATGATACTTTTCAGAAATGGATGTATCTATACTTATACCTACAGTTTATCACTTAGTCGTATAGTGTTCCATGGACACGTGAAACCTATTCCGTGACCCAGATCATATGTTCCTGCTTATGCAACAGGAACCCAGAATGGATTGTTAATTACCAGAGTAAACTGATTGTCTGGCATCTTTGGGAAATATTCTAGTTGCACTGAAGGAAGAATAATAGAGAAGATTTTGCTGATGGGGGAGAAGTGAAGAGGCTCTTATAACGGCCCAGATCACCAAAGATAAAGACAGTTACCCACCTTGCCTATCTATCCTTCCCAAGGACCTTTACTTACATCTGCCTGCAGCATCAACCTGTTAATATGTATGTGTTCTCAACTAAAATGCAAGGTGTTCCATTCCAGACAAGTCAGTAGGTTCTCTATATAGAATGCTTACATAAAGTTTAGGACATGATGTTATGATGAGCTGAGAAAGGGGGGTTTCTTTTGTTTTTTATTGCCAAATATAAATTCAAATTAAAACAATACACACCTACACCTTCTCCAGCTAAGTTATGTAAAGTTTTCACTGAAGAGGAAAAAAAAAGGGGGGAAACAGAAGTCTTCAATGGCAGGAAAAGAAACAGTATCATTAGAATAAAGTTATGTATCTAACATCAAAATACTATGACAATTTTGTAAGGTGTAACTAAAACGATAACTATAAAAATCTACAAATTATGATTTGTGGTCTTCTTGAACTTCCATTTACTTCCTTACTGGGCATGTTTCCTTGGTGATAAACTGTGATATTTAATGAAGTCCTGCTAATAGGAATAAGCTCAAATCCTGGTGAGAATCATAGAATAGCAAAGAGGAAAATCAATGATTGTAACTAGTTAGCACTTTTGAAAAATGTTCAGTTGGGCAGAGAGCAAGGGAATTAGAGATCTACCTTTGTGCTTTTATCCTTGTAGGTCAGTTAATAGTCCTATCACAGGTCCAATAGGATTGGATTCTATTTTATGTATGAACACTCATCAAATGATATATTGCTATTTAAATTCTAGCACCGCATTTAGTTCTTCACTGTGCTTAATTTGAAAGTAAAGTTACTACTTATAAAAATAAGCTGTTGACAGTGATTGCCCACAAAGATTGCTATTTACCTGTTTCTCTATGCATCCGAGTTCTAGACATCAACATTTAACAAAAGGGTATTCCAGTATTTTGAGACAAAGTAAATGAAATTGTCAAGCATATGCCATTTTATAATGCAAGCATTTTCAGTGACACTTTATCACTTTTCTATTTTATTTAACAATAGGCACCATAACAGACATAAAATTCAGCAATCAGGGGAGGGGGGCTTCTTTTTTTTTTTTTTTTTTTTAATTCTTTTTTTTTTTTTTAAAGATTTATTTATTTGACAGATAGAGATTACAAGTAGGCAGAGAGGCAGGCAGAGAGAGAGGAGGAAGCAGGCTCCCAGCTAAGCAAAGAGCCCGATGCGGGGCCCGATCCCAGCACCCCGGGATCATGACCTGAGCTGAAGGCAGAGGCTTTAACCCGCTGAGCCACCCAGGCGCCGAGGGGGGCTTCTTAAGCTAAGAGTGAGGACTAGATTTTTTTTTAAAGATTTTATTTATTTATTTGACAGAGAGATCACAAGTAGGCAGAGAGGCAGGCAGGGAGGTGGGGGGGAAGCAGGCTCCCCGCTGAGCAGAGAGCCCAATACAGGGCTAGATCCCAGGACCCTGAAATCATGACCTGAGCTGAAGGCAGTGGCCCAACCCACTGAGCCACCCAGGTGCCCCTAGATCATTTTTATAAGAGTTGTTAAAAGATGAAAACATTCTGACCCCAATACCACAAAGTCAACTTCAGAAAGCCAAAAAGAATTGCCTCAGATCTCCCTGACACACCTACAGGAATCTTCTCTGCCTTCTAGCTACCCAGCAGTGTGGTGACTGCTGTCCAAGCCTTGGAATTATTGTCCTGCACAGCTCACCTTCTGAGTAGATGCTCATGGTGTAATTTCAGTGTCCAGGATGTCTGAGCCAATTCCAATTACCTGAGACATCACAATTTCAGCACAATTTAGGCACACTGAAATTGTTCATCAGTGGGTTTTTTGGTTTTTGTTGTTTTGTTTTGTTGCTCTTCATCTTCTCAAAAGGGATAAAGCTTGTCAGGAACTAGTAACTACAGGGAATAAATACAGTTTTCAAATCAATAGATATATAGATATACAGACACATATGTATTACATATAAGCTATGTTATATACATACGCACTTTGTGTATCAACATGAAATCTGAAATACAATTTAATAGTTGTTCAATACCAGATTCATTTTATGTCTTTTACTAGACTTGATTAGCCATTTCCTAACAGCTATGCCCTAGAAATTCAACTTATGGTAATATATCTAAGAATGAGAGACAAAACAGAAGGACATGAAACAAAGTAGCCATAGAAAATTTAGTGCATTATTAGCTTTAATGTCATTTGAACTGTAAAAAAAAAAAAAAAAAAAAAAAAATTCTGAAATTGAGGGAAATTATTCTCACTAGTTTTAAGGTATAATTAGGACTTAAAAATACTAAAATACTCTAGAAATGGAAATTCTTAATAAGTTGAAAAAATTTTATTTCTACAGCTACTTAAGTGCCAAGAGAATGAGTCTGAAGAGAAAGTCTATAGAAAACTCATAAGTAGGAGTGTAGTAGACAATGATATCAGGGAAAATGGACTGGAATCAGAATACTTTACACTCTAATTTTGTTCTAACCAAATGATCTTGAGTAAATAACTTCATTAAAAGGTAAAAAGTGCTTTAATTTGTTTCAAATTAATTTTTGTAGATATGTAATTTCATATAAGCTAAAGCAACATTTGAAGTAAAAATTTACTCTGTTAAAGGACTAACTTTTAGGATGTAACTTATAATTTGTTCTCTATACAAATTTATATATATGCTTTTCCTGATGATATTCAACTACTATTAATAGCAATTCACCTAATTTAGGGGAAATCCACGAAAACAATTTGCCAAGAAGGATTTTTCAATTTGATTCTTAGAAAAATGTTAGTGTTTGCAAAGAACTGTTAGAAATATAAATCATGGGTTTTTTTTTCTTTTTTTTTTTGCTTTGTTTTTGTTTTTGTTTTGTTTTTGCATGCTCTAAGTCTGCTTTTATCATTTGTTAGTGAATAGCTATTTTTATGATAACATGCACTTCTGGAGTTCTGTGAGTGATAATTTCTGAGTGGATTGGCATTCAGGGTATCTGTATGGGGTATCTGTACAGACAGTTGAAATAAAAGTTACTGGATTTATTTTAGTAGGCTTTAAAATACTTAGCCATTTTATTCCACAGTGGAAGAGAAATAATACCAAGTCTGATGCACTGAATTCCAAGCAAGTGAATATAATCTGTTATGCATGGACACTATAGAGGGGGAAGTCTAGGATGTGGAGGTACCTGTCAATGTGGTTGCAAAGAGGGGGGTGGAAAATCAAGGAAGGGCACCTAAGGAATTTTTATCATAGTTTTGGGAATTAACACCTTAATATATTAAGCAGGAATATTTTTAAACCAATTTATAAGGTAATAATCTTGATTTTCATCCGGTAACACTTATGCTCAGAAATTACCTCCAATATCAAGAGTCAAATCAATTTTATGCAGGTTTCTGTGTAGAATGGATGGATTCCACAGATTTAAGCCACTAGTCTAGTTAGAGACTAATGGAGTCAATCCTACTTTTTTTAATACCTATATTTCCAATTTCGTCTATTATGGGAAATACATTAACCCAAAACTGAATAAATCCCTTGGGAATACTATCCATAGCCTTCTTCAGGAACTATGTAGCTAAACCCTACCTTAACCAGGATTCAGACACAAACAAATTTGTTTCTTGCACACAAATCAAATAATCAAGTCCATGATTCCATCCCAGGGGTTCTACTGAGCTCTTTAACTTCTATGATCTCCAAAGTAACAATTTGTTTTTCCTTAGCGTTCTTTTACATTAAAGAAGGTCACACTTTCCATATTCTTTTAATTGGTGTATTTTCTTCAAAACCTCACAGTTCAGTAAGTACCTAGATATAAATCTTTGGATCGTTCACCTTAAATTGTCATTGAATATGTTCAATAATTACTATCAAATGCTTTTATTAAATACTTAACGTTCAACTTCTGAGTAACTTCTTTTTCCTATCATATAGAGGTTTATTAGCTTTAATTACCAATAATAAAGTATTGTTGGAGGCAATTATAAAATTTCCTAATTAGTATAAGAATGAAACATTCTTTATAAAATATTCTACAATTTGAGAAGAAAGTCAGTTCCTTTTTATCAAATAGTGAAAGAGAAAAGTAAGACACCTGTATTTGAAGAATAGGTTTGGGAAGTTTCTTAACAGAAATAAAAAAATATGTTATTTCCTAGTTTTTTGCCAAGCAACTTAAATATACTAAAAATAGTATTTATTGTTTTTGCACAACACCCAGTGCTCCATGCAAAATGTGCCCTCCCTATTACGCACCACCTGTTCCCCCAACCTCCCACCCCTGACCCTTCAAAACCCTCAGGTTGTTTTTCAGAGTCCATAGTCTCTTATGGTTCGCTTCCCCTCCCCAATGTCCATAGCCCCCTCCCCCCTCCCAATCCCACCTCCCCCCAGCAACCCCCAGTTTGTTTTGTGAGGTTAAGAGTCATTTATGGTTTGTCTCCCTCTCAATCCCATCTTGTTTCATTTATTCTTCTCCTATCCCCCTAACCCCCCATGTTGCTTCTCCATGTCCTCATTTACGCTGAAAAAAATAAATAAAATGGAAAAAAAAATGACCAAATAACTCAATGAAAAACAGTTTAGAGAAATGAATAGATAATTCACAGAAGTAGAAATAAAAATGGTGCTTAAACATAAAAAAATACTAAAAATAGGACAATAATTCTTAATAAAAATAGATGATACATAAAGATGCAAAAGTCTTATTTCATGAAAACAATGGTAAGAATAAAATCTACAGGAGAGAAAAATAAAATTAAATGTCTCTTAGGAAATATCCTGGTCAAGTTGATCGTATCTATTTATATCTTGTTTTATAGTACAAGCCAGGCTGAAATTTTATAATGAAATGACCCTGACCTGAAGCCTCCTTTGTAAATGACTAGTGCCTTAATTATTTGCATCTGTGAACTCAAATGAACATACTTAAGGATATATCAATATGCTCATAAATCATCTGCAGGCGATAAGTAGTCCAACATAGATAATTAGAGAATTTACGGAAGGCTTACTCCCTCTGTTTATCTGCTTATGACATTTGCGGTACAGCCCTAACAGCAGGATAATTACTAGATTTATTCATCAAACAAAATCACGCCTTCTGGGAATGCACAGTGACTCCGGTTTTAGGACTAATAAAGACATTTTTCACCAAAACTCAAGTACTAATTTGCTCAATAACTAGCTGCAATAAGCTTTTATGGAAGCACTCAAAGAAAAGGCTTGGCACCAGAGGGCAGATAATTAAAGGTGCAGTATCCCTATACAAAAGGATCTGAACAATTCCCTGACCATATTAAAATTTAATTGTTGAATGTTAATTGAAAAAAAAATAAGTCGCTTCTGTTCTCTGCATTTCAGTAATTATTCTCCTCAGATCAAAAACCTATCTGTACGTCTAACAAAAGGAAACCTAAAATAAAGTCCTCTAACACTTGTCATAAAGTATCCCAGTAAAACATAAAAATTAACTATTATGGGGAAAAAAATCATATCTCATGTAAAGCTATACATTTGCTTTGAATTCTCTTCCCCGGAGTCTGTCTTCCTCCATCCCTCACCCACCAACACAAGAGTTATAACCAGCCAGGTTGTTTCATTAAGTGTTTCAACAACTTTATAAATGATAATCCCCCAGAATATTTTAGTTATTTGAAAACTTAAGTATTCTTTAACTTCATTTTCCCATGAGTAATTTTTTTTCCCTTGCATTTTTTTCCTCTAGGATTTCTCTTCTATATCCACAAAAGGGAGCTACTTCAACAGAAAAGCATTCCTAACCAAACTCATTGCACATTAATTAGGTAAAGTGATCATAACCTAGTTGGCTTGTCCACACAGAAGGTCTGTTCTCAAGGAAGCATGGAATTGCAGTTCAATTCTACATATTTACATCAACATTCTGATAAAATAGTAATTGAGAAGTGTTTTTAAAATGTTTCCACATGGGACAGTTAGGATATTCCCAGAAGCTAAGCTTTTACACTCTACCAAAAATCAGAAATCCTCAGGCCCTTGGACTCACTTTCCGCTGCAGAGGAATGATGAACTACACAAAATTCAGACTTTTAAACTCATATTTAATTGTTTAATGTCATGGCTCTTGGTAGAGCATTGTTGCTTGAAAAATAAATTGGGTAATTCAATTAAATGGCTACAGAAGATACATCATATCAGATGTAGAAAGGCACTAACCCCAGCTTGAACTTGACGTCCCACATCGCTTCACTTATTTGACAAATGGATTCTTGAAAATAATTGAAACACATGGCTGCCAGCATAGGTCAATAATACTTTTTTGCCATTCAGCCTCTTAACAGCTTCCATTTTTTTCTTGCACTGTGCCATTCAGGGCAAAGATTGCATTTGCCTGGTAAATCATGCAAGCATTATTACTAAAATGGGACTAAATGCAATGAAAATGGACTACATAAAAGTAATGGCACTTAAGTAAAAGGAAGACCATCTACTAGGGCAAACACTAAATGTCAGAGTTAAATACTATATGACATTACTTCCATTACAAGCTCATATTATGCACATAAGAAAGCAAACTCACTAACTACAGCTGCATACTACGTTTTCGTGTTGTTAACCAATGTTTTCAAGAAAACTACTGTTAATCCAGACTTAAAGCAGAGCCACATACATGCTAGTTCAAGATTTTTCCTCAATCTTTAGGTATTATATTACAGTTAGGCAAAAATTCCATCACTGCATAGGTTTTAAATTGAAAATCACCAGCAGATTTAAAGGGTGATTCCTGGGCTTTTTGATAACACAGGGGGAAAAAAACTGAGTTAAAAGCCAAGAATTTTAAGAATACTGTTTGGATAAATAGGTTTTGAATGGGGGTAAGGGAAACATGTGCTTTAGCCTAGATGATACAAACAGGAAGGATTTTAATTTTTAAATTTCAACTTTGTTATATTACACATTCAAAATGGTTAAGAGGGAACCAGTACATAAAACACAATACGAAGATCCAAGCAGAAATTCATCTTTTTCTTGTTTTCCATATGGAACAGGACACTACCATTTTCTTAGTGTTTTGGGTTTAGTCTGGTTTGGTTTTTGTTAAGAAAACATGTCCCAGTTTCTTAATGTTCAAGCCTTCAATTATTTCACAACTAGGCAGTACTGCTTAGAGATAAAAATTCAATCATAATGTCTAGGATTGACTCCTGCCTCCACCCATCTGCTATGAGCAAATTACTCCATCTTTTTATGCCTCAGTTTTCACATCTGTAAAATGAAGATAAAGATAGAAACTCATGTGAGTGAAAACTAAGAGGATTAAGTGTTTAATGTAACACCTAATAATAAAGGCTTAATGAATATCTCCAGGCATTGTATACAGCAAAGTATGCATCAATCACAAGGCTTTTATAAGACAAGAGATGTTCGTAAGTGAACACTGTGCATTTTGACACTGGACTCCAGCTTCAGTATTCTCAGGTCATGTTTGATTTTTTTCACCCTTTCTAAATCATAAAGCTCTTTTAACTTTCATTTCATTGATCAAACTGCCTTTCCTTTTGAAATGCTAACTCCTGAAAGTTATACCGCAACTATCAACAGCCACTGATCTGAACCTTCAGAGGAACCCAGCTACCTTCCTCTAGGAGCCAAAGATGCCATTTCAGGTTTTCTAGACAACTCCTCCAATCGATGGTATTAAGTACTAGGAAAGCAAACTCCTCAGGCTGCTTAAGAATAAAATTATGTTCTGTAAAACCTGTTTGTTTGTTTGTTTTTTTAAACAAGTCATTTGTGGTTTTCTACCCGCTTCTGTAGCAGTCACCCACCATGGCCACCACCACCACCATTATTCAGCCCCAACACAGCCAGTCCTTGAGTCTTTTACTGGGGTTAACTAACTACATGTTTATCTCATGGCGGGGGGGCGGGGGGGGGGGGGCGGCGGAGGAGAAGGTAGAAGGAAGATTTATGGGAGCAACTTTCATCAGCATTACTGTTTTTGCTGATTTGTGTTTCACAGGATTTTGGTTATTAAAGTAATTCAGTCAAGAAAAATTCAATAGTTCTATGAAAGTACATTTCAAAACTCGCAGTTCGTCTCGTCTTCAGTGTGCTAAGGAATTGTTAAAAAATGATACTCAAAACCCGCAAACACTGCAGTAGAAAACAGTACTCTTATTTGTCAGAACTATTTTTTAAACAATATGAAAAGAAAAACAAAAGTAATAATAGCTAACACTGCAGAGAGAAAAGATCCATTAGAGAACACACACACTACCGCAGGTTATAAACATCGGAATGATATTGATGTATTATGGAAAACAATTGAAACAACTCTTTCAAGAACAAGATTCACAGATTTCTATCTACTATTCTAGAGTATTCAATTAAATTAATTTAAACTTATTAAAATAATATCCTGCTGTATTTATCTTCATATATAAACTGTTGAATTTAAGAATTATTTATCAGCCTTGCATTGAAATATGACTACTTCTGGGCTATTTCCTGATTACTAAGATGTAATTTATTTTGCATATTTGTTTTACAAAATACTAATCCCTCAAATTTAAAAATCAAGACACATAAAGCACGGCAATAGGTATGTACACTCACAAAAATTAAATAGATTTCATTTAATTCTAAAATGACACTCACAAAAATAGATTATGAGCATTAAAAAAGATTGCCTTAAGAAAAAAAAAAAGTCTAACGGGAAAATTTGCTGGCCCAGGAGCTTGATTTAGGCAGGGTATTTCAAAATTCTCAAAGCTTACTTTTCTCAATTAAGGATTATGGAAACAATCCTGGTAAGCCTAAAGGGTATTGAATTGTGCTTGTAGAACATTAAGCAAACATGGGTATCTCCAGATTCACAAAGCTCCAATAAAACCATGTGTATGTAATTAGATCAATCAACAGGAACCATTATGAGATATATGTCACAGGACGGCTCATAACAAGCAGCCATATAGAGAGCATTAACTCTATCCACCTAAGGCCTAATTCACTCAATACAGACCTCACTTAAATCTATAATGGTATTAAATCTATTAATGGTGTGTGTTTTCGTTATGTTTTTTAAACCAAGCAAAACAAAACAAAACAAAAAGCAAAAACTATAGGCAGTTTTAATTTTAACATACTTTTTACTAATAATTGACAAAACATGGAATTTTTACAAGGTGAATGGAATATTTTCCAGTGAAGTATTTTTTTCTAAGTAAAAATAACAAATTGCTACTTGGAAAAAAAAGAAAGAAAGAAAAGAAAAGAAAGACCTTAAACCAAAAGGATGATGTGGTATGAAAATCAGTTTTAACTTCAAAATTACACAAAATAAAAAGTAAAAAGCTAACTACATTAACAAACCAAGAACTACTAACACTGCTCTCAACTCCCTATCAGTCTGGGGACTTATACAACCTAGGAGATAATTAAACAACAAAAATAAGGTCTTGTAACATTTCTTCCAAAATATTACAGGTTTTGTGAGCTCTCGTGAAGATAAAGTTGCAAAATAAATGTAACCATTTATAATAGTGAAAGGACCCCTTGAAAAGACTTAAATCTAACTCCAAACGTTCAATATTTAACTCCAAAAATTCAGAATTTAACTCCAGAAGTTAAATATATACCTACCTTGATTCGTTAGCGCTGCCAAAATCCAAAGTGACTCCGTATTTGGTTTCTCCAGAGGCATCTCCCTAAGGCTCACGGATGGCCGCTGTCTTGCTGCTTCTTCAGACTTGCTTCTACAGGGACGGGCATGTCCGTTTCGTAAACACTTCTAGTAAGGATACCAGTTGTATTGGCTCTCTGGTCTACCCATGTGATCTCACTTCAGCTTAAATGTCTCGTTAAAGACCTTCTCTCCAAACACAGTCACATTAGGAGATGCTAAGGGGTTATCAGCTTGGGGATTTTGGTGATAAAATTCAGCCCCTTAACAACACCTTTAACGTTTCATTACCCATTTTTATTTTGAATCCAGTTAAAAATATGTGCACTGATTATTTTGGTAACTGTTACAAACACTTAACGTGCAGGTTGTCAAACTGTAGCATTTGTCAGAATCATCTGGAGGGCTTGTTAAAATACAATGGCCACCAGTCCCCTGGTTTCTGATTCAGGGACTGTGGCATGAGGCCTGACAACATATATTTTTGACAGGTTCCCAGGTGTTGCTGTTATTGCTAGTAGGGGGACTACACTTTGAGAACCACTGATTTAGCACAAACTTTCCAAAACCATTTGTATAGCATTAGCATAACTTTAAAAGTCAATTACATGAATTCTGATAAAATCACGTAATTCCACTGAAACGTGAGCCTTATATAAAGTAAATGGTGAGTCATGATCATAAATTGGTATATTAGGAAGCATATCTGGGTATTTTTAAGTAAAGCAGAATAGCTATGATCTGAATTATGTTTTCTTCTTTCTTTACCCATTTCTTCTGAGGCATTTCAGGTTTTTTTTTTAAGATTTTGTTTATTTATTTGACAGATAGCCATCACAAGCAGGCAGAGAGGCAGGCAGAGAGAGAGGAAGGGAAGCAGTCTACCCTCTGAGCAGATAGCCTGATGCAGGGCTCCATCCCATGACTCTGGGGTCATGACCTGAGCCGAAGGCAGAGGCTTTAACCCACTGAGCCCAGGCACCCCTAGGCATCTCTTTTTAAAAACAATGTTAGTCTGAATAAGAAATAAAGATCGTTATTAATCAGGAGAGAAATCCATAAGAATAATTACTAGAAGATAGCTAATAATTCTTTTTTTTTTTTTTTAAATATAGCAACCTACTAAGGGAGAGTAAAACCGGATTCTTCATTCAGTCATTATAGATGGTCTACTCTGCTGAAAGCCCACACTGAGCACTGTGGGCGCGGTTAATGAGAAGATGAAAAATTCCTTCCACCCATAAGCTTCCACTCTGAAATAGAGAAGGTATGATGAGTTGACAAAAAGCTATAATGGTGAGCCCAAAAGGAAGTGGGGATGAATTTTCTTCCTTAAAATCAAGGAAAAAGTCAGAAAAAAAGGATATAGTCAATTTGGAGTTGTGCTTTGAGAGAAATGCAGTTGGTGGGAGAGAGAAGTTCAGATGAAGGAATCAGCATCGGCAGCTGCACAGAGTTAAGAAGTCATGGAGGAAAGTATGGCACAGAAGTGTTGTTTAGAGAAAAAAATAGAATTTTAAACAACTTAGAATTGCTTTGAATCTACCTTAAGCCAATTTGAGCAACTCTAAACACAGCAGCTACATGCAGAAAGCCTCGTTAGCATTGTCTCTTAATGTCTGTATTTTAATCACTGTCAGTAAGTTTGACTTGCATTTATAGGAAGATGGAGTGAATATCTGAGTTACTAACCTTGAGCTTCAATAGTCTGAGGAATAGGGTATGTACTAGATTGGCGTAGAACGATTTGCATAAAGTTATTAGAGGCAAATATTATTTCATTTGATCTAAAATATTTATAAATTATAATTATGGTTTATAATCTATAATAATGAGAAAAGTCTGAATTAATGAGTGGATATGAAAACAGTGAGAACTCTGTTCCATTATTTATATCTAATCAACTTTTATTGATTACTTTGATTACAAGCACTTGAACTCATCTTTAAAATATGCCAGTTCTCAGGTTAATATGGCATTTTGACAGACATTGAGAAATATACATATTGGTCTGATACTTATGCTGTGGACGTGGGATTATTATAAAGACCAATAGCAAATTAAAATCAAACCATTTTTATTTCTTTTTGAAGGTCTGAATAGTGTCATGTGTCCTCATTAAATTATAAGAACTTATTTCTTTTTATTTATTTATTTATTTATTTTTAATTTATTTATTTTTATTTGTTTATTTACAGCATAACAGTGTTCATTGTTTTGGCATCACACCCAGTGCTCCATGCAGTACGTGCCCTCCCTATTACCCACCACCTGGTTCCTCAACCTCCCAACCCCCCCACCCCCCCCGCCGCCCCTTCATAACCCTCTAGTTGTTTTTCAGAGTCCATAGTCTCTCATGGTTCATCTCCCCTTCCAGTTTCCCTCAACTCCTTCTCCTCTCCATCTCCCCATGTCCTCCATGTTATTTGTTATGCTCCACAAATAAGTGAGACCATATGATACTTGACTCTCTCTGCTTGACTTATTTCGCTCAGCATAATTTCTTCCAGTCCCGTCCATGTTGCTACAAAAGTTGGGTATTCGTCCTTTCTGATGGAGGCATAATACTCCATTGTGTATATGGACCACATCTTCCTTATCCATTCATCCGTTGAAGGGCATCTTGGTTCTTTCCACAGTTTGGCGACCGTAGCCATTGCTGCAATAAACATTGGGGTACAAATGGCCCTTCTTTTCACTACATCTGTATCTTTGGGGTAAATACCCAGCGGTGCAATTGCAGGGTCATAGGGAAGCTCTATTTTTAATTTCTTCAGGAATCTCCACACTGTTCTCCAAAGTGGCTGCACTAACTTGCATTCCCACCAACAGTGTAAGAGGGTTCCCCTTTCTCCACATCCTCTCCAACACACGTTGTTTCCTGTCTTGCTAATTTTGGCCATTCTAACTGGTGTTAGGTGGTATCTCAATGTTGTTTTAATTTGAATCTCCCTGATGGCTAGTGATGATGAACATTTTTTCATGTGTCTGATAGCCATTTGTATGTCTTCGTTGGAGAAGTGTCTGTTCATATCTTCTGCCCATTTTTTGATATGATTATCTGTTTTGTGTGTGTTGAGTTTGAGAAGTTCTTTATAGATCCTGGATATCAACCTTTTGTCTGTACTGTCATTTGCAAATATCTTCTCCCATTCCGTGGGTTGCCTCTTTGTTTTGTTGACTGTTTCCTTTGCTGTGCAGAAGCTTTTGATCTTGATGAAGTCCCAAAAGTTCATTTTTGCTTTTGTTTCCTTGGCCTTTGGAGACATATCTTGAAAGAAGTTGCTGTGGCTGATATCGAAAAGGTTACTGCCTATGTTCTCCTCTAGGATTCTGATAGATTCCTGTCTCACGTTGAGGTCTTTTATCCATTTCGAGTTTATCTTTGTGAACGGTGTAAGAGAATGGTCGAGTTTCATTCTTCTACATATCGCTGTCCAGTTTTCCCAGCACCATTTATTGAAGAGACTGTCTTTTTTCCATTGAATATTTTTTCCTGTTTTGTCGAAGATTATTTCACCATAGAGTTGAGGGTCCATATCTGGGCTCTCCACTCTGTTCCACTGGTCTATGTGTCTGTTTTTATGCCAGTACCATGCTGTCTTAGTGATCACAGCTTTGTAGTAAAACTTGAAATCGGGTAACGTGATGCCGCCAGTTTTGTTTTTGTTTTTCAACATTTCCTTAGCAATTCGGGGTCTCTTCTGGCTCCATACAAATTTTAGGATTATTTGCTCCAGCTCTTTGAAAAATATCGGTGGAATTTTGATCGGAATGGCATTAAAAGTATAGATTGCTCTAGGCAGTATAGACATTTTAACAATGTTTATTCTTCCAATCCAAGAGCATGGAACAGTCTTCCATCTTTTTGTGTCTTCTTCAATTTCTTTCATGAGTGTTTTGTAGTTCCTCGAGTATAGGTCCTTTACTTCTTTGGTTAGGTTTATGCCCAGGTATCTTATGGTTCTTGGTGCTATAGTAAATGGAATCGATTCTCTAATTTCCCTTTCTGTATTTTCATTGTTGGTGTATAAGAAAGCCACTGATTTCTGTACATTGACTTTGTATCCTGCCATGTTACTGAATTGCTGTATGAGTTCTAGTAGTTTGGGGGTGGAGTCTTTGGGGTTTTCCATATAAAGAATCATGTCATCTGCGAAGAGAGAGAGTTTGACTTCTTCCTTGCCAATTTGGATACCTTTTATTTCTCTTTGTTGTCTGATTGCTGTTGCTAGGACTTCTAATACTATGTTGAACAAGAGTGGTGAGAGTGGGCATCCTTGTCGTGTTCCTGATCTCAACGGGAAGGCTGCAAGCTTTTTCCCATTGAGGATGATATTTGCTGTGGGTCTTTCATAGATAGATTTTATGAAGTTCAGGAATGTTCCCTCTATCCCTATACTTTGAAGCGTTTTCATCAGGAACGGATGCTGGATTTTGTCAAATGCTTTTTCTGCATCAATTGAGAGGACCATGTGGTTCTTCTCTCTTCTCTTATTGATGTGTTCTATCACACTGATTGATTTGCGAATGTTGAACCAAACTTGCAACCCAGGGATGAATCCCACCTGGTCATGGTGGATAATCTTTTGAATGTGCTGCTGGATCCTGTTTGCTAGGATCTTGTTGAGAATCTTTGCATCCATATTCATCAGTGATATTGGTCTGAAATTCTCCTTTTTGGTAGGGTCTTTGCCTGGTTTGGGGATCAGGGTAATGATGGCTTCATAAAAAGAGTCTGGAAGTTTTCCTTCTGCTTCAATTTTTTGGAACAGCTTCAGGAGAATTGGTGTTATTTCTTCTTTGAAAGTTTGGTAGAATTCCCCAGGGAATCCGTCAGGTCCTGGGCTCTTGTTTTTTGGGAGGTTTTTGATCACTGCTTCAATCTCATTACTAGATATCGGTCTATTCAGGTTGTCAATTTCTTCCTGGTTCAATTTTGGGAGTTTGTAGCTTTCCAGGAATGCATCCATTTCATCTAGGTTGCTTAGCTTATTGGCATATAACTGTTGGTAATAATTTCTGATGATTGTTTCTATTTCCTTGGTGTTCGTTGTGATCTCTCCCTTTTCATTCATAATTTTATTAATTTGGGCTTTCTCTCTTTTCTTTTGGATTAGTGTGGCCAATGGTTTATCGATCTTATTGATTCTTTCAAAAAACCAGCTTCTAGTTTCATTGATACGTTCTACTGTATCTCTCGTTTCTACCTCATTGATCTCTGCTCTAATCTTGATTATTTCCCTTCTTGCATGTGGAGTTGGTTTGATTTGTTGTTGATTCTCCAGTTCTTTAAGGTGTAGAGATAGCTGGTGTATTCTGGATTTTTCAATGTTTTTGAGGGAGGCTTGGATGGCTATGTATTTCCCCCTTAGAACCGCCTTTGCTGTATCCCATAGGTTTTGGACCGAGGTGTAAGAACTTATTTCTACCAGTAAAAAACAACTGTAAAAACCTGGAACACATTATTATTACAAATGACACTCTGAACAGAGATTTCTTTAGGATGCATAAAATTAACATGGGAAAGGAATTTGCATACATAAAATAAACTGTAGAGGGGTATAAAAATGTGACAACACAGCACACAAATATCGAAATACCCCAATGTATAGATGTTAACTCTGCCTGTTCAGTCTTTGGCAAACCTGTATGGGAGGAAATGAGTAAAATCATCATAAAGAGTGAATATTATTGATATAATTACATACAATTAAAACAGCCCAATAAATAATTTCAAATCCTACCATCCTACAGTATTACGTGGTTTTCGTGAGGGTAGTCTCAAAGATTCCTGATGATTTTAGAAGGGAGTTGGGGGAAATTGGAGGGGGAGATGAACCATGAGAGACTGTGGACTCTGAGAAACAAACTGAGGGTTTTGGAGGGGAAGTGGGTAGGAGGTTGGGTGAGCTGGTGGTGCGTATGAAGGAGGGCACGTATTGCATGGAGCACTGGGTGTGGTGCATAAACAATGAATGCTGGAACACTGAAAAGAAATTTAAAAAATAAATAAAAATTTTTTAAAAAGAATACATTAGAGCAATATCTTTGAACTTCTCTAAAAAAATACACACACACTCACATACTTACACATTTATATTCTGTGCTCTCATCTGTCTTCTTTTCTCTCCCCTCCTACAGCCAAGGATAACATTATTAGTTTCCTATTGCTCCTAGTGACTAAACACGACACCAACTTATTATCTTAAAGTTCTACAGGTTCCAAGTCCACAATGGCTTTCACGTTGGCTAAAATTCAGGTGTTGGCTAGACTATATCTTTCTTTTGGATCCATTTTTATAGAGCCTTCACACATTCCTTAACTGGCCAGGCAGACCCTTTCCTCAACAAAGCCAGCAAGTCATACTTTTGCCTTCTCCTCCCAGCATCACATCGCTTTCTCTGACTCTCCTGACTTCCTTTTTCCCTTATAACGACCCAGTGATTATACTGGACACATCGAGACAATTCAGGATTATCTTCCCCTCCTAATATTCCCTTCTTTCCCTTTCTTCTTACCTTTTGACCGCCTTGATACATTTCTCCCACCCCTTACATTAAGATTCTTACCTGACTCATACCTGCAATGCAAGCAGCATTCATAGGTGCTAAAGACCAGGATGTAGCCATCTTCAGGATCTATATCTACCAGAGGTAATACAGTGGTTTTTCTTTTCTCAATTTCCTCACCAGCTCCTGATGTGTTCCTTAAACTACCGAGATTACACTTTCCCCAAACCACTGATCTGATATTGTTCTTATCAAGATCACTAGGGTATCTGGCTGTTAAACATTCAAGACCTATTCTTACCTTCTCTGGCTACCATCTTTCACTTTTGTTGATTCACGTCTCCCTTCCTCCTCAAACTTTCTTTCCCTCAGATTCCATGTTTCTCTCTTCTTTTCTCCAAACCCCTCTTCATCACCCTTCCAGAGTTTGTTTCACAAACTCCTCTTCCTTCCTTCTCTCAGTGCCGGTTATAGTCATTTACTTTATCCTAACTCTACCTATTTTTTTTTTTTTTTTACTCCTATGATCTCATCTGTGACTAAATCTTCTGTATGGATCAGTCCCAAATCTCTGTCATTTATTTTTTTTTAAAGATTTTATTTATTTATTTGACAGACAGAGATCACAAGTAGGCAGAGAGGCAGGCAGAGAGAGAGGAGGAAGCAGGCTCCCCGCAGAGCAGAGAGCCCAATGCGGGGCTCGATCCCAGGACCCTGAGATCATGACCTAAGCTGAAGGCAGCGGCTTAATCCACTGAGCCACCCAGGCGCCCCTCTCTGTCATTTAGACCACTCTCCTGAACTCTGTGGCCCAGCTACTTGTCCATTTGTATGATCAAAAACAAACTCTAAAACGAACATGTCCAAATGTAGATAATCATTTATAGGAAACAATCTCTACACCTCTCTCTCTCTTGTATTCTCCCTCTCCTTATTTATTTATGTATTTATGTATGTATGCATGTATTTTTTATTTTTTTATTAATCAATACCCTTTTCCAGGTCACCAATCCAAAAAATGTGAAATCATTCTTGATAACAAATATTTCTTGTTTTAAACCTCATGTAGAGTCCTGCCATGTAATCACCAAATTCTTTGGCTTTAATTTAATTAATTAATTAATTTGTTAATTCCACATTCTCCCAATTAGTTCTTTCTCTCCAGCCTCATCCTCCACACTGCCACCAGAACAATCTAATACACTGATATGACAAATTCATAATATAAAATTATTAATTCTCTCTTCCCATTCCCTACTCATCATCCAGTTTCTTGTGCAGAAGGAAATACTTTTTTCCATGCCTCCTTGCTTCTCTACCTTCAATGCTTTTCCCTGATTACCTTGCTCTTCATTCTGTTTCTTGAAATATTTTAAGGTTAAATGAGATAACATAAGAAAAACTCACAGCATCATTTCTAGAATATAGTAAACATTCCATAAATATTCATTTCCTTTTGTCTCCTTCTCTTCCTCCTTCTCTCCCTAGAACTATGCATATAATTATCCTGATCACTGAATGTTACAGGTTCAACCAGTTAAATTTTGATCTAGTGGACATTGGCTATCCAGAAATCAGGGAAACTTCTATATATTTCTCCTTTTTCTGATTCTATGGACAACATATATTATTCCTAAGGATAGAATGCCAATGAAACATAACTCCTCAAGAATAAATCCCAAACTATTAATCTATTGAATGCCTCAGCCAATTCTTCAGCCTCGTCAATTTAGATAAATATTTTTTTCTCTTTTTCTTTTAATCTCAGATGATTTGTACTAGGATCACTGATATATCATGTAGCAATCCCATGCAAACACTTCATATATATATATATACACACACACACACACACACACACACACACACACATATGTGTGTGTGTGTGAAAAAGAAATTTCTACTCACAGAAGTTTTCCAGTTTTTCTATATATATATATAATTTCTGCCACTGTTAAAATACAGCATTTTACTCCTTCCTATCTAACCTGTACTTTGGGAGCTCCACAATTCACAGATTAAACTTTTATGTCATCTTACTTCCAACCATTTCCCTTCGCCTCCACCATCTCCAGCTTGGTCCCTTTCCAGCCTACACATTGTTTAGAACCTAGTAACCAGAACTATCCTTTTATAATATAATTCAGATTTCATCACTTCTCTGCTTCTTAGCTCCTTTTAGACAAAAGCTATGGTTTTATACAAGCCCTCCAGGGCTGACAGGATCCACCTTCTGCTTACATCTAACCTTATGGATACTCCCGCTATCCTTGCTCCAGCCACTCTGGTTACCTGCCTCAAACATGCAGGCATACCCCAGGTGAGTGATTTACCCACTGTTCTGCAGAAGGATTCTTTCCTCTTCTCCTTCAGGGCATTTCTTGAGTGTCACCATGTCATTCCATCCTCAGACCATGCTATTAAAATCTGAAACATCATAGTCCCTTTCCTGTTTCACCTTTCTCCCTCAAATTAACAACATTTTTAATTTTATTTTTTAAATATGCCCCTGTCTCCTCCTTATTAGACTGTGAGACCTCTGAGGATGGGGGGATGGGGGTTGTCATTTTTGCTCACTATAGCATCAGTGAGTACCCCAAAAAGTGCCTGATACATAGTAGGTGCTTAGTAAGAATTGAGGGGACTAAAGAGTTTCTGTGAGATTCTTTGGAGACTATCAGGCCTTCACTTTCACTTGACATCAACTTTTCCAATTTATTTTGGTGATTTTGGTAGGCATGGACAGTTTATCAGGATGACAAGATAAATCTAATGGGAAAGAAATAAACTTCACACCTCATATTTTTGCCCAGAGCTGTTCTTCAACGACATTGTACTGAGAGTATAATCTGGGGATTCAGGACTAGAGTTTAAAAATAAAGTTAAAAAGCATCAGTCAGTTTCGTGGATACGTCAACACTTCTGGGACAAAGACCCCTGACAGAAAGGATATTTTATGCTTTCATTCAAACTAGGCTGAACAAGGATTTTACAGAAATCTTAGTAGTATATGAGTTACAGTATTTTGAGCCAGTGTAGTAGTAACAACTTGCTACAGGGACTTCCCATGAGAGAAGATAAACGTGTTACAGGTCTTAAGACATTTAACAGCTAATGTTACATCTGCATGCAAAGAAAAAATAAAGGACGTTTTTGGATATTAAATCTCTTTGTGTGAATCTTCATAAATAAAATGTTTGAATGTATTTACATATATTTTTCTCTGTATAAAACTACTTTTGAATTATAGAAGTGATTTTTTCCATGTGTAGTATATAAAATATTTCTGTACTATCAGTTTTAGTCACTTCTATGTAATATCCCTTGCAGTATTCTTTCTATACGTCATCTGAAGATCTCACTCAGGGATACCTGGTGTCTCACTCAGCGATACCTGGCAGACACTTAAGTGTCTGCCTTTGACTCAGGTCATGATCCCAGGGTCCTGGGTTTGAGTCCTACATTAGGCTCCTTGCTCAGCAGGGAGTCTGCTTCTCCCTCTGCTGCCTCTCCCCCAGATTGTGCCCCCTCTCATTCTCTCTCTCTAACAAATAAATAAATAAAACCTTAAAAAAAAAAAGAAAATCTCACTCAAATATATTATGTAGGTTATATTAAGAGTTTGCCAGTCATAATTTTTCTTTTCCTTTGCAACTTAGTGGCACAGATTTTTACTTCCCATAAAACCAAAGCATTACAGGTAAACTAATATCTGAGCAAAATGAAACTTCCACTCTTGAAGTTTTGTTAATTGACAAAATGTAATTCAATAATTAATATCAAAATATTTTTAGTTTATAAAAGCTAGGTTCAAATGAGTTTGAGACCAAAAAAAGAGGGGCATTAGTAATGATTTAAGTAGCTTTTATAGGTCACTTAACAGGATATGGAAGTTTTCAATACTTCGCCCATCTTCTAAGAAAAGCAAAACTAATTAATTCTCTCTAAGAGTCAGAAATCTATACAATTTCCTAAGTATGTGGGCAATACAACTCACATTCACTGCATCTCCTCTGTCTTAGTTTTTCCTAAAACTGTATGTACTCTAAACTAATCATACGTACATAACAATGTTTTTCTATAAAATTATAGAAACTGTAAGACTTCTCTTCTCATGGGGATACGCTCACCTAAATGTTTGACTCTAATAAGCTATCTGTAGAAGATTTTTATGTCACCATTTGCGAAATTGTCCAAATGTGGCCTAAAATGTTTCTAAATTCAAACTTTAGTTGCTGAAAAAAATCTAGGGTTAAGAATCTCTATGGAAAAGATGGTGATGAGATCAATATTATCAGGGCACCCGAGTGGCTCAGTAAGTAAGAATCTGCCTTCAGCCCAGGTCATGATCCCAGGGTCCTGGGATTGAACCCTACATTGTGCTCCCTGCTCCTCAGGAAGTCTGCTTCTCCTTCTACCCACTGCTCCTCCTTCTACCCGCTGCTCCCCCTGCTTGTGCTCTCTCTCTCTCTGTCAAATAAATAAATAAAATCTTTTTTAAAAAAACAGTGACTATTTTTCCAGCCTCATTTCTTTGATTTCCCCCCAAAATTTTTTTCAGCATAAGCAGTGAAGATTTATTGAGAATTCCTGAGTTGGTGGTTATTGCCGCCCAACCTGGAGGGAGGAACCAACACTGTAGGAAATCACTCAGAACTCATACTGTCCCAACACCTCTGGCCAACATAGGGGGAAGAAAAATCATTGCCCTGAAAATTGGTGAGGATTTATTCATCCAAGAAGAGTTGGGAGGACAGATGCAGGGGCGAACAGCACATGATACAGGGGATGGGATGGGGGGTATGCTGGACCCCAAGCTGGTACCTCAAAAAACAGGAATGAAACAGATCTACTTCTTCTCTGGGAGTGGAGTTCCTAGTCATTTGGCTCATTTCTTACTCTTGATGAGTCTGTCATAGCCTGTGGTGAAACTTTCATCCTTTAGGTCCAGGACAAGGTTGTCAGCAGTGAGACAATACAGTTCTGTGATGCTGCCATCATTTTGGAGATGTTCTGGGCTGCCCGGATCTTGCACAGTTTGATATATCAAGGGTTCTTGCCCAGGGCTTCTCCAAAGTGATCAGGTTAGGGTTAATTAAGGCTTAACACAAGGCCAGGTCCCAACTTCCATTCCCATCCTACTACTCCATCCTTTTTCTGGGCTGTCAGATCCAAGGTTGTGCTCAAATAACTCATGCCTAGTCCCACTTTGGTCCTCAGCTGTGGGACCCTTATAGGCAACTGCTAAAATATGTATTAAGAATCCACTTTATCTTGATTACTTGGACATTTTTAAAAGTATTTTACTCCTATAAAAATGACCACCAAATATATTAAGACTATTCCATGAGACTGTGGATAGTTAGCCTCATTTGTTCCCCCCCCCCCAAGGAATAGACAGTTCTGGAATACCTTAGTAAAACACCAGTGATCATCTATTAATCAGACTTTAATGCCATGGTATTTAACAGGGCTCTGAAGGAAGGTGGCCAAACCAAGCTCAACAACACAGCCAAATCATCAGCTTCTATGCCATACAATACAAAGAAAAGAGAATTTCTAAACCATCTACCATCATTCCCTATCCACACTCCTTCTCTAGCTGCTACAGTTATGGGTAAAATAGCAGGACCTGATAGAATCTTATGCCCTCATTAGTGAGAACCTGGAGACCTCCAAACTGCCTCTCTATATCCTGCTTAGGTAGCAATATTGTCAATGTATGACATGGTATAAGTAAAAGATGCAGATTCTTTATACCTTACCCAACTCAAAACCTCAATTCCAGTCCTGTTAATCAACCTATTATTTCTACCCCTACAAATCCACAACTCTATGATTACAAAAGGTGGGAAATCAAAAGGTAGTAAATGGTTTTTGCTCTCAAGGAAATTAGAACTGAAACAGTAACATAAAAATACAACTGAATATTATATGGGGTCTAGGTCCCAACAGAAAACAAAAAGCAAATTCAAACAGAGTACAAGGAAGAGAGTCTAATATAGAGAGAATATAGAAATATGGGGAGAATACAGGGAGGTCACAGGATTAGTGTAATAACAATCTCTCCAGAAATATTAAACTATCTTTAGCACTCTCACCTCTAGCCCTGAAAGGGTCAGGGAAGGCGGCTGTTGAGCGCTGTTACCAAAACCTAGTGACACAGAGAGAGGTTACTGTGACATGGCTACCCTGTGATGGAGAGATGCAGGCAGCTTCAGACAAACATGCAGGGAGGCATTTTAGAGGCATAAACACCCTAACCTCAATGTCTCCCTTCCCTCTCTTCCTGTTAAACCTCATATGCCAAATCCAACAGGAGCCAGAGGTCAAAGAACCCTGTTAATAAAAACTAGTCAGAATCACTTCCTGGGCTACAGAGCAAGGTAGAGAAGAATGGAAAGATGATCTGAAGGAATAATGAAGATATCCACCACACACATTTAGAAACCATATACCACTGTCCTAAATTCTAAACACAGAAAATTCAGGACACTTGGAAAAGCTGGGTTCTCATTTAATTCCACATTTTAAAAAATTTAAAAGAAGCGCCTCAAATAAACTCTTTTTCGTAATAATTTGTCATATGATAGTAACCGTGGTATTTTCTTTGCATGTTATCTATTATTTTGTCTTTCTCGGTTTTATTACAAACTACATGAGTTCCTGCAAATATAAGCATTTAAAAAAAAAAAAAAACTTGTGTAGAAAGAGATAGAATAGTTTAGGTTCTCAAACAAAATGCAATCAGGAAAACATTGGTCTGAGACAACATCTACCCCCTAAAACAAGAAGGATTTGATCAGATGAACATAGCTTTTTGAAAAAAAACTTTAACAAGATGGGATTGGGAGGGAGACAAACCATAAATGACTCTTAATCTCACAAAACAAACTGGGGGTTGCTGGGGGGAGGTGGGATTGGGAGAGGGGGAGCGGGCTATGGACATTGGGGAGGGGAGGCGAACCATAAGAGACTATGGACTCTGAAAAACAACCTGAGGGTTTTGAAGGGTCAGGGGTGGGAGGTTGGGGGAACAGGTGGTGGGTGATGGGGAGGGCATGTTTTGCATGGAGCACTGGGTGTTGTGCAAAAAGAATGAATACTGTTACGCTGAAAAAATTAATAAAAAGGGAAAAAAATAAAATAAAAAAATAAAAAGTAAACAAGAGAAAGAAACTCTTTGAAGAGCAGATAGTGAATATGAAGTATTGCACAAACCTAAAAGAGATAATAATACTTACTGAGAACTTTTTAGAAACCAGGAATATTCTGGTAGACACATTTAACATGTGGTCTCACAAACACAACATTCCTAAGAAATAGAGGATTATTAGTCTCATTTTACAGATAAAGAAACTACTTTAAAGACTTTAAGTGGTTGTTCAGCCCACACAGCTAGCAGATCAAGGAGACAGGACTTAAAGTTGGCTCTTTCTGATACCTCAAAATTTTACTTAAAAACATTATTAATGAACTATTACCCTTTAATGAAGAAAAGTTAGATCTGTCAGAGTCAGTAAGGAAAAATGCAATATTCTTATGTAAAATGTATATAAATCATAAATATTTGGTATTTTTTAAAGATTTTATTTATTTATTTTTGATAGACAGGGAGAGGGAGAGAGAGAGAGAGAGAGTATAAGCAGGAGGAGTGGAAGCCAGAGGGAGAGGGAGAATCAGGCTTCCAGCTAAGCAAGGAGCCTGATGCAGGGCTCAAACCCAAGATCCTGGGATCATGACCTGAGGCAAAGGCAGACGCTTAACCGACTGAACCACCCAGTTGCCCCTAAATATTTGGCATTTTAAAAATTGTAAAGTTATAAGATCATATTTTAATTCCAGCAATTTATGATTTTCCTACTTCATTCAGATCTATAGTTAGTCATATTAGTTATGTCATTATTCAGATGAAAAGTAAAGATAATTCTTCTGTAAAACCCATCTTGTTTTTCCATTTTTCAACACTTATTTTTGTTGACTCATTGGTAGCAACTTTATGCTGATAATAATAACTAAGTAGGATAGCAGATAAAATAGATTGATTCTTAAAAAAGAAACAGGTTCATATTGATAAAAGCATGGTTGATGTACAGAAAAATAAAAACAGAAAAACTGGTACAAGGTGAACACTTATAAAATGTCTTAATTTTTATATCTTTCATATGGTGTCATCAGCTATTTGAATCATATGTCCTATCTTAATAACTTTCCTATGAATATTATATACTCATAGACCTAATACACTGATACACAGCTGTACCAAAATATAGAATACTCTCAAATTATTTGGTAGATTGTAAAAAAAAAAAAAAATTTTTTTACTTAAAAGACTATATGAACTATTTTTATGATTTGCATCTCTAATTATCTTTAAATTTTTACATATCAAAACATGACATGTCATAATCCATCAACTGATATAATACAGCATTGTAAATCATAATGTAATACATCATTTGCCATGGCTCAGTGTTTTCAATAATGATGTAATACGAATTTATATGAAAGAATGTTTAATACATATACATACCTTTTTAAAACTCAGTTCTCTTCTTCAAGAATGGAAGCACACTAAATAGCAAACATTTTTCTTATTTTTTTCCCCACAAAACACCAGTATAATATTCTAAAGAAGAAAATTCCCAGGATACAATGATAGTTTTATCATTAGACTTTGTGGAAATTTCAATCTTATGCCCTTCATACATCTTAATTTTCCACATATAATAATAAAAATCTTTATGATCTATGGATAATTGGACTGGATACGTATAATCTCCCATCCAAGTACTAACCAGGCCCGACCCTGCTTAGCTTCCGAGATCAGACCAGATCGGGCGCGTTCAGGGTGGTATGGCCGTAGACTGGATATGTATAATCAACCCTCAATTATCATTTCAGAAGCAAGAAAGAAATTACACAGACAGATGAAATGCTCAGATAAAACAAGAATCAGAATCATGGAATTTAGAGATGAAGGGACCTAAAAGTCAGCTACTCCAACCCCCTTGTTTTACAGATGAATAAATTGAGTATGGGAATATGCAGGGATTTCCAAAAGATCACATAACCAAGTTTAATGGCGCTCCAGGACTTGTGGGTCTTCTGGCTGAGGCTCTTTCCACCATCCTATACTGTCTTTGGAAGCCCTTCCAAAGTGACAGAGAACTAGTGACTTACACAGATCTAGGCACACTCCCTGACAATCTTCCAACTTTGCCTGTCACATTACTTTAACCTCTTACCTAAGCACTGAAAATGTTGCTCAAAAGCAACCACTGTTTGTTTGCTTGTTTTTTTTTTAAGGATTTTAAAAGTTTGTCAACTGGCTATTGAAAGCAATTAATTTCACCCAGGTTTACCATCCTTTTGCCCATGTATTTTGAAGAACACATCAGGGACAAGAAAAGCAGAAAAGCCAAAGAAAAATGTAGTTGAGTCAATGTCCTAAAATCAGAAACTCCAAAAAAATAAAAGGTGACTCATTCATTCATTTGTTTAACAACCTTTCATTAAGTATTTGAATATTGTGATTTCCAAACTTTCCTTCTGATAAAATTCCTTACCACCAGTCCTCAGGATCGTAACACAGTAGTCAAGTTGAGCTCAGGAAATTACATCCTTAATTTTGATTAGACAAATCACAGGAAACTCTGTACCACATGAAAGCAATCAGTTCCCCTGTAGGAACAGAATGATTAACAAGAAGGAACACTGGCTTCATGGAGTTTATAGTTTAGAAGTGTAGATAAAGATATAAATAAATGACAACCACATAGTGGGCCCTCATTTGATGAGCGAAGGAAACTTCCTAGGATGAAACATATGAACAACAAAAGGCATTTTTATAGAGAGAACACAGCAGGTAGTGGGAATGGTGTGTGCACAGCTAGGCAAGAGACGTATAGATAGATAAAAGGAAAAGGAGAAAGGAAAAGCATAGAGTCAGTTTGTGAATAAGTGAGGAATGAGGTTTAGCCACACTTAAAATTCACAAAGCGGAAGTGGAGTCTAGTCAGGAATGGTATCTTAAGATCAAATAATCAAGGATAGAAAGATCCAGACTCAGCGATCTCAGAATGTCCTTGACCATGGAGACAATTTGATCACAGTCAAAGGCTGGGATCGTTGATCTGAAAAGCAGTTTCTATAACTAATTGGAGTGAGAACAAAACCACATAGTAGGGAAACCATTTGGGAATTGGATGGCAAGACCAATTAAGCCTTCAGAATATTTATAAGAATATGAATCTACATTTGGTGTTTTCAGACAAATTTTCAGAGTTATCATAAAAGAATGAAAGCTGCTTCAGGACTGCCCACTCAATCCTTATGCAGTCTTATCTGTTAGGGTCTTCCAAAACTAGCGGAATTCCACCGATGGTTTAGGGAACTCCAAAGCAACCTATTTCAACATTTAATAATTCTCATTGTCAGAAAATATGTACCAATACCTAATCAAAATCTCCCCCTACACTTTTTGTTGTTTTTGCTGTTCAAATCTTTTTGTTTGGTAGCCATTAGGTAGAGGTAACTTGTTAACTGCTGTTGATTTTGTGGTTTTCCAAAAGCATTAAGATACATTTTCCTGGGGCACCTGGGTGGCTCAGTGGGTTAAGTCTCTGCCTTCGGCTCAGGTCATGGTCTCAGAGTGGTGGGATCGAGCCCCGCATGGGGCTCTCTGCTCAGTGGGGAGCCTGCTTCCCCCTCTCTCTCTGCCTGCCTCTCTGCCTACTTGTGATCTCTGTCTGTCAAATAAATAAATAAAATCTTTTTTAAAAAAAAGATACATTTTCCTTTCCTTCTCTAAAACCAGTAGTTCAATTCCATTAACTTCTCCTTAGAGTTCGTATTTTCAACTATATCCTTAGCTTGTAATTATAGCTTTGGCTTTCCTTTACACCACTCGTGTTTAGCCATAAGGCCTAGCTGGCTTTGTCTGTGTCTTTAATACATTAGCTTTTTTTTTTTTCCTTTTTAAGCATGTCAGACACTCTTTTCATAAAGAAAATATATTTGTTAAGTATTTGAAAAAATAGTTTATGTAAAACAAAATAGAAATATTTTTTCTACATTCTGTTAAATTTTAAAAAGATATTGAAACAATAAAATGCCTCTACGTTTACAGTTTAAACTACCAAAAAAGATGGAGAAAGTAATTGGATTTAAAAAGGCTTCTTTAAGCATAAAATGAAAAGTGTAAACATTTGCCTATAGAAATTTTGTGAGGCAAAATGTAATAGACCAGTTTTAAATTTAAAAGCAAATGGAAAAGTGTATGTAAGATACTCATCCATATAAGTTATGCTACTCCTAACTATAACAGTTATATTACTTCTAAACAAGAAAGAGCCAAGTTACAAAAAGGGGGAGCAAACTAAAAGGACAAAAACAAAAACTTGAAGATTATAAGATTTTTAAATGCAAAAAATTTAAAGTCACCTTAGATTCTTTTCTATTTGTCAGTATGGACACACACACACACACACACACACACACAAACACACACACAAAGACGGAGAGTGATAATGTTCAGAACGGATGAGGATGTAGTAAAAGAAGTTATGTGTAAAACACAACAATCTTTGAAGCAATTGAGTAATAGCAAACAAAATTTCTAGCGTAGTCCCTGTGATTCTTTTGCAAAAATTGGTTCTACAAAAATATTCACATAAACATGTAAAAATATGTGTGTAAGGATGTTTACTACAATTTTGTCACCAATAATAAAATATTGGAAATCATCTAAACGTATGTTAATTAAATAACATGATTCATCTGCATGTTGGACTATTATGCAACTATAAAAAGTGAGGCAAAACTATATGACTTGAAACAGAGGAGTTCACGATATATGATTAAATGAAACAAGCAATTATCTATTTTATATATATATATAGTGTGTATATACATATATATGTAGTACGTAGTACATATAGTGTGGTATTCTATTGCTTTTTAGACATAACATTTGCTTGTGTGTGTATGTCAATATACATGTATAGTATACATTATACACATGTAAACAATGAGGGTTGTATATAAAATATTTACTGGAAGTTATTTCTGGGAAATGAGATTAATGATGACATTTCATTTTTAACTTTACTATTTTCTGTAATCTTTAAATATTTTGCAATAAATTTGTATTGTTTTATAAAAAAGAAATAAATATGAGATATTTTCAAAGTAGTAGTCATATAGGCCCATTTTAAAGAATCAGTGTGGGCAAGGAAATTTTATCATGTTCTTCACTTCTAAACCAGCAAAAGTTAGTACTCAGTGAAAATTCAAATGCTTGATTAAAAGCAGATTAACTGTATCATGATGAAGTATTTGGGGTTGTTTATTTATTTGACAGGCAGAGATTACAAACAGGTAGAGAGGCAGACAGAGAGAGAAGGGGAAGCAGGCTCCCCACCAAGTCGAAAGCCCGACGCAGGGCTCGATCCCAGGATCCCGAGATCATGACCCCAGTCAAAGGCAGAGGCTCAACCCACTGAGCCACCAGGCACCCCTAAATTCTTATTTTTTAAAAATATATTATTTATTTATTTGTCTGAGAGAGAGAGAGCACAAGCAGGGGTAGGAGCAGAGGGAGAAGCAGACTCCCTGCTGAGCAGGGAACCCGATGTGGGACTTGATCCCAGGACCCCGAGATCATGACCTGAATCGAAGGCAGACGCTTAACTGACTGAATCACCCAGGTGCCCTAAGTTAAATACCTATTACATAAACAAGCACTATGGTTTTGAGTATAAGAAATAAAAACTGTAGATTCTATGTTCTCATAGATGTATTCATCTGGGAATCAATGCAGATGGGGGGGGTGATGAGGTCATTACAAATGAAAAACACTAAATTTTCCCAAAACAACAATTTCAATGGTGACATGTATATTTAATCATAACAAAAGTACAAGCCATCTCATCGTTACAACTCAGCATCTTGCAAAGTCTGGGCTTTTTTCTTCTTGCAGAAAGCAAATCAAACAGCAAAGTACCTATTTGCACACCAAATTCTGACCAACAAAAACTAATCCGTGAATTAAAAGTGATATAGAATTTTAAGTTAAGTGGCGAAGTATTGTTAGTATTTGTGATAGTCAAAGAGGGACACTTGCACAGTAGAACTTGAACTATACATATAATCTTTAAGAAAAGCAAATGTCAAAAATTCATATAAAAGACTATAATTTAGTAAAAGAGAATATGGCTTAGGAATGATAACTCCTAAGAGTTTCACAATACAAAAAAAAAGTATTGCTTTAAAAGAAAAGGGATGTATCTAAATATTCAAGATACCTTACAAAAAGAGAATAAGTTAAAAAAAAAAAAAGCAGAAACAGGTAAAGCAGCTTATAAGCCCACCACTTATACCCCACACCTCCAAAAAAAGAGAAAAAAGAAAGATACTTAAAAGACAAATATGTAAAAAAAGGATCAGGTCTATAATAAACAGGTGAGACATATGAAAGTATGAAAGCCCACAAGAAAGTCTTTCAAAAAAAAAATGTTAAGAGTCACAAAAAGGTACATATTACATATAAATAGAAAAAAACAAGTAAATGTGCCCTCTTGTTAGAGCAAATAATATTCTGAGAGATGACTGACCAGCTATGCCAATTAAATATTCATCTTTTGGGATAAATGATATAATAAGACTATCATTATTATTCTTACATTATATAACAATTTGTATTTTAGCTGAAACATCTCACATATATTTTATCATATGTATCTCACTGTCTCCTAGAATGTACATATATTGTCACTCTTTCATTCTACTTTTATAGAGAAAAATGGAGACTCAGTAGTGTGACATATGCCAAGTCACACAGTAGGAAGATGGCACTCCAAGACCAGTTGACATAAGGTGCATCATGAAACTTTTCATGGAATCGAAAGTACACATGATATGAAGCACATTTTAGGGAAGAAAGTAATACAAGTGATTTGGGTAATCCTGAGATTGCAGTGAATGTAGGACTTGCAGGAGAGGCTCTCCAGTTGGCAGTTGGACATACTGGTTTGTATTCAGCAAGGAGACCAGTGTGGAGGCTGCATTTAGAATATAACAAACTCTGAGTATGGATAAGATCATGGTGCTTCGTGAAGACAGACGAGTATTTGAAGAATGGGTAGGGTGAGGAAAAGAGGTTAGGGTATAGTAAATGCTAAGGGAAGAGAAGGTTTACTTCCAGAAGACATAAACTGAGAAACAAACAAGGACAGTGACAGTGAGAAGAGGCATATTGTTCAGCTGGTGTACCAGAGACCAAGTTGGTCTCCAGGGGGAAACATGGAAAAACCAAAAGAGACTTGATCATGTTTTTAATGCTGATATGATGAAGGAAGAAGAGAGGAAAAGGAAAAGATATAATTAGACTGAAAAGTAATAGATGAAATGATGTTCTTATGAACAGGTCCACCCAGAGCATTGAAGGAGGTATTTGCTTTAGAAATGAAGGTCTTTTTCTTACTCCTTGTTCAGAGAGGGAGTGGATATGGTGGCAAGATGTGTTTTTAACCTAATTTCCTGATTTCTCTCTCTAAATCAGGAATTGCAACCATTTGCAGAGTGTAAATGATGATGTGGTTGACTAAAACTTTGGAAGAAAGGAAGTTTCAACATCGAAATAGTGTCTCTCTTCCAAATGAATAAATAAAATCTTAAAAAAAAAAAAAAAGAAAGAAAGAAATGGAATGGAGCAAATTGCCAAAAGAGTGATTGAAGTGATAGGCTGTAGTCTACATAGGATAGCAAAGCAAGTGAAGGGAGGAATGTTTCATCCTAAGAAAAAAGTAGAGAGGTCAATGCATTAGAAATCTTCACTTTGTTGAAGTATAACATTGACAACTCTGACAACTCTGGCTTGTAAATAATTTTAACCTCTAAAAGCAATATCTGGTAATAACACAGAGCTTTGCAGAATAGTCTTCAGATTTCATGACATCAGCCTTAAACTGCTTGAGTCAAAACATATTCAGTCAAAAGAATGAGAAGATAAATACAGACTGAAAGAAAATATTTATAAGACATCTGATAAAGATTTATCCAAAATATACAAAGAGCTCTGTAAACTCAACAATAAGAGAACAAATCACCCAGTTTTAAAGTGGGCCAAAGGCCTTAACAGACAACTCACCAAAGAAGATATACAGATGATAAATAACCATACGAAAGACGCTCCACATCATATGCCATCTGGAATATGAGGTTAAAAGGAGATACAACTACACACCTATTAGTGTGGCCAAACCCCAAATACTGAAAACACTAAATGATGGTGAGGATGTGGAACCACAACTCTCAAGAATTGCTGATGAAAATACAAAATGGTCTAGCCACGTTGGAAGACATTTTGGTGGTTTTTTACAAAACTGAACATACTCTTTCCAAACGATTCAGCAATCCCACTTGTTGCCATTTACCCAAAGGGGTTAAAAAATGTATATCCACACAGAAAACTGCACATGCCAGTTTATAGAAGCTTTGTTTGTAATATCTGGAAGTAACCAAGATGCCCTTCAACAGTTAAACAGCTAAATAAACTCTGGTACAATCAGATATTGAAATAAAGAAGAAATGAGCTAGTAAACCTTGACAAAAACCTGAAATGCATATTTCTAAGTGGAAGATACCAAACGGAAAGTTTGACATACTAAGTGACTCCAACAATAAGACATTCGGGGAAAGACAAATAAGGGAATGAGTAAAAAGATCACTGGTTACCAGAGGTGGGGAGGGATGAATAGGAGGAACACAGAGGATTTTCAGGGCAATGAAACTACTCTGTCTTATATTATAATGACGGATACAAGTAACCATTTATTTGTTCAAACCCATAGAATGCACAATACCAAGAGTGAGCCCCAAAGTAAACTCTGGACTTGAGGTCATCATGATGTGTAATATAGGCCTGTCAATTGTAAACGAATGTACCTGTAAACTGTTAACCTGTAAACCTGTAAACTGATGGAGAATTCCAACAATGGGAAGGCTATGTATGTATGGAGACAAGGAATCCATGGGATATCTCTGTATCTTCTCAGTTTTTCTATGCCTTAAAACAAGTCATAAAACTTTGTGTACAAACAAAACAAAACATATTCAACATGCAGTTTCTACCACATGAAATAACGTACTCTTGGCTAATATATCATATTTCCAAAAAGACCAAATTGATAATGATATGTCCATCACAAAGAGAGTTCAAAAACATAAAATTTAAAGTAACATCTTAGCTTGACAAAATAGTAGTTCTCAAAATCTTGTCTCCAGACCAGCAGAATAGGCAAACCTTGGAGGCTTATTAAAAATATAAATTCTTTACCACCCACCCGTTACTGAATCAGAAACTATGGAGGTAAGGCCCAGTGATCTGTTTTTTCACAAGCCCCAGATATTTCTGATGCTTACTAACGTGTGAGAATGCCTGCAATACAGCAATTTCATTGGTGAAAACTGATTGGCCCAAAAGGTCAGCCTGCATTTCTCTTTAAAAACTGTGATTTCAACTTACATTCTTTCAAAACAACTTAGTCTCAGGCCAACTTCTTACGATCAAAAACAGATTGATGAGACATGAAAAAGATTCAGTGGTCATGAATAAGAACAAAAACAAGAAGCAGCACCACAGTACTCTGAAAAACAAACCACATTTTGATAGAACACTCTGGGTTTATGTACCTGCAGACATAAATGACTAGTTTCTTCAAATTTGGCTGTTAGACCTATTGCCATCCATAAAGGAAAGAAACCAAGGGCTTTGTAAATAGTAGGAATGGCTAAACAATTTTAACAAAATACAGCAAAATCCCAGAATAATGAAAAAGAGACAGCGCATGGAAATTTCCTGAGCCCTGATTTCCGTCTCCAAAAAGAAGGTTGTAACGAAACCCTCAGGATGCTATTCATTACACTTTAACAGCTTGGGCAATATTAAGGAGAAAGAAGAGAGAGACAAGGAGGAGTAGAGAAGGGAATGTGGCCAAGAGAGGTCGTGATGCCTACAAGAGAAAATAATTGACTAGCACAGGTAGTAAGTTTCTTGAAACATGGGAAAAAGGGCCAAACCTTAGTCCCAAGGCATAGATTCTCTATGAAGATAAGTAGTCTTTGTGGAAAATTCAGCAATATTGTTGGCATTCTGTGATAAACAATATTGTGATTCCTTGTTGAATTATGTCTTCTATTTTTCTTTCTTCAGCAACTACAACTCAGGATGGGAGGACAAAAATAAAACATCCAACATAAAGCAACTTTCTAGTTTTTCCCGAAATTGGTTCCTTTGAACTGAAAGTAATATGTAAGTAAGCTAGATACCTTAACAAGCACTGATCATCCATGATAAATCTCTTTTAGTAAATAACTCATTATATCATACTTACTAGGAACTAAATCAAAATGAATTAACCAATTAATGGAGACAGGAGAGGGAACCAAGATAACTGTTTAAAGTCACTTATGACTTAATATTTCCATTAAAACATTTAATTTATAATAGATGCAGCCAAATCTCCACTAATGTTTAAACTTGCAGTTGTAGGAATATTTTTTGATTGGAATTTTTCAAATTAATTACCATGAGGTTAAAAAAATCCAATGAAATATTTAATATTAAATTTAGAATGCCATTCTTGCAACATGGTATAGCTCATGAACATACAGTAAATTCATAAACAACTAATTTAAGCACAAAATATTCAGAATTTAATTATATAATTGGTATATAAATTATTGTAAATTATGAATTATTGTGATGTCCTGTATACTGAATTGAAACTATTCTCACAGTCATCTATACTGTAAAGTATCTTAGATGCTACGCCACTGCATTTGCATTTCTGTAACAAAGAACTTCATTTTCTTGAAACATGTTATGGCCTGGCCTCATTAATTCAGAAAAAAGAAAATACAATTAAAGAAAGCCTTCAGAGGTTCTAAAGTCATCTGAATTTTGGAATGGTTAATGACATGAGTGTTATTAGCTTAAATTAATCCTGTTACTATGGTAGGTTATATAGAAACTACTCCTATTTTAATCTAAGAATTTTGCTGTTATTTCCATTTGATCTCTGTGAGAGAAATTTGGGACCAAACATGGTATTATATATATCAGCTGTATGAAAATGAAATACCATCTCAGTATTGCACTCTATAGTGCCTAGAAAACTACAAACATTTACTTTTTTTTCATGTTAAATCTCCATTCCTTTTTTAGTTGGAAATGAAAGAGCTAGTTATTTAAAATGCATAAGTAGCCGTATCTGTATCTATAATAATCATTCTGCATTTTCCTCATGTGGGGACTGTGCTTAACTTTTGAACTTAAACTTGTTTTCATTTCACATGACAGGTAGAAATTTCACTTTTTTGATTGTGTGCATAGTTTATATGTTTAACATATATCACCGTATTCATACTTCACTTTAGGAACAATGTCATTTATTACAGGATCACCTTAAACCCACTATTCTTACCCGGTTGTATAATACATTTTGTAATAATGCATATGATTTGGGGACTTAAAATACAGAGATTTTTATCTCCAGAACGTGAAGTATTTCAACTTACACTGGCTATAAGAGGAAGGCATAGCAGGGCGCCTGGGTGGCTCAGTGGGTTAAAGCCTCTGCCTTCAGCTCAGTCATGATCCCAGGGTCCTGGGATCCAGCCCCACATCGGGCTCTCCGCTCAGCGGGGAGCCTATTTCCCCCTCTCTGCCTGCCTCTCTGCCTACTTGTGATCTCTGTCTGTCAAATAAATAAATAAAATCTTAAAAAAAAAAAACAAAAAAACCAAGGATGGCATAGCAATACTTACACATAGGCCACAAAGTTTTGCCACTGAGGTATTTGAAAGCATTCTTTTAACATGCTTTCTCATTTCTTACCATTTGCTTGAATGAAAAAAAGAAGAACAATGCTACTTACCAATAACTTAAAATTAATATGGGTAAGTTAAAATGTAAAACTTCATTGTCATATTAATGGGTAAAGGTTTTTTGAAGTATAGTCAATTTATTGATTTGAGCATGTAAAACTGTTCCTGTTACTTAGGCAGCTTTCTTTTGTTACATCAAGAATGGTAATTTTATTGAGAAAGGCACAATGGAAGATGATTGATTGTCTGCTTTTGTCATGGAGATGAATTATTGCAGAATGCATACATGAAAAAAATAAAAGCATTGTTCTATAAACTGGCCCTTGATGCTTTGTTCATTGGAGTTCATTGTTTCCAGAGTTGAGCATGAGCTAATACCAAATACTAGAGTAAATAAAAGCATTTTTCTGCTGCAGCAAAATTACGTTCTTCACTAATGAAACTCAGCTTTATGAAATAACAGTGTCTGCCAGTGTGCTACATTTAAAATGTATAATTTAATCTATGCCAAAAGCTGAGTAGTAACAGAAAGTTTGCATAGCTATTATCATTTTATTAAATTAGTAATAAGAGTGCGTAATGAAAAATGAAAAACTTTTTATTTAAAACTTAATGGGAAAGCAGCTCACAAGCAATGCAAATTAAAAAGTTTAATTTTAGACAGTTGAATAAAATCTATTAAGAAAAAATATAATTGTCAGTAGCCGTTGAATGACTTCAATAACTTTTTAATCAAAAAATTAGACTCATGACTATCAAATTTTCTAAGACTTTTAAGAGGATAAAATATTAGAGTACAAAAAAAGTTTCATCAACCATTAGGTCTCTAACACAAGACATAAAATACTACCTTTAAATAGATTAATGTCATGCCAACTCATTATTTGGTTCTCGGAGAAATTATTTCTTTCTTTATATTTGAGGCATGGATAATATCTATGTAATTAATCTGTTTGTGAAGTTTGCTTTTCAGATAGATTTCAATGCCAGTGACAGTTGGATCTCTCCAGCTACGTTACTTATAACTTAGTTCATTTTTTTCCGACGCACTGTGATTTGCTGAGAGACAGAACACTTCATTCTAGATACAGCTATCACCTGGTGTTTGCTAAATCACTGTGAAATTCTTGCAACAGCTGTTTGTTCCTGGGGAAACATTCACTTCATATTGCAGCAATAAACTGATCATTGCCAATTAAATGCCCATTAATTGTGTAAGCAAGGATTACTGCCAGATGTTTACATTAGAAAGAAAAATATCCTTTGCTATTTATTTTCCACTTATAGCCATCTCTTTCCATGTAAATAATTATGTATAGGAGTTTGGTTTTTATAATATGCCACAAATTTCAATTCAAAGATTAATAAACAATCTCTCTATAGGTTTGTTTTAATAGAGGATAAGCTAGAGTACATCATACATATAATAAAAAGAATAAATTTGAGCAGAATCAGTTTTTCAGTGCCCCCCCCCAAAAAAAAATGCTGAAACATCACACAGTGACTCAAATTCTCTAGTTTATTTACTATGTTACATGTTTTCTGGAAGTTGTCTTTATTTCCCTTTGGAAATAATAAGTTTGGAATAATAAGTCTATGAAATCGTGTTCTTAAAAGCTGAGATAAAACCAACTCTCTTACGTAGTCTGTAATGGAGAAGAAAACTGTAAACGTAAAGGAATCCACATGAAATAAAAGCAGGTGGTGTTTTTAGATTTTTTAGCTATATCTCACCACTTCTGTATCTACCTAGGGTTTCATTTGGTCTCGAAATATTAAATTCTTCTCCAGAATGCAGCAGTGATGAAACGTGAAACATGCATTTAATAATATGTTGTCCCATGTAATTTATTTCTCAGCACCAAAACAAAATGGGAATAAACATTAAGCATAATGAATATATTTATTACCTATTTCAGTGTCGAAATAAATGGCAAAAGTTAAAAAAAAAAAGAAAAAAGAAAGAAAAAAAGTGCTTCCCTGGTGATGCACACCTATAAATCATGCATTTTAGATAGGAGAGCTTTCACAGAATATATCATAAATACACATTTCCTTGCAGTTGTGCCTTGATGTTTTCCTGAGGAATAGCAAATTCATATACATGTCCTCCCTGTTAGAGTCACTGATCCCGGCCCCTCACACCCCAGCCACACAATGTATGCAAACAACAACAACAGAAAGATTAGGTGGTTCTGTTCCTCACCAGATTGAACCACACCTCCTCTTTGGAAGGTGATCACAGGACACATTCAGAGCTGCGGAAGACATGAAACAGTAGCATCTGGCTCCTTAAATATCTCCACAGGCATTTGTAATGGCATCTTTGAAGTTTTCTCTGCATCTGTCACATGTTTAGACTGCACATTGACTGCCCCAGCTGAGCACGATTTTGATTCTTTGAGACTTTGAATAGTGTAATCTGTTTAAGAATAAGGCTCGGGAAAATCCCTCATAATATCCATACACAAGCTCTTTCATGATTAAGAAAAGGGGGTCCTCATTCCCATAACTGTTATTTTTTATGCTGAAATGATGCCAGCCTTTGAGTTAATAATACAGCCTACAATTATATTCCAGCTTTGCACATTTTTTGAGAACCTGTGCTCAAAAAAATCGCATCTTGTCTAGTTTCTTTTTTTTAAAAAAACCAGTATTATAGAAATTACTACTTGAGAAGAAGGCCTCTGTAAATGTGATGTGTGCATAATCATCTTGGCACCTGATTATAAAAGAAATCTGACCACGGTCGACTCACTTTGAAAATCATTTTTAATTCAACCTATTGAACATCAAGTGCATCAAGGGCAGAATATAAGAATAAAGGGTGATTTGACTTAAATGGTAGGTTGAATGCTATTGACTTTGCATCTATTAAATTAATATTCTTCTAACAATTAAGCCATAAAGACTCTATTTCACCTACCTCCATGTGTGTACAGACTACTTCCTACAGTTAATGGGTTCCTAGATATACAAATACAAATGCAGACTATTAAGTATAGTTTCATTCTCTCCAATTCCATGATTGTCCTGTTTTAAATTTTTGAAGTTGACAAAATTTTTCTTGAGGTCCCTAACCTCAATATTTCTGTTTTTATCGAGGAAAATGTCTAACAAGTTCACTGACACTAGGTATCAAAGGCATAATATTTTACACTCCCTTAAAGGTTTCCATTTTAAAAGAAGATCATCTGAAGAAGGAAAATATTTCTAATGATTAATCTGAGTGTATGCACATGCACGCACACACACACACACAACCCCAAAATAAACAGAAAACAACAGCTTCTTTAAGATGGGAAGTTTTTCCATCCACATTAAAGTTATCATTGGGAGGGAGACAAACCATAAATGACTCTTAATCTCACAAAACAAACTGGGGGTTGCTGGGGGGAGGTGGGATTGGGAGAGGGGGAGGGGGCTATGGACATTGGAGAGGGTAAGTGCTATCGTGAGTGCTGTGAAGTGTGTAAACCTGGCGATTCACAGACCTGTACCCCTGGGGATAAAAATACATTATATGTTTATTAAAAAAAAAAAATTTGGAAGGGGAGGTGAACCATAAGAGACTATGGACTCTGAAAAACAACCTGAGGGTTTTGAAGGGTCAGGGGTGGGAGGTTGGGGGAACAGGTGGTGGGTAATGGGGAGGGCACGTTTTGCATGGAGCACTGGGTGTTGTGCAAAAAGAATGAATACTGTTACGCTGAAAAAATAAATAAAATGGGAAAAAAAAAGTTATCATTTCAGCCACCATTTTCTCTGTTTCTAAGATTACCCTGACTACTAGATTGTCTCATATAATTCATAACAACATTTGGGGTTTTTTGTTGTTGTTGTTGTTCAATCAAAAAGAACAACCCATTTAACTTTAAAAATATAAATAGGGGCGTCTGGGTGGCTCAGTGGGTTGAAGCGTCTGCCTTCAGCTCAGGTCATGATCTCAGGGTCCTGGGATCGAGCCCCACATCGGGGGGGGGGGGGGGGGGGTCCCTGCTCAGCGGGGAGCCTGCTTCCTCCTCTCTCTCTGCCTGCCTCTCTGCCTACTTGTGATCTCTGTCTGTCAAGTAAATAGATGGAATCTTTGAAAAAAATATATAAATATAAAAGCAGCACCAGGGAAAAGATGACAAAGCATACTCCTCCCATGAACATAGTCATCAAGAGAAATTAAACAGTTTATACAAATGAGCTGACCTATGAATTTCAGTCATCAGAACCCTGGGGTGAGGCAGAGTCTGTGACACAAATGAATATGAAACAGCTGGGAGAAGCAGGAACTATTGGTGAAGAAGAAATCCAGGTGCACACCCTATTCCACAGAAGGAGAGTTAAGTGTTTCCTGTATTCTTCCGGAATGTTTCCCCATGACCTTCAGAAGCAGACCATTAGAGTGTGGAGCAGCTTCTTTCTCCCCTTTCTGTCAACTTTGAAGGTTAAGCACCCCCCAAAGTCTTAGATTACTAAGGGCATCATAACCACTACATGGTGACAAAAGTCACCACATAATGTGGTTTTGTTTGCTTGTGTTTCCGGTCTCCTCATTAAGTGTATGTTTGATATGCAAATATATAATTTGCATATATGTGTGTCTTCATATTCATACCTCAGGGTCTCAATTCAGATTTGGGGGAATGGTTGGTATAAAATGTGGGGTTTGGGGATTCTTATTGAATCCATGTCATGGTTCTAAATATAATACAAAAATGTGTTTGATTTTCCCAGAAAATACATGAGTGAAAGACCGTAATGGGGAAGTGTGGTTTCACTGGTTCAGAGGCCCCTGCTACTGCACAAGCTAACAACACAGAAAAATTTCTACTGTGAATAGATTTGGTTATTATGGTACATATGTAAGTGACAAAAGTCACTTATGGCATTGGTTGGCAGGAAATAATGGAAAGCATAAATGGAAAATCCTTTTCAAGGAATGACTTAAGTCTTACCTTTGTTTTTAAGAATCCATGCACACAGTTTTTTTGCCCCCATTTCCTTTATGGATACCTGAGGAAGAATTACAGAAGAAATTACTGATGTTTATGATTGTTAAAAAGAAACATGGATGAAAAATTCATTTACTTTATATCAAAATAATGAAAGTTTAAAAGAATAAGATACAAAAGACTCTGGGAGAGTCTATATGTTCTGAAGAAAGATGTAGAGGGGAAACTTCAGAGAAATCCTGCAGTTACTGATAATAATTTAACCATTTATTTATTCAAGAAACATGTATTAAGTTACTACCATGTTCCAAGGACTGTGAGAAAGCATGGAGCAGTGAGAAAAAAAGATAATTTGCTAAGGGTTTTAAGTCTAGTTCTTCCACTGACTGACTGCTAACCAAGAGTAGGACATTCTACTTTTACGAGCACTGATTTTTTCATTTAGAAAATAAGAAGAGTGAAGTAGATATCTACGTATCCTCCAGCCCTTAAGCTCATTACAGTAATGTTCATTTTTCAGTCAGATAGTGTGCCATATTGTACATGCAGCCCTTGGGTGGGCAGAGCACTGCTCAAACTCTTCATCCGGAGCAGGATACTTCTGACTCTCACAATTCCGCTCCTATCCTGAGATTCCGCTGATATTCCGCCTCAAATACAAAACTGTTAGAAAAAGAAGAAACCTAATACTTAGGGAGCACAGAAAAAGAGATACCCCAGAATGTAAGCAAATTGAAGCCCTCTTGTCCAGAATGAAAGCGCACCTCCAAATTTATCGCACAAATTTGACAAAATCTTGTGTGTGTTTTATGAGGTATGAATCCCACAGTACTCTCCAGAAGAAAAGAGCCTGGTGATAAAATGAGTCTAAAACATTCTCTATACTACCAATCTTAAAGGCTCGAGAATGACAGTTTTGAGAAGACTTAAAGCTAAAAAAAAAAAAAAAAAAAAAAATTTAATGCTTACCATTTCCAAATTTATCGAACTAAGCACAGGACTGTGGAATCCAATTTAGAAAACACTATAGTGGGAAATTAAACCAAGATTTAGCTTAATGGGTTTCTAGGAAACAAACCTAAGATAGTTAGGGCTAGGACACCAATGAAGATCCCATACTGTAGCCCACACAAAGGCACATAGCCAAGAGAATGTCAGTTGTTAAATTTACCAACCATCTCACAAACCTCAGAACTTCGGCTATGGGTCAAAGGGGGAGTCGGGTGATTGCCAAGTATCCCTTATCTTTCAGGGAGGACAGACTGCTTCAATGAGTAGCTGTTAGTGCTACAGAGAACACAGGTTCTTGAAGTATACAATAGTGCAATGAAACCTCCTACAAAGCTCCATGGGAAGGTGATTTTAGATACACTTGGATTTCATCTTAAAACTTATCTTCCAGTTGTGCAAAAACAATGAATACTGTTACGCTGAAAAAATAAATAAATTTAAATACTGAAAAAAAAACCAAAAAAACAAAAACAAAAAAACTCATCTTCCGGCAAAGCATGCATTCCCAAACAGCTAAAGACTCAATTCCCATTTTTGGTTTTGGAGAGGGATCTGTACAGGAGTAAGGGGAAAGACAAGAAGAGCTAGCAGCCTCTTCTTGAGAAGTAAGCAAGTAGCAAGTAGATTCCTTCTATAAAATATCCTCTCCATCCTCAGTGTGGGTTGTGTCAGCAAAGTGACCATTATGTTTCATTTTTTCAGTCACTCCTATGGAATCATTAACAGCTCCTATTCATATGTAAACCAGAGCAGACAAACACCACCAGGTGGTGCGGAACCATGACCTGGGCAGTTGTGAACCACGCAGAAGCATCCAGGGAACTCTTGGCCAATAAACAGACCAATTTGCCCCAAATTTGCAAGAGCGCTAAACTACTCTTCCAAAAACATGATCCTACATCCGTTCTTACCAAATGGAAGTTTTTGGACCCAAGTCAGCACTTACTAGTATAGTAAGCTTTTACTATGCATGAACCTGAAATCACTGATAATGAGCTCTGGTAGCCAGGATCATGCAAAACAACTTCTCTGGAAGAAAGTTTCTGAGAGTTGCCTAAAAATCATCTGTTGTCCCGGTGAATCATTTTGGGATATTTCTGCTGCAAATGTGTGGAAAAACTGATAAACAGTGTCTTAAATACGAAGACACAATTTTTCTCACAGAAGAAAAAAAAAAAAAACAGCTGTTGACACTAAATACTATGTAACCAGCTTAGCAATTCAGTTCTGGGTATTTATTTATTTGGCTTTTCCTTTCATGAATGCAAGACTCCACTATAGTTGTGGCACCATATTTCCGTTCGAAGATGGGCAAGAGAGAAGGATAGTATCAGTCACAACTTTCACTTTTTTTTTTTTTTAAGATTTTATTTATTTATTTGACAGACAGAGATCACAAGTAGGCAGAGAGGCAGGCAGAGAGAGAGGGGGATGCAGGCTCCCCACTGAGTAGAGAGCCCGATGCGGGGCTCGATCCCAGGACCCTGGGATCATGACCTGAGCTGAAGGCAGAGGCTTTAACCCACTGAGCCACCCAGGTGCCCCACAACTTTCACTTTTACCACTGAAGTAACAGGCTTCCCAACAGGCTCTAGCAGATTTCTAGGTGACCCCAAGTCATCACCTAGTCACAAGGGAGCCTGGGGA